>NC_090023.1:28064698-28387615 GCF_037176765.1 Anolis sagrei | reverse complement strand
TTTCAACAGAAGACCATGGAAAAACAGCTTATTTGGTGTGGATTATGGAGTCTACACTCTGTACTGTAATCAGCTACTAAATGCATCTTAAACACATATAAAGCTTCTCTCTTTTTTGAGGTCTGTCTGGGATTTATATAGCAAAGAAGAATGTTAATTTTGTGTATACTAGCTGGGCTAACTAGCTGTCTGTGGGGTCAAGGTACTGACATCAGTGGCATTTCTGAACAAAGATGTTGCAGTTGGTGGGTGGATGGCACTACTGTCAGCTGTTGCATGACCTCGCATAAATAGTATCATCAGGGCTTTAATCTTTCGGGTGTTCAGAGGTAGTGTGCATATTTCTGCTTAACCCCTGGATGCTTGCTGGCATGCGTGACCCTTTAACAATTCCTGTCCCTCTGTCCATCCATGTCACCTTGGCTCCAAATAGTCTAGTAGTAAAGCCAGTACTTGCATGCATCCATTGTCTGTAGTCCATTATGAAAAGACTAAAACATGGTCCTTTTTTACGTGGAGAATTTGGCATATAAATTGTGCCACCTCTTAACATTGGATGTTGTGAACCCTTTTGACACTTGAACATGAGCCAAGATTTGGAAGAGAAGGTATGCCTCCTTGTTGTATTCAATAATATTGGAATATGCATTTTTATGGTGGGAAATCATAATCACCTCTTAAACCACTCTGCCAATTTCGCCTTACTATTTGAATCCATTTGTTTGTGTACTGGTCTCTGAAGCAACAGAAAACAAGCACTTCTGTTTTCAAGTACTTTTTAAGCTTAGATTCTTTGGACCAATGGAAGGGTTTGCCCAGTGTGTCAGGGACTAGCATCATATTTGTGCCCACTGGCAATAATGGTTTCATTATTTCCTGGAAACTCACTGTAGTCTAGATGCTGATGATTCACTGTCCAACAGTGGTCCACAGGCTATACTTTGTGTAGTGTTGTTCTACATGACATCTTTTCATATAAAGATAGCTTTCATCTCATTTCTCAGTGTTTTCTTCTCCAAGCTGTAAACATACACAGATTGAATATCCTTTATTTAAAGTTCTTGGAACTAGAAGAGTTTTTCAAAAAATGGAATACTATTACTGGATTTTGGAATACTACCCCTACTAATAATAATTTATTTGTTACTTTCCTCTCCTTATGGCTTGAGGCATGGTACAACAAGGTAAAATACACCACCAGGTTGTTAACTGCAGGGAATTACAGGGAGTGGTCAACTCCCCTGTTCAAACAGCTCCACTGGCTTCCAAAAAGTTTCCGATCTCAATTCAAGGTTCAGGTTATAAAAACCTAAACAGTCTGGGGCCTGCTTATTTTCGCAACTGCATCTTCCTCTATGAACCTGCACAATCTCTGAGGCCTTCTAGGGAGGCTCTCCTCTTGCTCCCAGCCCCGTCACAAGCATGGTTGGTGGGGACGAGAGAGAGCCTTCTTAGTGGTGGTGACCCCCTAGTTCTGGAACTCTCTCCCCAGGGAGATTAGACTGGCACCTACCCTGTCCACCTTTTGTAAAGATCTAAAATGTGGATGTCCTACTGTGTTTTTGATTAGACAGCTCCCCAGATAATTTTGGCCCCCAGCTATGACCCAAAATCTAGTCCTTGCACTTTACTACTGTTCCCTACTCAGAGATGTAGTGCTCTATGTCATATAACCCTCCAATCTTAATTTTATCATCTGGCTTTTGCACTTTATCCATCAGTCCTGTCCTCACAACTGATTTGCACCCGCCAGCCTGCCTGAACCCAAAAAATATTTTCTACTCAAGCCATTGGTTGTTTCCTGAATAGTTGTTTTACACTGTATTATGTTGTGCTTTCTTTTATTTTGTTTTATGATGTTTTATGAATTTTAATGTGTTATATTTTAACTATATTATCGGGCTTGTCCCCTTCGGGGAGATGGAGACAGATACAAAAATAAAGATTATTATTATTATTATCATCATCATCATCATTGTAGTAAAACACATTCAATAAAAGCATATATTAAAAGATATTTATATTGTTGTTGTTTATTCGTTCAGTCGCTTTCGACTCTTCGTGACCTCATGGACCAGTCCACGCCAGAGCTCCCTGTTGGCCATGGCCACCCCCAGCTCCTTCATGGTCATAAAATATACATATTTATATAAAATATACATATTAAAATACATGGAACAAAATTAAAATACAAAAGACATAGAATATGAATTTAAAATTCATAGTTAAAAACCGACTGGGTAGACCTCTCAGAAGAGATAGGTCTTCAATTGTATCTTAAATTTTGATATCTGATTTTGCTGTCTAAGGTCTTCCAACAGGTCATTCCACAGCCTTGGGATGGCCAGTGAAAAGATCCTTTGGGTGGTGGTTACATACATTTGCATATACATACGTAACAATAAAGATAAAGGATTTTAACACATTCCAGTTAGTCAGAATCCTTCTTGAACTGTGCTGCCCAAAACTACATAGTATTCCAGAGATTATCAGACCTTTTTCTTAACTTCTCTTAATCTAGATCAGGCATGGGGAACCTTCGGCTCTCCAGGTGTGGTGGACTTCAACTCCCACAATTCCTTGAGGCCAAGGTAAGCCTTTGGGGCGAATGCCGAGCCTCAAGGAATTGTGGGAGTTGAAGTCCACCACACCTGGAGAGCCGAAGGTTCCTGACCCCTGATCTAGATGTTACACTTCTGTTGAGACAGCCTAGAATTGCACTGAAAGAATCTCTATCTGCTCCGAGTCCCCCCTCAGGGGTTGAGAAGGGCGGGGTAGAAATGCTGTAAATAAATAAAATAAATCTATGTCATTCTAATTTATTCGTATGGGTCTTATTTTCAAGAAAAATTATTCAAGTTCTGGCACTTTTCCCCAAGAAGAGATTTGCATGGTATAGAACAGACCTGGACACTTTGAAAGTAGTAAGGGGTCAAATTAAAATAGGCTAAACTTCTTTGGGCTGCAGGTGGGTTTTTACTCGATTTCCCAACCTCCCCTTAGTATGGTGGCAAGTGCAGTACTGAGGAAAAGAAGAAGTTCCTCCATGCTTGCCTCCACCGCCTTCCCTTTCTCTTTGCCTCTGGGCTGCCTCAGTCCTCTCCACCAGAGGGAAAAACCGCCTAATCTGCATGGTTAATTTCTCTTGCTTGTAAGAGAGAAACGTACGTTCACCATGAAAACCCCGCAACAGCTTCCTGGTGAAGCTAGGTTTCTCCCTCATTAACAAGGGGAAAGAATGACAATTGAGTTGATGTTTTTGCCACCAAATGAGAAGGAGATGACAGTAAATTCAGAGGCAAAGAAAAAGGAAGAATGTCACAGGTGAGAACTGAGGCATTTCCTTTTTACTACCTCCCTCTCCTAAAATGATCAGTTTGATTTTAACCGAACCTGGAGACCAAGATTCTAACCCCCTCTTGAAAAAAGGTCTGATGCCCCTTAACATTTCATCACAGCTCCCCACTACTCTTAACTTGAGTCTCACGACCCCGCCAGGCTGAGATCAGCACTTCCAGCATCCTGACCGGTGGCACTCCCTTTGTCACAAGTTACTTTGGTAACTTTGTTACATAGAAAAAAGATATATAACTGTGCTGTTAGCACCCTTTACAGATTGGAAGTCACTCTGTTTCTTGAGGAACGCAAGATGTATTATTTAGTTTAATAGAAAATTAAGTTTAGGGTATTAAAAGTACGGTTTATTCAGACAATAATTATAATTTATTTTTCATTTGTTTTAATTTTCTTTTCTTTTTTTACAAATGGAGCTGCAAGGACTTGAATGTAAGGAAAATGCTTCATTTTCAAACATTATTATGAGCAGGCAAAACCAAAAACAGTTTTGCAAACTGAGGAGCCCCCGGTGGTGCAGTGGGTTAAATCACTGAGCTGTTGAATTTGCTGACTGAAAGGTCACAGGTTTGAATCTGGTGAGCTACATGAGCTCCCGCTGTTAGCCCCAGCTTCTGCCAATGTAAAGAACCCTTACCTTTAGCAGTTAGGATGTGGGCCTAGCGAGGCCTAGCAGCCTAAACCGTTAGAAGGTGGGCTTAGCGAAGCCCCGGCAGCCATTTTAGATTAGGGAAACGGGGAGACGCCATCTTAGAATAGGTTTTCCTAGAGGGGGTGTGTCCTAGTCCAGGAAGCCAAGAGTAGATGGCCAGGATTGGTTAAGAATAGGGGGTGGAGCCTAACATTCCAACAGAGAAAAAAAGTATATTTTTTGAATTCAAGGCTTTAATTAGGCAGTTGGGAATTGGCTGTTGGGATTTGTCAGTTGGTTTAACAGTTGGATAGTGCTAGATAGGAGAACTGGGTTAATCTTTTGTGGTATTCAAGAGCTATAGAAATAGATAGCAAGAATACAGATAGTGGAACAGGACCCTGTGTGTGTGGTCTGTTCTTTATCCCTGAGGAAGGCTAGGCCAAAAGGTTATTGGCTAGATTCCAGAAAGGGGTGAATTTTGTTTGGAATTATTATCAGCAATTAATTTCCTGAGATAATCTCCTGTTTGTTAACTAGAGATTTGAACCCAGAACCCATCTAAGAATTGTACATCCAATGTAACCAGAAGCTTATGTACCATTAACTTCCAGAAACCATTACACATTTGTACCAGAAGAGTTTAAGCCTGTTAAATAAACGTTTTATTATAGTGAACAGCCTGTGTGTGAATGTCATTGGTAATTTAAACCCTCTGAAGAAAAAAACACTATTGTAACACAAAAGGGTGTTACTAAGTATCTTTTCCACATACAACTCAGCCTGGATATTAAACAATAAGGTGGCAGCGTACCCAATTGAAGAGGCCTTTTAAAAACCTCTCAGTTCAGACGTAATTCAAATATGTGTGTGTGTGTGTGTGTGTGTGTATATATATATATATACACACACACACACACACACAGAGGGAGTTATATCTTTCCCTGTTTTATCAATCTCCCTCCTGTGACATTCATTGTAATTGGTGGCACAGTGGTGTGATCCTTAGTGTGAGGTTCCTTTTAATTGTTGGCAGCTTGTGGGATCCACTATTTCAGAATTCCCTGTTCCTTCTCCGTGCAAAAAGTAGTTCCTTGGTGCGGAGATACCTTATAATTATGTGAAGCAGCGTTGGGATTCTTTTCATATCTTTCCCTGTCTGATAAATTCCAAATTATTTGAAATCTTTCTCACTCCTCGGCCTTCTTCCTTTGCGATTCTTTATAGCCAACCTAGCAGTTCAAAGACATGCAAATGTGAATAGATCAAATGTGAGTAGATCAACAGGTACTGCTCCAGCGGGAAGGTAACGGCGCTCCATGGTATCTACAGACAACACCGGCTCTTCGGCTTACAAAAGGAAATGAGCACGAACCCCCAGAGTCAGACACTACTGGACTTAATGTTAGGGGAAAACCTTTACCTTTACCTTTACCTTGGCAAACTGAAATGTGTTTACTATTTCTCTATAGTGTCAAAGAGCCATAGAGCAGTCATTCCCATACAAAGTACTCAGGAAGTCCACCCCACTGGGAATTATAATAATCTGATTGTGCACATTGTCTTATGTAAATGTTTTCCTTTTACATAATTTGGAACAATTGAAATGTTTTGTTTATCACTCATATTTTATAATCCCTTCCCCCATTTTCCTGGTTATTCTAAGAAAAAATAACTTTGGGGAGGGGCAGGCATTAATTTTTTCCATCCTGTTTGAAGACACTTCTAATTTTATTCACCTAGACTTTTCAATATTGTTTTTGGAAACCTCCTTATTGCCATCACCGCATGTTTGATGTTAGCTACCTTGAGGTGGTTCACTCTAATAAAATGCAATATACAGTGGTGTGTTTATGTAAGTGAAGAAGGATCAGCGTTGTCAGTGAACATGAGACAAAAGTATGCATCATATCGCTTGCTTTCAATTTCTTAACTTCACCATTTTTAACCATTTTTGTCTGTTTTGCACCAATGATGATGCTTAAAAGAGACTGAATGTAGATATGCCATAAGCTAGTTGTATTGCATTTAATTGTTGGACATTGATTTTTAGTAGATAAACTATTTAAAAAGTGTTCTGTAACAGTGTGCATTATGATAAATCAGTAGTATTTCCTTATGTTATGGCTACCCTGCTGTCTTGACTAAAAACAAGAGAAGGTTAGCTGTCATTACAGTTATCAGAATCTGAGTCAAAATTTTGCAAGCAGCATATTTGATTTTCTTAAATACTCTGTTTCTGACTATACACTCAAACTTTACTATTCTAAATAAGTTAATATAGTAAATAAATTTTCCTTTTTTTACAGCAAACATTAGCCTGTTCCATTTTAACAGCATTATTGAGTGAGTTTTCAAGTTCAAGTAAAACGAGCAATATTGGGTTAAGCATGGAATTCCATGGAAACTGCAAACGAATATTTCAGGTAAATGGATGCTGTGTCTTTATGGAAGAAATGTAGATAAATAAAATTGAATTTTGCGTATGAATAGGAAGCTTTCTGTAGCATCCTTCCCAAGTCTTGTGATCTCTATTTGTTTGAACTACAGTTCCCACCATTTCAAATCATTTGCTTTACTGGCTGTGGTTTATGGGAATTAAAGTTGGGAACCTTTGAAACAGGGTCAGGTTGAATAACATCATGCTCCTCATTCTACATGTGTATGATACTTCTTTGTTTGCCATTGGAAAAGAACTTTTTGTTGATAATTAAGGCCATAGCTTCATAGTAGAGTACACTTATGGCACTAAAAAGGCTTCAGGCTCAATCACTGGCCTCTGTAATTAGGTTCTGAGGGAAAACCGTGTCTCAAAACCTGAAGAGTCATGGCATCTCATATTAGAAGGCTATATTGATCAGATAGACAGTAGATAGAATAACTTATGTATAAATCTAAAAGATTTAGTTAAAAAGCAACCCCCAATCTTTTTAAAAATCTTAATATTTTATACTGTATGTTAAATGTTTTAATGCTATTTTATGTTTGTTTTTAACTGTTATAATTGTTGTGGCTTTGAATTGTTGCCAATTGTGAACCACCCTGAGTCGCCCTCGGGCTGAGAAAGGCAGTATATAAATGTCGTAAATAAATAAATAAATAATAAACTCATTCATGGGTCAGGTTAACTCCAATCGAAAAAGGAACCATCCTCATCTCCAATTAAGGTAGCAAAAGGCAAGTACCCAGGAGAACCTTTAAAAAGCTCCCACCTTCTCTACCCGCTGCTGTGGTGCCCCTTCTGTACTTTTTTGAATGACTGAGTGAGGAAATGGCAGTGGTGGTGGCCAGGCACCAAGGTGGCATTGGTGTTTTCCCCTCTTCACAGAATGGCCTTCTACGTATACATGAGTCATATCAAAACCCATAATTTTGGCCCCAAAATCTGTCCTCGGCTTACACATGATATTAATGTATACATGTGTATATGTGGTATGTATAATTCCTATATTTGGATTGCAGGGAATACATTCAATCCTCATGTCTAAGAGAGATACATTCCAAAACTCCCAGTGGATACCTGAAATCCTGAATAATAGGGATCTCTTCTTTGTGTACTATAGTTGTAGAATAGAATGGCACTGGAGGATGTAGAGAGACCCACAGACATTTCTGAGGAGAGAATATTTTTGAGCATTTGTCTTCGAAATTCTGGATATTGAATCCATGGAAAGATTTTGTACTGTATATGAAAGAAAAGACTCTTGTACTTGTTTTTTTTTTTAAAAAAATCTGCTAGTATATATTATGAGAATAATGACAAAATATTTGTTCTTACCCTGCCTAGGAGGATGATCTCCATCAGATTTTCATGCTCACAGTAGAGGTTCTGCAAGAATTCAGTCGACGTGAAAATCTTAATGCTCAAATGTCTTCAGTCTTTCAACGTTACCTTGCACTAGCCAATCAAGTCTTAAGTTGGAATTTTCTTCCTCCTAATTATATCCTTTAAAGATAACAAAAAGTGTAAGATTCTGAATTCTTACTGTGTTGTTAAAGCTTAGTTTTTTGTTGCATATCACAACTGGAAATGATAGTGAGTTACAACTGGATTGCATGATCTAAAGCAGCAGGAGGCATGGGATTCTGGAGAATTGCACCATCTCATTTTTGGTCACTCGGGGTGGGTGAGGTTGTGACTGCTACTCTGGATGGCCTGGAGTGAGGTTCTTTAAGGGCATTTGGGTTTTTTGTTTCAGAGTGCCTCTTCCACAAATCAGCACCTTAAAGTATCACAGAGCTTCTGGAAGTATTTCTTCAGCTGGCAAATAGAGTAGCTCAGCCAATTTGGGGGGTAAATGTTAGGGAAATCAGATGGTATTCCAAGGCTGACATTGGATTCTGCCCTCCAGCAGGCTGCATAAAGTCTGAAGGCTGTTTTACTGTTCCTGGGTCTAAATTTGTGTATATTATTTAATATTTGCAGTTACTGTTATGTACCTTCAGGTTGTTTCCAGTTTACAGTGACCCTGAGGTGAATAAAGTTCAGTTTAATAACAATAAAAGAGTAGTAAAATGTTTTAAAAGGCAATAAAGGAAGACAGAATCCAATTTAATTAAACAATAACAATACCCAAAAAAGCAACCATAAATCTGAAAAAGCAGACAAAAAAAAGCTGAATTTTGCCACATTAGAAGACAAAAAGGTTGCATAGCTACTGTTCTTGAATCTAAATTGGTGCATATTATTTAATATTTGCAGTTACAATAAAACAGTAACATTTCCAAAGAAGCAACCATAAATTTGAAAAGAAGAGCAGAAAAAAAGCCTGGAATTAAAAAAAAATAAGGATAATAATAAAAGAGAAACAAACCAATTGAGCCTTTGAGGGCAGTAACATATATAGTTTGGGGAGAGGTTTTTTTTTAAGGGGGAGCTATAGCTCACTGAATTCTGCATGGCATGTTGAGTATAATAGGATATTAAAGTATGGAAAGAAAGGGGGAACAAAGCCATGGAGGGCTTTGAAGGTATTAGCAAGGAGCCTTTACAGGAAGCCAGTGAAGGGATGGGGGGAGTTCAAGAGCATATTTGGGATTCAAGAGTGGTATCATATGGTCCATGTTGTGAAGAGAGTAAATAATTTGATAACAGACTCATAAAACGTTGCATTGGAATAATTTCAGGTTCACTTCCATTAATGAAGTAGAGATGTTGCCTGTAACTTGCAACTCTTTCCACCCAAATATTCTAGTATGTCACAAACCGTATTCTGGTAATTAAAAGCTTATATTAACTTGGCATGTCCTGAATCCACTTTCAGCCACATGAAACATGCTAGAATGCCTTAGGTGCATCATCCTCTCTTGGCCATAAAAAAAGGACAATGACAAGCTACCTCTGAATAAAGTTTGCTAATAATTCACTGTAATTACGTCACCCTAAGTCAAAGTTGACATGAAGGTCCATCACAACAATCAACATATTTATAGTAATGAGTGAAAATACCTGGTTTACGGTAGCTTCGTATGGTTGTTCATTTGCTGTACCTAATGCTTCAAGCAGTCTTACATAGATGTCAAGAACTGCACATATAGGCAGTCCCCAAGTTACAAACATCCGACTTACAAACAACTCATAGTAAAGAACGGGGCTGAGGCTATCTGACATGAGAGAAATCTACCACTTGGAAGGGAAATTCACTCTTGAAAGAGTTATCATGGGGAAAAGGTGTCTCCACTGAAACTTCGTCACCAATCTTTGTTTCCACAACAAGCAACATTTTTGTCAAATTAAATTCTCAGAGGGACAGAAAATTTAGTGGAATCTTCTGTACAAGGGCACAACCAGCAAAGCAGGCTGGAGTTACACTTAAAAACTATCTGTTCCAACTTACATACAAATTCAACTTAAGAACCTACAAACCTATCTTGTTAGTAACTTGGGGACTGCCTGTGCTGTGTCTCTTGCTATCCATTGGGATTTGATTCAAGGGCTTCCTGTAGTTTCCATAATCTGTGGATGCTTACATCCTATGGTACATAGTGGTGTAATAAAACAGTATCCCTTATATAAAATGGCAAAACAACAGTTCACTTTTTAGATTTATTTATTTACAATCTTTGGAAATCTTTCCAGTCCATGAATAGTTGAATCCATATATTCAGTATTGATGGATATGGAGTGCTGACTGTATTTGTCCACCGCATTTGAATGAAATGACAAATATCAGAACCAATATATAGGCCTAATGCCATAGTGGACTCTTATAAATCCCTTAGAATGGGCTTTCTCCTCTGCATCTGTGAAAGGGTGCCCCACAGCAGTAATAAGAAGGAGCTAACTTCTAATTCTTTGTATATTAATGTTCTCTTGTGGCTTCAGAGTATTGCCAGTTGCAATACTATATGTTGGTTAACAAAATCAGCCACCTAGTGACTGAAGGTTTCAAATACAAGAGATATATTAAAATTAATATGTCTCTAAAATTAATAAATGGAGCATACATAGCAAGACCCCCATAGTATACATGCCAAATTTCAAGTGCATTGGTTTCATGGTATTGGGAAAGACATCTGAAAGACACGCATTATATATTTTCACTAATGATACTTTCCAGTAGGTTTGTTTGGTGTCTTTGATTTTATAAGAGTGTTGCTTATACTGGAGTAGTAACCACACTGAATTTCCTGGATGAACTGTATTTCAAATCTTAAGGCTCCTAAGCACATTTACAGTAGAGTCTCGCTTATCCAACCTTCACTCATCCAACAATCTCTATTATCCAACGCAGTCTACCTCCTGCCCGAATCCACAGCTGTTTCAATACATTATGATGTTTTGGTGCTAAATTCGTAAATACAGTAATTACTACATAATGTTACAGTGTATTGAACTGTTTTCTATTGTTTTGTTGTAAAACATGGTGTTTTGGTGCTTAATTTGTAAAATCATAACATAATTTGGCATTTAATAGGCTTTTCCTTGATCCCTCCTTATTATCCAACATTTTTGCTTATCCAACGTTCTGCCAGCCCATGTATGTTGGATCAGCGAGACTCTACTTACTGTACATAGACATAATTCCAATGAAATTAACAGAATTTTATTCTAAGTAGGATTTGTCAGTAAAACTCCAGTTTGAAATATACAGTCTTTAATCTTATTCTGAAAGCTATGCTTGTTTTATTTCATTTGTTTTGCTGACTGATGGGAACTTATTTAATAATTGTGCAAAGCATGTCAGCCTGTTTATGCAGATTTGAAAAAAGCTTGTCCTAAATTTCCATATAGCTATTTTATAGAAGCAGCTGGAAACATTTTTAAATGCGTTTGAAGCATGTTTTACACGAGTTTGCATACCTGTTGCATGTGGGGTATCATTTTTATTTCCCTTTCTCCTCTGTCTCATTGGAATGATTATTAAAGCAATTGTGCCACTATGGAATGTCTGGTCATTGTGATCAAACTGTTATCTGGCATTCCTTGGGCATTCTTTTTTTCAGTACTTAATACCTTTTATTCCTTGTCCTCATGCATGAATTATGCTGTGTATGTGAAGAGGCTTAAAGTTTGTTTCCATTGCATTCTTCCTGAATGGGACCTGTTGTATCTGGGATTTTTTATATGAAAAAAAAATCTAAATTGGAATGTTGTTGTTGACCTTGACACCAGATAACTAGGCAGACATTATATAGCTATGTTCGAATCCTCACAAAATGTGATGCTAAAGCCAACAGAGTCCTGGCGTGAGACCCTCCTGGACAGCAGAGTCATGGAGCTTTTCTTCACAGTAAGTCCTATTATCCTGTAGTGCTTGTTTAGTAGGACAAAATCACTCTCATCTTCTGCTCCTGCTTTTGCTACTCCTGTTATTACGTCTTTCTAAGACTGCTGTTGGATTTCTTCTCTCCCTCTTGGATGCAATAGGAGGAATCCAGGTAAGAGTTGTACAAATGAATTCTGTAGTTTGCAAAACAGTATTTCCATAAGTCCAGTTGTCTTTTTAAAAAAATAGAGACTGATAATCTGCGTATATATGGGCACTGAATGGGAAACTCTACTTGTAGAATGGGAATGGCTGAAATCTTCACCAGAGCATAAGAAGGATAGCATCCCTAGCATACATAGTTTTTGCTTGGGCAGTGAATATTTATTGAAGTTCCATGTACAGACAGTTTCCACGTTATGAACAAGATAGGTTCTGTAAGCATGTTCTTAAGTTGAATTTGTATGTAAGTCAGAACAGGTGCATTTTAAGTGCAAATCCAACCCATTCTAAATTATTTTGGATAGCATAGGGAATGGTTAACACTCTTGTGGTGTTTTGTTTTGCTGTCCGGAACCCTCTTCAGAAGATTTCACCTCACTTTCTGTCCCTGTGAAAAATGGATTTTGAAAAATTCGGCTTGTGGAAACAAGGATTGGGAATAAAGCTTCAGTGGAGATACCTTTTTCCCATGATAACTCTTACAGGAGTGGATTTCTCTTATGAGAGGTTTTTTTCCCAGTTCCAGTTGTCCCATAGGAGTTATATGTAAATTGAATGTTTGTAACTTGGGGACTGTCTGTACAAGTGATTTGTTGGAGCCCCCAGAGGCGCAATGGGTTAAATCCTTGTCACAGCAGGACTGCTGACTGAAAAGTCGATGGTTTGAATCCAGGGAGCAGGATGAGCTCCCGTCAGTCAGCTCCAGCTTCTCATGCGGGGACATGAGAGAAGCCTCCAACAGGATGGTAAAACATCTGGGCATCCCCATGGCAACATCCTTGCAGATGGCCAATTCTCTCACACCAGAAGTGACTTGCAGTTTCTCAAGTCACTCCTGATGCGAAAAAAAAAGTGATTTGTTGAATGGGTGGAAGAAGCAATTCAGAACACATACACATACACATTTCAAGAAGATAATTTCCCACTAATTTCATCCTGCTCTCTAGTAATCGAAAGCAACACACTACTTCCCATTGGGGATTTCTTATGTGGATAATACTTCCATGTAGGAAACTTGTGTTTACACTGTAGTAGAGGACAAAAGCAAATGTGTTTGTTTTTACCTCATGTGTTTGTCACTCACTAAAAGGGTGCGCATGGTTCTTTTACATAGAGCTGATCTCTCTGTAGCATTTCTTACGAAGCTAAGATGACATTTCAGTAAACGTCCAGCTGAGTTCTGTACATGTACGGTTAAGCCAATTTCTTAAGAAATAATTTGCAGCATTACTTACTGAAAAATTTCAGTTCTTGGTGGAAATGAGCTATAATCTGGGTTGTTGTGAGTTTTCCGGGCTGTATGACCATGTTCCAGAAGCATTCTCTCCTGATGTTTCACCTGCATGTATAGCAGGCATCCTCAGAGGTTGTGAAGTTTGAAATCCACAAGCATGTGGACAATTTCAACAAAAAGGAATAAACCATGCAAATCTGGCTACCGGTATTAAAAAACTCTAAAATCATAACAATAAATAAAGAAAAACAATAAAAAGCAGGGTAATTCCAGACAATAAGAAACAATCAGGGTCAGCTAATCACCTCCCAACAAAAGATTTCCCCAGACAGTAAGAAGCCAAACCTTGCAACTGCTTGGCCATTAAATGCTAATTGAGGTGGCCAGTTGAAACATTCACACCTACCACAAATAGACAAGAGTTCTAATAATAATAATAATAATAATAATAATACCTTAATTTATACCCCGCCACCATCTCCCCAAGGGACTTGGTGCGGCTTACATGAGGCCAAGCCCACAGTACATCAGTAAACAAAAGCAATAACAAAAACAATCAAAACAAAACAATTAATATCTTTCTCCCATCCTGGACATTCCACAGATATATAAACTCCATTTTCTTAGTTTCCAACAGACCTCACAACCTCTGAGGATGCCTGCCAAAGATGCAGGTGAAATGTCAGGAGAGAATGCTTCTGGAACATGGCCAAACAGCCCAGAAAACTCAGAACAATCCAGTGATTCTGGCCATGAAAGCCTTCGACAATACATTGATCTATAATCTTATTAACATAAATTTCATTGATTGTAAGACACACACTAATTTCATTTCCAGCAACAGAAAAAAACCTCCCTCTATATAAAACACCAACCCCATTTTTAGATGTGTTTATGTGGGGGTGGAGTACATATTAGAATAGAGGAAATACAATATTAGGCGAGTGACCTTGGGAAACTTAGGAAGAAAAGAGTTTGGATTTATGTCCCAAAATAGAATTGTGTATTCTTGGAATTTGAGGATATTGCTTTCAAAGCCAAGAAATATATTTAAAACTTTGTTTAGATGATGAAGATGATACATCTTTTGTATCCCTTTCTAAATCTCTCTCAACAGATTTAGCTGTTGTGTGTACATAGTAACTTGTAATTTTTTTTAAAAAAAATCCCACTCAAGCGTTTTCAAAAAGGTGAAAAACGTACTGGCAGACTACTTAACAGCTGCAGGCAATGTGAACAGCTGTCTAGACAACCCAGACAGTTGCTACTGTCAGCTGGGAAACCTCCTCAAGCAAATAGTTTTTGAGACTTAAGGTTAACCCTTTCTAATATAATTCTCTGTTAAGAACCCTTTAGTTTCAAAAGCTTGTATTTTCATGTAAAATAATGGCATTTCAAATCATAGGACCATTGAGTTGGCCATCCAGTCCAACCCCCTGCCAAAAAGTAAGAAAATTGCATTCAAAGCACTCCAGACAGATGGCCATCCAGCCTCTGTTTAAAAGCTTCCAAAGAAGGAGCCTCCACCACAAATATTGGCACTCTTTACACAAGGGACACTTGCATTGTTGTTACATGAAAACTAATGCATCAGTTTCAATGGTGTGACTAGATTGCTTCCTTTTCCCTACCCTCTTTCCTTTTAATCAGTTGCTGTTTTAGTGCATTATCTGAGCTATTAAAAGATAAAATAGTGTATTTATGTCATCCTTTTTATTTTAATTACAATTATTATTATCTTCCATCAGTTTGCTTCAATCAATTTGCATGATAATGGATAGGACCAGCCTATCTTCTTGACTGCATTTCCCCGTATGAACCAGTGCGGTCTCTAAGATCTGCCAGGAAGGCCCTCCTCTCGGTCCCGACTCTGTCTCAAGTGTGGTTGGTGGGGACAAGGGAGAGGGCCTTCTTGGTGGTGGCCCCACGACTCAGGAACACCCTCCTCAATGAATCTAGACAAGCCCCTTCACTATAACACTTTAGGAAAGAGTTGAAAACAGTTTTTTTGAAAACAGCGGGCATTTGATAATGTTTAGACAGTAACCAGAACTGATAGCCAATCACTTAGCACATTCTGTGCATTCAGCTGGGCTGCTATATTGATCACCTGTATCTTTTAACTGACTCTTTTAACTTGTTTTATCCAATTTATATCCCTGGTTTTTGCAATGTTTTATTGATTTCATGTTGATGTATTTTATTTTATGTATTATGTATTTTATGTATGGCATCTTTGTATGCTATTTTGTAAGCTGCCCTGAGTCCCTATGGGAGATGATGGCAGGGTATAAATAAAGTATTATTATTATTATTATTATTATTATTATTATTATGCTGTATAATGTAATTGTAAAGATTCCTAAGACCATTATTTTCTGAGCATGAATTCCATGTGCTTTATTTGGCATCCAGTAATTTCTTTTACAACAAGCCTTCTGCTATCATCTATTTCATCATAACACAGCCTTGAAATGAAAAAAGCATTTTTATAATCTATCTCCATCAGAGTATTTTTGGATGCTGAATTGGAGAAAAACACAATAAAACGTCATACCACACACAGTTCTTTCCCAAAACAATATTTTTCTCAATTCAACTCTTGCTCAGTTTTGATTAAATGCAGGCACTGATGTTCTAGTATGATGTCTTTTGACGTTTTTGAACCAATTTTGTGAACAAAAGTATTTTGAAAGTCCATTAAAAGAGTTTAGCCCTTTTTATTGTTTACTCTTTACTAACCAAAATATTATTCAGTCTCTCTCTCTCACACACACACATATATAACTTCAGAGCAAGTTGTAAAAAAACTTGTATGAGATTAAGCAAATCTGAGGTCATTTTTTGAACTGGAACATCACATTCCTATAAAAAAGCTTTTATGGCCCTCAGTTTTGCAGGCCTGCGTAATCAGTGAACAAATGAATGTTTATTTTGCCGAATGATTTATTGTTGGAAAAAGCCTTGTAAAGGGAGTTAGTATCAACGGGGAATGAATCCTGCTTATGGCAATAAGATTCAAGTCGTTTTAAAGGAAAAGGAGGGTATTGCTATACAAAATACATTTGTTTTCTTGAAGGTTCTGTGTTTACCTCTGCTAAAGAAGCATCCCTTGATTGAACTTGTGGACTAACTTTAGCAAGACGCTGTAGCCCAGGCATAGTTAGCATAATACGGATGGCTGTCATTATTGCTGTTTTTAGAAGTAGCAGCATGTCTGACTGGCTGGCATCTGTTTCTCTCTAAGACTCAACATGCATAGACATTTCAACATGTAGGTAGGTCCCAGTGAAACGCTGGCTTTGATTAATTAAATAGGGCTTACGAAGCTGGTTGTGTTGAGAGGGCAGCTCCGAAGGTTTACATGCCTAGGAATAATAGCTTGTTTATTTCATTTTGATCAGAAGCTTGAATAAATTCTGTGTGTGCCTGTGTGCGCCTCTTTAGGATCCTGAGCCATGTGACTGTATAGTAAAAGAACATCTTATTTCCTCCTCCCCACCCCCTGATGCGGCGTTAACCCTCTCGCTTCCGAAAAGGTGCATCGAAAAATTAGAGAAGACACAGATATGGCACAAGACTCCCTGCAGTGCTTAGCCCAGCTAGCCTCGCTACACGGGCCAGTGTTTCCTGACGAAAGTTCCCAAGTCGATTATTTAGCTCACTTCATTGAAGGATTGCTCAACACTATCAATGGGTATGGAATACGATTGCTTCCTAGAATTTAGGTTTGCTCTGGGAGGGGGAAGGAGGGTGGGACTCCCCTTGTTGTTTTGTCGCTTGAACCATGGCATGAAACTGCTTTAAAAGATCTTTCTGAAGAATGCCACAAGTGACTCTCATTTGAACATGCCGGTGGAAATACTGACCCCTTTTTTCCTCTTTGTGTCAAATGTTTGCTCTATAGAATTGAAATAGAGGACTCGGAAGCAGTGGGGATTTCAAGCATAATCAGCAACTTAATCACGGTATTCCCTCGCAATATATTAACAGCCATTCCAAATGAACTTTTTTCTTCATTCGTGAACTGCCTCACACACCTGACTTGCTCTTTTGGGAGAAGTGCTGCCTTGGAAGAAGTGGTAAGTACCAACTTTCAGAAGCCTCACTCCCAAATGCTGGCTTTTTAATTGTCATATAGTATTCCCCCTTCCCAACAGTCAAATAGATTTCTGGAGCTTAAATGAATTGCTTCTGTGTTTTATGTAGAAAGGAGCTTAGTCTGAGAGTACTTCGTGAAATGTGAGACAATATTAGCTTAGCATTTAGTTCCAGTTGAACCTTGCAACCTTTAACTGAATTCACTTATTTAAATCATATTTTAATCCCTTTCTTGATTATACTGCCTTTTGACGTTTACCTGTGAGCATAACTGAGAATTTAAAAAAACACTTTCACACAGAAGAGACTAAAATCGTAAGGTGAAAAATGGTGAATTGAACAGTTGTTTAAATTCTTGCAGTTTTTCCTTCTAAAGTTTCCAATGAATATTAGTTCTGGTTATGTGATCTCGTAAATGTGCTTACAACAAACAGTTAAATGGACTTAAATGGCTGGGATTTTAGGGTTTTATCACAGGAGGACTTTAGTTTTCTTCGGTGCTGTGATTCCTTCTCTAAATAGTTTCATTAATTTTATAATAATGCAGGCTGAGTATCCCGGTATCAGAAATACCTGGTTTGGATTTCAGTTATTTCAGATATTGATTTATTTGCATATACGTAATGAAGTATCTTGGAGATACTAACTTCATTTATGTTTCATAGACACCTTACACACATAGCGTGCCATAACTTTATAGACATTTTTAATCATGTTGTACATGAAACATACATGGACATAGAACTATAAGAAAGCAAAAGTGTCACTATCCCAACTACCCATGTGGACTGTTTCGGATTTTGGAGCATTTCCAATTCCCCGATACCATGTATACTCAAGTATAAGCCAACCCAAATATAAGCTGAGGCACCTAATTTTACCACAAAATTTGGGGGAACATATTGACTTGAGGATAAGCCGAGGTGGAAAATGCAGCAACTACTAGTAAATTTTAGAATAATAAGATACCAATAAAATTACATTAATTGAGGTATCAGTAGGTTAAATGTTTTTGAATGAAACTCTGATGAAACCATTATTCTATCCTTTGATGTAAATGTGCTTACATATCCTAATAATAATGAGAGTAAAATAACAAATGTAATAAAATAATAGTAATAGAGTAAAATAATGGAAATGTAATACTAACAATAATAATAGGCAAAATAATAAATAGAATAATAATAAATAGAATAAAATAATAAATGTAACAACAACAACAATAAAGTGAAATAATAACTTTAACCTGAGTATAAGCCAAGGGGGGCTTTTTCATCCAAAAAAGGGCTGAAAAACTCAGCTTATACTCGAGTATATATGGTAACTGTAATACAGCATAATTTAACAACTTTACAGAAGTATAAATAAAATATTTGACAGTAGGAATATAGTTCAGTGGTGAAAGTGTAGGTATAATTCTTGAAAAAGCAGCATCTAAACGGCACACAGAGTTTGGGAAACTATTTATCCTGATGATTATTTTGATAAATCTTTCCACAGAAGGCTGTGGTATTGTGGTGGTTTCATGTTGTCGTTATTTTTGTTGCATAAAATATTTATTTGTTTATTTATTGCATTGATACACTGCTTTTCTCACCTATCAGGGGACTCAAAGCAGTTGCCAACATAATAATGGCAATCACTGTAATGCGGTGTATACAACAATATTGAAAAGAAAGATCAGTAAATGTTAGGTACATATACCGAGCATATTCATCCACTCCCACCCACTCCACACATACTCATTACTTGTTTTTGGTTTTATACATATTAATGGAAGTACAGTCTTTGTGTTTGCATTTTGGAGACTAATGACCAAAAGGATCCATTTGTAACCCATGGTCCTGTACATCTTCCACTGTGTTTTTTTCTGCTCTTTTCTTCAGTTTGCATAAAACAATTTGGCATTTGGGGTTTATAGTAGTTAAACAGACCTCACAACCTCTGAGGGTGCCTGCCATAGATGCAGGCGAAACATCAGGAGAGAATGCTTCTGGAACATGGCCATACAGCCCAGAAAACACACAACAACCCAGAGATGTGATTCTTCATAAAGACATTTTGTCCAGTAAAAAATACTGAGTGAATGAGAGAAATTATGTGGGTACAAAGTAGGACTTGAACATCACCTTCACACTTGACTAGATCAGGGCAAGAACAATCTGCATGCTTGTAGCTTTTAAATACAGAGACTAAATCAGCTCTCTGCACACTACAAGTCCTTTGATGGCAATATCTGTTTTGGGTGTCGGGCTTGATCATTGATTTCTCCCAATCTTGCTCCATAGCTTTATATCTATGCCATTTGATTTTCCCCCATATCTTTTTTTTTTGTATTCATGTGTACAGGCTTATGTGATTATGTAGGTAACATGTTTTTTGCTCATTGTGGTCTTAAGAATTTTGCCCTGTGATTGGTAGTTTCATATAGCATCAGGAGTTCACTCAGTGTCAACTATGGTAAATTTGTTTATGCCAAATGAATCTTTCATCAAATGTTTCTTCCATCATTTGTATACATCTCTTAAGAGTCTGAAAGGCATATTGTCACCATAGTCCAGACTGCAACTATAATGGAATTATAGTTGCAGAATTTGTATAATAATAATAATAATAATAATAATAATAATAATAATAATAAATTTGTATTATTATAATAACGGCACTCCGTGCAGTCATGCTGGCCACATGACCTTGGAGGTGTCTACAGACAATGTGGCTCTTCAGCTTAGAAATGGAGATGAGCACCACCCCCCAGAGTCCGACCCGACTAGACTTAATGTCAGGGGAAACCTTTACCGTTACTATAATATATCGTTTTGTTGCTTGTTGCTTTTTTTTTTGGTCACAAATGGCTATGTCCCAAACACCAGATGGGTATTAAATTCCCCGCAGAGTATTTTTCATGGGCAGTTCTTAATAATTTGTAGGTTCATACTTGTACAGTGTGTCCTCATCCCCAAAAAGTCGTTAATTTTTCGTGTGTTCTAATTAAATGGCCAGGAAGCACACAAGAGGATTCTTGAATAAACTAATTCTTTCTTTTCTTTTTTTTGGGGTGGGGGGGATCTCTTCTAATAGGCTTTAGTAATGTAGGAAAAATCCTGTTGTGCAGATCTTTCCTCAAGTTGACATGTTTTTCAAGAAGACCAATTTCTGAGCTACCTGAGCATTAGACACGATAATTTAATGACTTGGCTTTTGAGGCATTAAAAATTTTCGGATATATCCTATGGAATTACTTTGTCTCTGTTGGAAATTTAGAAAGGAGAGAGTACTGTTACCACTTTTCCTTTTTGGGTATTATCGCATTATCTGGGCGGAGGCCAAAAAGGGGTGCCAGACAAAGAAGGCTAGTCCATTTGGGGGGCAGTTGAAGGAAGGAATCCATTTCCCCATTTCATTGGTTATTCCCCCTCCCCACTTCCCTTTGGATAAATGAGAATTGTTTCCATGATGGCGACATGGATGGGGGGAATAATAGGAAAACAGGGGAAAATGGTTTTACTTCTTCAAACCTTCCCCCTCCCCCATAAAATAAACTATCCTTCTCTTGTCTGGTGCCCCCTTTTGACCTCTGCCCGGATAAGAGAACAGTACCCCCTTTTCTACATCTGATGAAGGAAACACCATATTTACTGATATATAAGTTGATCTCATTTATAATTCAAGAGCAGGTTTAGGGACCAAAACTATGGATTTTGATAGGATTTGTAGATAAGTCAAGGTCATTTAGTGGAGAATGGAAAGTGCCAGTGCTGCCTCAGGGAGTCGGCTGCCTTGGCTCCACCACCATTTCCCCACTGGGTGTTAGAAAAAGCCAGAAGCACAGCCATTGTGGTGAATGGAGAGGGTGGGGGGTCAATGCTTGTTTTAGATTCTTCTGGGACCAACTTAGGCCTTGCCTTTTGCTGGTCTACACAAAGAAATAAATAATTCCTTTTTGGGATAAGAGTTAAGATAAAGTGCCCATTTTGATTTATGGAGAAGCTGTCACAGGCTTTTTTTTTGGGGGGGGGGGGGTGATTTTTGATTGAAGTGTTAGGGCTTATACATGGATATGTAGGGTAATATATGAAAGCTCATGCTATCAACTTCATTCTCTTTGCAATTTTCTAAGGTGCTACAATATTCCCTTGCATACTTCTTTTCTCTTAATGATCTTTGGCAGGCCTCCACAAACCTGATTGCCTGGTTATCTTGCTTAGAAAGACACTGAGAGGCATACAGAGACTTCCCCTTATTTACTGCAAATATCAGAGAATATGGGATAGAATTGAGAGTGGGGGTGAAGTTGCACTGCATTTTGCTGAGTGTTTCTACTTCAAATCTCAGCATAACAGAAAATCTTTCCTCTGCCAATTGGAAGAGAGTCAAAGGCATAGTATGAAATCAGACTCGCAGTAATTTTTGGAAGAAGCTGAAACAGCCCATGAGTCAGTTCCACATCTCAGCGTGTAATTTGTTTTAAGATGTGTATCTTGCCCTTCGTTGCTAAATGATTGTAGAGTGGTCATGATATATAATACATATAAAATACAGTTTTAAGAGATACAATATATACTACCCTTCTGGTATCCCAGTGTAATAAACCGAACCTGTTGATTGATGCCCCAATATACTCCAAAATCTGATACTTGAGGGATACAAGGTGCCTCCCTACAACTTAGTGGAGAACGTGGTGTTTTAACGGCCACAAATAATTTCTGTTTACTAACTTAAGCCAAAATTTGTAATTCTGAATAGATCCATCGAATCATAAAGTTGGGAGAAACCATGAAAGCCATCCAGTCCCTGCCATGTAGGAATACACAAGCAAAACAATCCCAACAAATGGCCATCCAGCCTTTGTTTAAAACCCTCCATAGAAGGAGACTCCACCACATAGCTGTAGAATTAAAGTGTCATTTAATACATAGCAATGTAAGAAGTTTCCTTATACTGAGTGTTTTATACTGAGTGGGCTAATACTGTCAATTCTGAAGTGTAATGGAACATGTCTACTTAGAGGTGAGTCCTATCAGATGCACATTCCTCAACAAAACATTTGATAAGTTACCCCTTAGACCAGACATGTGTAAGCGGCCTGGGATTTCTGGGAGTTGAAATTCAGAACACCTTAGACAGCTGCTAGATTTTTGCTATTTGTCCATGAGTTAAATGAATATATGACGTTGGAGTCTTTTTGTTTCGACAAAATCATACTTATTTATTACTATAAAAAGTACAGTATTTCATGAATTTTTTATTCATGATTCTAATAATCTTCTTTACAAAAATGTTCAATAAAAATGAATTAACTATATTTAAGTTTTGTCATTTTCTTTAACATCCATCAATGAACTGGAACTGTAAGAATCACAAACTTAATTCCTCTTCCAAAATAGAGTTCCTTTGTCATCTCCTTCTTGTTGTATCTCCCTGGATTCCTGAAAGTCAATCTCATGGTTTGGAAATACCTCTGTAATTGTTTGGATATAACCTGGGAAAAGATTGCAGTGGGTGGAATAGCATAAATCAACTGCATAACCCACTCTCTGAGTGATTTTAGATTATATTTTAGATTTGATGTGGGCAACTATGAGTCACTCAGGTTATATTGGAGATGTGCCTCTTAAGGGACATTTAGGGGCAAACAAAATAATAAATACCAAATGTGAACATCTATACACATAATAAAAGTGAAAAAATGTGTGTGTGTGGCTGAGGTGTCCACTTACACAGACAGGCTCCTGCCTTCACAAACAGCTGTAGCTCCCACTACTCAGAAAACACCAATGGCCCTGCTTCCATTGACATTGCTGGTTATAATGAGTGCCATGAACATATACAAGAGCCCTGCCAGTATCCTCCACTAACACAATCCTGCCCACCACCCAAGTGAAGACTTTCATATGGGGACAATTTTATCCTAGATTTTCTGTGTTTCCTCCATCACAGGCATCCCAGTGTTTCTTTCTCTCTCCATTGGTGTGGAATTTGCATGATCCCGCCCACTGCCTCTCCCTTAACCCTTTCCTACTGTTTTTCTGTGGGGCACAGCAAACACAGCGGAATTGAGCAGCAAGTTGTATCAAGACAGAGCACTGTGACCCCCACCAACAATGGACCTGGTCCACATTTGACACACCGAACTCCCTTGACTAACAAAAAATACTGGAAGGCTTTGGGGAGAATTGACCTTGATTTATAGGAGTTGTAGATCACCCACAACCTTATGCATTTTGTAAAAGAAAATGACTTTTTCTAATAAACCTGGGCAATGGCAGATACCCAAGCTAGTATTGAGATAAATATGAATATCTGTGAAGTATTCTGATAATCTTGTGTGTTCGAAGAAGGACTGAACTTTTAGATGCTCAATAGGCATAACACTTCCTGGATACGGGCTTGGACATGAATTATGATAATAAGTCTTTTTGTTTTATTTCCTCAGCTTGACAAAGATGACATGGTATACATGGAAGCATATGACAAGCTCTTGGAATCCTGGCTTACTTTGGTGCAAGATGATAAACATTTCCATAAAGGCTTCTTTACTCAACACGCTGTTCAGGTTTTTAATTCTTACATCCAATGCCACTTAGCTGCTCCTGATGGTACAAGGAATTTGGTAAGTTATTCTAATGGGGGACCATGGAATATAGAACTATTTGGTTGGCCTCCTTTGAAATCTACATTGTCACATTCTGGCGTGCTAAACCCTGATTTAGCTGGACAAGATGGATCACAATAACACTTGATTTTTAAAAAAATCTAATTAAAACAAACCTGAAAGATAAAGAAAGCAGAACCATAAGACCCAAGACATTTTGTTGTTCTTGTTGAAATAATAATGACAGGACACTTGGACTAGAATGCTGTTGGTGCTAGGATCATGGTCTGTTAAGATAGCTTTTACTAATACATTACTTTTGACTTATTTTAAGTTGCTCTAAGACATCTTGTTCATTGTGTTTTTATCATATTTAAACTACTGTACATACTTTTGTATAAGTTGACCTCATGCATAAGTTGACAGCAGGCTTTGGTCCAAAAATACAGAGTTTGATCTGACCCATGGGTAAGTTGGAGGTGACTCTACATAGAGAAGAAATCTCATCTTGGCCACCATTGCCATTTTCATGTCAAGGCATTTAACTCAGAGAAGGGAATGTTTCCCTTTCAGATAAAAATTAAGGTACTATTCCTACATTGTCCCATGGATTAGTTGACCCAGTTTTTTGAGGTTGATTTTTTGACTTAAATGTTTAGACTTATACATGGGTATATACAGTAGTTTATTGTTTTCATCTAGAAATGTTTTACACTGTGCATTGTTTTGTCTGTGAACCACTCTGAATTCCCATGATAAAGGGCAAATTATAAATATTTTGATAAAGAAAATGAATCTTCAGGGGGCCATTGCAGCAGACATGGGAGGAAGCAGCTGCTTTCTCTGGGCCGCCTGTATCCAAATGCCTGGCTTTAAGGGTGTGGATGGTGGGATTCCTCAGAGCCGAGGCACATGCAATTGTCGAAACCAGGCCTGCACATAATGCAGGCAAAGATGAAGTATTTTGACTACTTAATGAAAAGATAGGAAAGCCTGGAGAAGATCATGATGCTGGGGAAAATGGAAGGAAAAAGCAAGTGGGGCTGACCAATGGCAAGATGGATGGATGCTATTCTTGAAGTGACTGGCTTTAAGGAGCTGTGGGTGGCGATGGCCTACAGGGAGCTCTGGTGTGGGCTGGTCCATAAGATCACTAAGAGTTGGAAGCGACTGAATGTAGGGAGCAAGCATGTTTTCTGCTTCCATGGAGACTAGGACACGGAACAATGGTTTCAAACTACAAGAAAGGAGATTCCATCTGAACATTAAGAAGAACTTCCTGACAGAGAGCCGTTCAGCAGTGGAATTCTGCCCCAGAGTGTGGTGGAGGCTCCTTCTTTGGAAGCTTTTAAACAGAGGCTGGATGGCCATTTGTCGGGGGTGCTTTGAATGCAGTATTCCTGCTTCTTGGCAGGGGGTTGGACTGGATGGCCCATGAAGTCTCTTCCAACTCTATGATTCTATGAATGAGTAAACAACAAAGGCCTGCACAACCTGTGGCCCTCCAGATGTTTTGAACTTCAGCTCCAGGAATTCCTGACCATTAGACAAGCTGACCAAGGCTTCTGGGAGTCCTGGACACCTGGAGAGCCATAGGTTTTGAAGGCCTGGTCTAAGCCATCTGCCTCAGAATGCCTTCGGTCTGAGGTTCTTCTGGAAGCTAAGCATTCAGAAATGGACAATTTAGAGCTGGCAGTCTATTCCTCCAATTAATGTTTTGGTGGCTTTGCTGCCTTTTTCCTCGCCTTTGTCGTATTTTTCGCTGTATTGTATTTCTGTTTTGCCTTTGATGTCCATTGGCAATGTAACTGTGCTGGCAGAGCTAACTGGATTCCTGATTCAAGATGGTGTATTAGAACAAACAACAGTTGTGAGAAACCATTGCGAGAAAAAGTTCATGCAGCATTCTTGATTCGTGCTTCAAAATTTCAAGGAGCCAGAGTCTGATTGTGTGGAGCTGGATAGTACGTGTCTAGCCTGATCTTTAGTGTGTGCTGTAAGACTATTACAGTTGTGATCATTCTAGCTTTAGAGTCCCAAGAAGCCACAAGAACATGGCACACGCCTGTAGCATTTTAAGAGTTTAAAAAGGGGTGTATTTTTTGCTTTGTTACCAGATTTTGATGTGGGCGCCTTGAGATATACAATGAGCTATTTTACCATAATTATAATGAATGTATTATAAAGTTTATGAAAGTGCTTCTCTTCTGAAAAGTTTTACCTAAAGCCCAGGCTAGTACTCTTGGTGCCACTGTGGGTTATAAGTGCCAGTATCAGTCTAAATGCCATAAATGAAGTCTTTAAATTGATGCCTTGGCAGTCTTAGCACAACTTGTTTACAGAACTTAATTCATGAACTTCTGTGAGATAAGTTGATTATCCCATGAGTAACTGTTTAAAAGCCACAGCTGACATGGTAGAGCTGGGCTGGTTCACTATCAAAGAAGCAGCTAGGCTTTTCAAATAGAGGGACACTCTTCAGTAAACAGCTGAGGCTTTGAAGTTGTTAAGAGCATTATTTGACGGTTTGCCTAAAGGAAAGAGGGCTGAAAGAGCCCTTCAGAGATGAGGCATGGCTTGGATCCAGTTTCCAACATCCTTACTGTGTTGTCTTAAGCGAAACATAGAAAGAAGCAGGAACAGAGTAATTCCTCTTTTTAATAATTAGGGTATAACGAAGTTACACTACACTCATAATTTAAAGGTATAGAATGGCTCTATTTTCATTGTGTGAAATAACTTCTGTACAGTGGGCTCTTGGTATCCATTGAGTTTTGGTTACAGAACCCACACCAATGGGTACCAAAATCAATGAGTGCTCAAGTCCTTTTTATACAATGGTGTAGTAAAGTATTATCCCTTATATAAAATGGTATTGGATATTATACACACACACACTAGCTGTACCCGCCACGCTTTGCTGTGGCCAACCTTCCTTCCCTCTTTCTCTCCTTTTTTCCTACCCTTCCTCTCTCTTTCCTTCCCTCTTTTCCTTTCCCTTCTTCTTTCTTCCTTCTCTACCTGTTTCTTTTCTCGCTTCCTTTGCTCTTTGGTTCCATCCTTCCTTGTCTCTTTCCTTCCTTCCATCCCTCTTTCTCTCTTTTGTTCCTTCTCTCCTTCCTTCCCTCTTTCACTTTTTTATTTCCTTCTCTCCTTCCTTCTCTACCTTTCCTTCTCTCCTTCTTTCCCTCTTTCTCTCCCTCCTTTTCTCCTTCCTTCCTTCTTTCTCTTCTTTCCCTCAGTCTCTCCCTCCTTCTCTATTTACTTCCTTCTCTACCCTCCTTTCTTTCCTTCTCCTTCTTTCTCTCCCTCCTCCTCTCCTTCCTTCTCTACCCTTTTTTCTTTCCTTCTCTCCCTCATTCTCTCCCTCTTCCTTTCCCCTTTCTGTGTATGTGTTGTGTGTGTGTGTGTGTGCATATATGTGTGTGTATGTATGTGTTTGCCTGTATATGTGGTTTTGCGCATGAGTTGTAATGTAATTTTTGTTGTTTTGGCTTTTTAAAGCCCTTCTGCTATGTTTTTCAGTGTTTCTATGAGTGATGGTCACTCGTTGGCCTGAGAGGTGTCTTGTGTCCAAATTTGGTGTCAATTCGTACAGTGGTTTTTGAGTTCTGTTAATCCCACAAATGAACATTACCTTATATATATAGAGAGAGAGAGGGAGGACAGGGGTATATTTTCAAGTTAGTCATGGCTAACCAGCTCTCTTATAAGAAAGTCCATGTAGGACTCCAAATGTCACATCCCCCTTCATTGTTATTCCTGCTTCTTATAGTTCTTTAACAAATATTTGATCCATAAACGGGCTTCTTCTTTTATCCAATGACTACTAGGTTTTAGATATATCACTTCATCAAAAACCTTTGGAAGTCGCAAGTACACAGTGCCTACTGGATCACTGTTGCCCATGTTTTAAGAAGTGAATTAATTTCTTAAATCTAGTACAGGCATGGGCAAACTTTGGCCCTCCAGATGTTTTGCACTTCAACTCCCACAATTCCTAACAGCCTACCGAATTGTGGGAGTTAAAGTCCAAAACACCTGGAGGGCCACAGTTTGCCCATGCCTGATCTAGCACAACAGATCTTACCTTTGCCAAAGCAGTTGCTGCTTTTTCAGCAGGATTTGCACTTTTTCTATGCATGATGATGTTATCCCTAATAAAACCTTTCCCCACTACCTGGAACAGACTTCAAGATAATTCGCCTATATTTTCCTGATAATCTCTCGAATGTCTTTCAAAATTGGTGTTATTTGGCCAATTCATCATCCTCTTGTTCAGAGGCTGGTTTTAAGAACACTTAAATATTTTAGTTAGAAAATCAACAGTTTTGCTTTTGAGACATTTTTTACCTTGTTGATTTGTTTTTTGTGCTGTTAATGAGGCTTTGAACTTCATCTCGTTTCTGTAACATTTGCCTCAACTCCTTATTCTTCATTTCTCATAATATTAGTTCAGGCACAGATGTTTTCCCTATGTCTTCAATAATGATTGTTTCTATAGAACTTCTGTTGTGCCACATTTTCTAAAATTATTTGAGAATTCATCTTCACAATCAGTATGGAAATTATTCCTATTTGAAAGACTAGACCTGAGAAGTAACCGACCACCTCAACTAAAGAAAATCTTCCTGGAAATTAATGCCTAATAACCTTGATGGTTGTTTGGTCCCCATATCCACAGAGGATATGTTCCAAGACCCCCTGTGGATACTTGATAATAGCAAAGCCTCTTTTTGATTATAGTTCATGAGCTGGATGCATATCATAGAATTACATCTAGAATTGCACTTGCAGGAATATTTTTTGAATCATACATAAGTGATATCATTTCCCTTAAGTCTTCGTGGATTATGGGGTTGCACTATCTATCAGCTGCAGTAACACAGATCGTATCAATTGTTTTAATGTTTTTAATGTACCTGTTGAATGTTTTTGAATGTTTTATGATGGTGATGCATCTTTGATGCTTGTTGTGAGGCTGCCCTTAGCGCCCCCACCCCCCACCCCCAGGGGTGAGAAGGGTGGGATATAAGTATAGGAAATCAATAAATGAATGCCTCTTGTACTGGGTTGTGGGAAGCTTGTGCATGAGGTGCAATTGTGTTAATGTTCTGCTTCATGGTCCTTCTGTAGGTATCTAGTTGGCTGCTATGGGAACTAAATGGTGGATTAGATCAGCCTTCGATTTAATCCAGCATGGCTGTTCATGTGCATTTTTGATATTACAGTGTGAACAGCAGAAAAAGGCTGTTAATAGCAATAATCAGAAAGCTACACCTTTTGTTTGGGGATCTTTCCTTCTTGAGTGTTCTCACCAAGGGCTCGTCTACAAATGTTAATCTGTATGTGATTATCATTGACCATCTGACGTCTTGAAAAACAATGAAACTGCTATAGAATTTGCTTACACAATGTCATGCATTTATATGTTCATAACTTCTTTAAAATCCCAGACTGCCAATGGTGTGGCCTCTAGAGAAGAGGAGGAAATAAGTGAGCTTCAGGAGGATGATAGAGAACAGTTTTCCGACCAACTGGCCAGTGTGGGCATGTTAGGAAGAATTGCTGCTGAACACTGTATACCTCTTCTTACAAGGTATAGTTTAGATAATTTCTGAATATACCACATTTATTTAATATCATTTTATGCACACAAGCACTTAATGTAAATGTAGCTACAATGAAGTTTCCTGAATGTTTTCCTTTAGTTTATTAGAAGACAGAGTGACGAGGCTTCATGGCCAGTTACAAAGGCATCAGCAGTTAATTGGTTCAGCAGGATCAGGCCCCATTGACAACAAAGTACTTGATGACCTTTACGAGGATATTCATTGGCTTATTCTAGTCACAGGTGAGTTGAAAAGTTCTTCAAAAAGAACATGTGATATCACTCCACTGCAAACTGAAATCCCATTGCCCAGCCTTATTGTCTGTTAGCTTTTGTTTACCATTGAAAAGTAGTGTGAATGCAGTTTACACATGCAGCTGGACCCTTTGTGAGCAAGGAGAAAGAGATGTCCTATAAGAGTGGCCAGTCTTTCAGAATATGTGCCCTCCTCCCATACCAAAGGCTAAAGTTGGAAAGCAATTTTTGCCCCATGTAAAGATGGTGAAAAGATTTCTGTGTTGTTGGTATAATACGTAAAAAAAAGTCCCAAGTAGAGCCAACACTACTCAGTAAGAGAAAGCAATTTGCATAGGGATGAAGCAGTTTTTATGTTTTACATTAAGCTAGGATCTTTTTAAAACAGGAAATAGGGGTGATTTTTTGTCATTTCTCCTTTCCACAAAAAATCTGTCAAGCTTCAGTGACCTTTCAAGGCTCACAATAAGCTCTCAGTTCAGTAGGTTCTTGTTCCTTCAGTCTATAATTTTCCCTAGACATTGATTTCTAGGAAGCCTGATGGGTCTATCTGTCTGCCTTCCATCGCAAAGAAAAACAAACCCTGAATTCCACTATTGCCAAAGGTGTCTGTCCACCACAGAAAAGCAAGCTTATCACCAGGCCCCCAAGACCTCTGAGTTGGTAGGCTGATAGCTACACAAAAGCATTGGTCAACTGGATTTCCCCTCCTCTGGTCAGGGATAAGGCTGTATAATCCTTTCCATGGGGTAGGGCTTAAAATAATCTGGTGCTGACAATAACTGTTTGCACTCCTCCCCCTGCAAATTGAGATGTAGCTTTCTGTCTTCTGAAACATGGACCAGTGTCAGATCAGAACAAGGAGGGAAGCAAACATGAAGTTGTGCAAGTATCAGAAAAAGAGCCATTGCAGTAGTACCTCCACTTCTTCCCCTGACACATAAAAATCTTGGGTTCCTTCACATGGACTGCCTCCTATGCCTGGGAAGTAGGGATTGTTTGGATTTGGAATCAGTCTCAAATTCTCCAGAAGTAGCCTCCAGGGACAGGAACTTCATCTTGGTGTGTGCTGCTCCTTCCCTTACTTGGGGCAAATAAAACATAATGTGTTAAGTCCAATGTTAAGTCCAACACACAATATGTCATTTATAATGTCACTTCTTCGAGATTCTGTATAATTAATTATCTTAAGCAGCCATTTGCTGTAAAATGCCATTGATATGCTATTTACCTGGTAGTTAATTCTCCTAGAGAGTGTAAAGCTTGCCCCATAAGACAGCATTTTGGTTGAAGGAGTTTAAGTCCTATGTAACTACATGGGTTGGGATCACTATAGCCAACTGATATGTCCATCAGAGCCCTGAACTCTACCTGACATCCACACAATCAGATTAGGATTGTTGATCCAAAATGACATGCAAGCTCCAAACAAAATGAAACTCTTCCCACATATGTAAGTTTGTTCTTAATAGATGTATTGTTGCCCCTCACACACAAAATTTCCTTTGTGCACTTTTTAAACATTATACAACTCTTGGCTGTTACACATGAAATGTCTGAAGTTAACCTATGCTGCAAATTCAGTGCAAGTGGAAAAAAAACTGAGTTAAAGCTAGTAGTAGCCATACTCATCTGTGTTGTAACAAAGCTTGCACTATGCCTTATTCAAACGTGAGCTTATGTTTGCTGTTATTTGAAAGTGCTATATTTTATTCTGTACTTCTTCCCATGATTGTATTTTATTGTAGTCTTTAGATTGTGTTCTCACATACAGAAAATAGATAAAATAAATGTAAGTTACAGTTTAAGCATATGATAGCCTTAGTCAAATGATGATGCTAGTGCTCTCAACATCTCTTGTTATGGCCCTTTAATCAGTATTTAATTTAGGTTAGGAAACCTGAGGTCACTACTTTCTTTTTTTGTTTGTTTGCTTTTAATTTTAAGGCTACCTCTTAGCTAATGATACTCAGGGAGAGACTCCGCTAATACCTCCAGAAATAATGGAGTATTCCATTAAGCACTCAACTGAGGTTGACATCAATACGACGCTTCAAATTCTTGGATCTCCAGGAGAAAAGGCCTCTTCCATTCCAGGGTACAACAGAACTGATTCTGTTATTAGGTAATTTATTTAGTATTTTAATACCAAATATTGAAACCAAATCAGGAGATAGGGCTAGCACCACAGAGTATTACTCTTGTCAAAGCATTGTGAATGTCACAAATGGTGAAACATGGCAAACCAGGCTTTATGTCACATTACCATAGTGGCCTAGATATGATGTTCCAGGAGAAAAACAAAACTAAAGATTGCACAATTTTGAGAAAAGGCAGAGCTGCGTTGCAAGTTAAAATCTGCTTTTAGTGTAGGAGCAACTTGGATTGAATTACCAACTCTAGAGAGCTGAGTGTCCAAACACAGGTGTAAATAGGTTGTTAAAGGGAAATAAACTGAATTTTGTGGACATGTGTAGAAATTACACCTTGCAGTGCAATAAATGCATGTATTAACTGAAATAAATATCTCATAGGAGGGTAGAAATGTCTACTCAACATGTTAGCCTGAGTAGGAGTTAAGTTTTATGTCCAGTTTCAGATTTTCATAACTAAAAATTATTGGATGTTAGTGCTGCATTTAGGAGAACCAATGGTATGTTCTTGATGGAGTTTGAAAAATCTATTTAGTTGTCTTTTACAAAGGAATAATAAGATTAATGCCTAATTCCAAAAGCAGTGGGTTAAACCGCTTAGCTGCTGAACTTGCTGACCAAAATATCCGCAGTTTGAATCCATGGAGTGGGGTGAGCTCCTGCTGTTAACCCCAGCTTCTGCCAACCTAGCAGTTCGAAAACATGCAAATGTGAGTAGATCAGTAGGTACTGCTTTGGCAGGAAGGTAACGGCGCTCCATGTAGTCATGCTGGCCACATGACCTTGGAGGTGTCTATGGACAACGCTGCTCTTCGGCTTAGAAATGGAGATGAGCACCCATTCTCCACAGTCTGACACAGCTAAACTTAATGTCAGGGGAACCCTTTACCTTAACCTTAACCTTGAAGAAGTGATAGTGTGATTTGTCCCTTGTCTGAGTCCAAATGATGATTAAAACTTGTTTCTTTCAGGGTGAATGTTCATCAGAAATCCATATACATGTTGTATTGCTTTGCATTTGGTCCTGAAGTTAATAAGACTTTTACATGACACAACAAAAATTATATCTAGACTGTTATTCTCCTAATTTGATTGCATAGTCTTGTGATCCATGTGGAAGTCTTGAGATCAGACTTCACCGTTAAATATAGAGAGGAAGGGAATGTAGAATACTTATGTCTCAAAAATAACTTCAGAATGGTACTTGCCAGTTTTTAGTAGTTGAGATTAAAATATCTTACAGGAACCCTATAAAAATGAAATTAAGAAAGCAGGTGAAAGTATGTGATCCGGAAAAAGTCAACTTAAAATACCAGTGAGTTCAGATTTAATTCAGTGGTTCTCAACCTGTGAGTCCCCAGGTGTTTTGGCCTACAACTCGCAGAAATCCCAACCAATTTACCAGCTGTTAGGATTTCTGGGAGTTGAAGGCCAAAACACCTGGGGACCCACAGGTTGAGAACCACTGATTTAACTGAACACTTCAGTATCTGAGTACCATTTGGATTTTACACTTTTTGAAAAAACACTTCACTCATTAAACATTAAATACATGTGCATATAGTTGACAAATATTTGTCCCAATATATAGATTGTCTTTCAAATATCAATAATGGTCAGTTCAAAGAAGAAGTCAGTATTCTGCAATACAATTTATTTAAAGAATTGATTTATACTCAGTCATACCATTAGTGATGTACTGAGCAATGGCTCTTTCCCCTCCTCATTATTATGAGAAGTTGCCTAACTTTTTCAGAGTTTCCTGTTCTTCCACTATAGTAATAAATGAAAACACAGCTCTCTATGTCCGTTTGAGTGATCTGCTCAGCGGTTTTTAAATTTAACCAATTTTGGATCATGCTGAGGTCTAGAAAAAGTAGCATAAGCTCTGAACATGTTCTTCAAATACATTAAATGGTGTTTTAAAAAAGAAAAAGTTAATCCTTCATTACATATTGCCAATGAGGCAAACAATACACAATATGCTAGTTTTTAGTGTCTGAATTAGCTCAGAAAATCCTTAGCGAACTTATTCTTCCTAACAGGATTTTTTCCCCCTGAAAATTATTGGAGTTGATTGTGTTACTCAGTTGTTGTTTTTTTTCATCTCTCTGAATATATGAAGCCCATGTGTAGGGAGAGGAGAATGAAAGGGGCAGAGGGAAGAAAAAGAGAAAGTTAAAAAGAAAAACACTAGGGGAAACTCATGATATCTTTAATTTTCTTCAGGCTACTATCTTCTGTTCTAAGAGTTTCTGAAGTGGAGTCTCGAGCAATAAGAGCAAATCTTACGCACCTTTTGAGCCCCCAAATGGGAAAAGATATTGTATGGTTCCTTAAGCGGTGGGCAAAAACCTATCTCCTAGTAGACGAAAAACTGTATGACCAGGTAAACTACTATAATATGAAATCAAGTTTCCTTCCATTTAAGTGTCTGTCCTTTTCAGATGTGTCCTAATATGAATTCTGTGATGATTTTGCCAGGGAAAATAACTAGCTGGCTTCTCTCATTACCCACCTGGTTCACAGTGTCTTCCTAAACAGGCTTACACATATAGCAGACTGAGATACGGGTGCACTCTGATGATATAGTGAACTTTACCACCTACTGTATATCCTCATGTTTAAGTCAACATCTTGTGTAAGTTGGGGGCAGGTTTGAGAGCCAAAAATATGGATTTTGATATGACATGGGGAGAAATTGAGCATATTTCCATAGAGAGGGGAAATGACAGTGCAATCTCATGGGGCCAAGCAGTTCTCCTGGCTACTACTCCTGCCATTTTCCCATCCAGGAATTCAAAAAGTCTAGAAGCATTGCCACGGCAGAGAGAGTGGAGGAGATAGTACTTCTTTTATATTCTCTTGGGACAGACTATACTCTTCCCTTTTGCCAATGCATTCAGAGAAGGGGGGAATTAAGATGCCGTACTTGCATTGCCCCATGAATAAGGTGACCCAGGTCTTGGAGATCAATTTTATGACTATACACTTATATGCAGTAATTGCATAGCATTGCTAAATCAGTTGCATGATATTGACCTGTTGGGGTCGCAACTTCCAGAAGATCCTGGGGGCTAATGATCTTAATGGCCATACTATATCTTTTGTGCACCCTCAACCCCCTCAATGTTGTTTGTTCCAGAAGCCTCAAGGGAGTGCAGTTGGTTGTGTCACTACACCCCTCTCAACCTGGTTTAGTCCCATGGGGCCATTTTTCTAAATTGGAAGTTAATTTGTTTTTGAAAAAAAGACATTGTGTCACCAAAAACGGATCAAGAGAGAGAGAGAGAGAGATAGCAAAATAGAACAATTGGAGGGGTGGATCCTTTGTTAACACAATTTGAAATCAAAGGTGTATTGGAAAGACTTGGGAATAGTCTTGTACATTTGTATAGAATCACAATTTGCTTCTGTTTGTTTCATCCGTAAGGCCCTGTTTTCATATTGGAGCACCTCTCCCAAAAATGGGCTCCTTTCCAAATGAGCTTTTTTTTGTCCAAGATCCGAAAGAAACAAATATTTTCGTGCCATTCTTGGCAATGGGCGGTCTCCCCATGCTCCCCTTTCCCTCCGTTTTAGGGCTAGCGCTCAGTGCTTGGCTACAGGTCCTGCCAGGTGCTGGCGCTTTGGGCTTCTTACCACACTCGGGTGCTCCTTGCAAAGAGAGTGTGTGGCAAGGAGGCCCAAGATGTCCACGCCTTCCAAGATCTACAATCACCTGAGGGCTGAGAAGGGTGGTATACAAATACAGTAACTAAATAATAAATAAATAAGCACCAAAAATCAGCCAGCCGAACGGTTACCATTCCCACTTTTCTTTCATTTCACTGATTTTTCCATACTGGAGAGGCGCGTGTGTACCGTTTCATGCCTTCCGAATTAAAGCGGTATGAAAACACAAATTAAACTGATGAAACAGTATCCGGGCACATGACTACTTGGGGAGGGTCTTGTCTTCTGCTTGCAACTTGAAATATGTACATATAATAGGCTGCCTCCTTTTATTGTTAATGGACTCATAAGATTGTTATTGACTCATTCCCAGACAGTATATGAAATTTGATTGTTTAAACTTGGTATAGCAAACTGAGGAGTGGGATGTGAATTAATCAAAATTATGGGAAAATTTGGATAGTGTCCTTGGAAGCCACTCTGGGTCCTGAGAGAAGGGGAAGCCTATAAATTAAATAAATTAAATTCTTATTAAAATACTTCAAGTTTTTTATGTTTTGAAAGATTTGCCTTAACCTATTCAAAACTGTGAAAACATTTTCTAGAGGAATGTATACTTTGAAGTTCAGAATGTATCTAAAATGCATTATAATCTCTTTCTTTTGAAGATAAGTCTTCCATTCAATACAGCATTCGGTGCTGACACAGAGGGCGCTCAGTGGATTGTGGGTTACCTCCTAGAGAAAGTAATCAGCAACCTGGCAGTGTGGAGTTCTGAACAGGACCTGGCAAATGACACTGTGCAGTTGCTAGTCACATTGGTAGAAAGGAGAGAGAGGTAAGACTAAGGGCTAGAAGCTAAATGGGAGCTGAGGGACTCTTTCAATAGTCCTGGTTTTGTGGCTCTGACTACTCTATATACTTGTGTATCAGTCAACCTCATATATAAGTCAAGGACAGGTTTGTGGCAAAAATTATGGATCTTGAAATGATACGTGGATAAGTGGAGGGACATTCTTGGTGTTGGGCTGTCTAAGCTTTCTTAGCAATTTTTAAAAGAGCATCTTTATATCATTCTTAGGGCAAATATAGTAATCCATTGTGAGAACTGGTGGAATTTAGCAAAGCAGTTTGCTAGGCGGAGTCCACCTCTTCACATTTTGTCGAGTTCTGTGCAGCGAACGTTAATGAAAGCCTTAGTTCTTGGAGGATTTGCTCATATGGAATCTGATGCCAAACAACAGTACTGGACAGAAGTAAGTCTCATTTCTTATTGCCAATTTATTTAATATATATGCCATTGCTGACCCTGGGTTTCCAAAAACAAACAAATCAGTCTGCATAAAATCATACTAGAATATCTAGTGTATAAACAACATTACTATGTGATGAATGGGAGAAATACCTTATAAAACATAGAGCCACAGTGGCACAATGGGTCTAACCCTCATGCAAGCTGGACTGCTGAGCTGAAGTGGGTCCTGACCTAAAGATTGCCCATTCAAATCCATGAGACGAGACGGGGTGAGCTCCCGCCTCTCAGCTATAGCTTGCGGGAACATGAGAGAAGCCTCCCAGCCGGATGGTAACATATCCCAGTGTTCCCTGGGCAACATCTCTGTAGACAGTCAATTCTCATACAAGTGACTTGTAGTATGTTCCCAAGTCACTTCTGACATGATAAAAATAATCTTATAAAGCCATGCAAATATTGAGGATTTATTACCTTTCTCCAACTTGTTGGAACTTGTTAAGGTTTTGTTTGATATTAGTACTTGCACACCAAGTAGATATTTACCGCTGACACTATATGAATAATTAGTGGGCATTTTAAACTTATACTTGTTAAATTTAGTTTTTTCTATAATATTTGATAGCTTCTTTCAGGTCCACCCAGAAGTATCAATTCTCATCCTTTGGCCTCATATATATTCAAAAGTTATTTGCTATGTGTGTATAAAAGAATGTGCAGAGGGTTTATATTGCAGTTTGTAGTCTGAGAACTCAAAGAGTAAATAACATTTTGTAAGGCAATTATAATCTGTTTTAGAACTTTGTGTATAATAAAATTCAATAAAAATGTTCCTGCCACTGTTACTTGCTAAAAGAAGAAATTGTCGCACATTTTTATTTGTTTATTGTTGTTTAGGTTTTACATCCACTTCAACAGCGCTTCTTGAATGTGATAAACCAAGAGAACTTCCAACAAATCTGCCAGGAGGAGGAGGTGAAACAAGAAATCACTGCCACCTTGGAGGCACTTTGTGGCATTGCGGAGGCTACCCAGATAGACAATGTAGCAGTTCTCTTTAATTTTCTAATGGACTTCCTTACCAATTGCATTGGACTCATGGAGGTGTATAAGAATACACCAGAGACTGTTAACCTCATCATAGAAGTTTTTGTTGAAGTTGCACATAAACAAATATGCTATCTTGGAGAGGTAAATATTAATACAAATGCACTCTTGGGGTCAGGGTATGAGGTATGGAGTGTGCAAACAAGAACTACTTCCTTAATGTTTGGTGGAAAAGCGACACAAGCCTGAATCCTGTTAATGGAGGCATCTGAGGTAGATCTGTTGAATCTGCAATTTATGTAAGTGTTGGCTTACCATTTAACAAATGATTAAGCAGCGAGCCTCCTCTAGTAAGTACTACCAGTAGGTGGCATGGCATAGCGTTAGCAGTAATCAGCATGCAGTCCTGATCATACATTTGGTTAAGATAAAAAATTCTGTACACCACCAAAAACAATGCAAAACAAATCTAAGCGTTTGGCAAAGATACTGCAATATGAATCTGCTGATGTGAAATTCACATGAAGAGTTGATATAAACAGAGAGATTGAAACATGACTGGTAGTTGCTACCTCACTTGTTCTTCTTGTATTTTTCTGCAATATTTAGTTGCTTTGCCCATTCTTTTTTTGGTTTTGTTTAGATTCCGCATTTGCATTGTATACAAAACCCTTCATCTGTCACAGATAAGAATAGCAATTCATCTCCATTTCTAAGCCAAAGAGCCGGCATTGTCCGTAGACACCAGCTAGGTCATGTGGCTAGCATGACTGCATGGAGCACCATTACTTTCCTGCAGAAGTGTTACCTATTGATCTACACACATTTGTATGTTTTCGAACTGCTAGGTTGGCAGAACCTTGGCCTAACACCAGGCATTCACCCCACTCCCCAGATTCAGTCAGCAGCTCAGCAACTTAACCTGCTGCGCCACCAGGGAGCCCCTCACAGGATACACTTGAGTAAATCTAAAAGTAATAGTGTCTGTATAGCAAGGGGAAAAGTTTCTTACAAAAAGTTACAGAAATAAAAAAATCTTAAATTTGTGACTACCATTACTAAAACTAATGTGAATGTGCATTCTTCATTCATGTATCTTTTCTTTTTTAGTCTAAAGCCATGAACCTATATGAAGCTTGCCTGACCCTACTTCAAGTGTATTCCAAGAATAATTTAGGTAGACAACGAATAGATGTTACTGCAGAAGAGGACCAATACCAAGATCTTCTTCTTATCATGGAGCTTCTTACAAACCTACTTTCAAAGGAATTTATAGATTTCAGTGATACAGGTAAGAGAGAAACCAGAACTGAAAAGGGCTATGAAAGCTCTTTGAATCTGTGGACCTCAGTATCTAAAAGATTACTTGCTTCTCTTTAGAGGGCAAGCACCTGTTGACCAAGAAAACAGAGTCTTTTCTTAGTTTGCCAGATTTCAGATTATAAGCATAGCCAATTACACTAGGCTGAGCCAGTCTAATTACAATTGTAGGCAGTTTTAATTGGGAAGCCTTTATAGTCAACTTGCAGCTTTGCAATCAAGATCCAGTGATGCACAGCTTTCCAACAAAAGCTGTCACCAGATCCAGAAGGAGGTGCTCTTGTATAACCCTCAGTAGAATAATCTCCATCTCTCCCTGTCCCCATTTAATACCCTATTCTAGATTATGATAAACATACAGTATATTTCCCCCTGCTCACCCTGAAGGGACACAGGGCAGATCACAGAACACATATACGGCAAACATTCAATGCCGATTGTACAATTACAAGACAGACAACAGATAGAGGTATATATAAGCTTTACTACCTTTCGGCATCTTTTTCTGATAGAAATGCCGTGCCTAAATACCTCCCCGCTTTAATGAAGCTGGGCTAAAGGTCAAGCGCTCACCCTGATCTGGGCTTTGAACTATCAGCCTCCTGATAAATTACAACAGCAAAACAACAGAGAGGAAACAATCAGGGACATCTAATCACCTCTCAACAAAAGATTGCCCCAGGCACTGCCAGACCATCAAATGCTAATCAAGGTGGTCAGTTGAAACATTCACATCTAGCTCCAACAGACAAGAGTTCTTTGTTCCACCCTGGTCATCCCACAGATATATAAACCCATTTTCCTAGTTCCAACAGACCTCACTACCTCTGAGGATGCTTGCATAGATGCAGGCAAAACGTCAGGAGCGAATGCCTCTAGAACATGGCCATATAGCCTGAAAAAAACCTAACAACAACTCAGTGATTCTGGCCATGAAAGCCTTTGACAATACATATCAGCCTTTTGGTTGGCAAGATTTATTGCAGCTTGGTGATTAACCTGCAGTCCTAAAGCCCAGCCCTGCTGTGCTAAAGCATGATGATGTTGGGATTCGATTCTGAAGATCAATGTTTGAATCCCTGCTAGGGCATGGAGTCCTACTAGACAAGCCCTCATTTTTTCAGCCTCAGAAGAAGGCAAGGTCAATCCACCTCTGGGCAAATCATGTCAAGAAAACCCTGTGATAGGATCTCCATAAGTCAGAATTGACTTGATGGCACACAACAACCAAAAACAGTGCTGTATACCTCTTTAGAGCAAATACTGAGGCCAAGCAGGGTTGCCTGTTTCAGGAAACTGTCTCTTAGATCCTGTCAACAGATGTACACCATTAGATCGTAATATATGAAATCAATGTACTTTGAGGTTCTGCACTAGTATGAGGAGAGGTAGAAACATAAGATACACCTCTCTTTTAGAGCTTGCCTTATTCCTTTCTGTCAGATTTAATTTAATTCAGAGTTGAAAGAAGATTCGGATTCACAAACTTTAGCGTGTAGTTATACACAAACTATTGTGTACAACTATTGTATTGCTGCACTGGGACTGTAGCGCAGCTGGCAGAGTATCAGCTGCATTAAGATCACTTCTGACCAAAAGGTCGAGTTCGAAGCCAGCTGGGTCGGAGTGAACTTCCAACCAATTGTGTAGCTTGTTGTTGACTTTTGCATCCCAAAAGACAGTTGCATCTGTCAAGTAGGAAAATTAGGTACCACCTATGTGTGGGGAGGCTAATTTAACTAATTTACGAGGCCATAAAAAAGACTCCAGCAAAGCATGCGGGGAATGCGGAAGTACTTCATCAGTGTCGCAGATGGACGATGAAAGCGACAGCTCCCCTGGCGGCCAGAAAAGTTAAATAGCCTCTGACTGTCTGTCTATATCTGTTGTGTGTCTTTGGCATTTAATGTTTGCCATATATGTGTACATTGTAATCTGCTCTGAGTCCCCTGCGGGGTGAGAAGGGCGGAATATAAATACTGTAAATAAATAATAAGTAAATTGATATTGTGAGCCTTCAAGTCCTTTCCAAATTAAGGTTTGTTTGCAAGATTTGTCCAGAATGGGTTGGCCTTCGCTTTCCTGTGAGGCTGAGAGAATGTGATCTCCCCAAAATGGATTTTCATGGCTGAGCAGGGATTCGAGCTCTAGTCTCCCAGTGTCCTAATTTAACACAAAAACCACTACATCATGGTGGTTCTTCAGACTATAAAAGGGTAAAGATTTCCTCTGACATTAAGTCTAGTGGTGCTCCCCATTTCTAAGCCAAAGAGCTAGCGTTGTCCATAGACACCTCCGAGGTCATGTGGCCGGCATGACTGCATGGAGGGCCATTACCTTCCAGCCAGAGTGGTACCTATTGATCTACTCACATTTGCATGTTTTCAAAGTGCTAGGTTGGCAGAAGCTGGGCCTAATAGCAGGAGCTCACCCCACTTCCCGGATTCGAACCACCAACCTTTTGGTCAGCGAGTTCAGCAGCTCAGCGGTTTAACCCACTGTGCCACCAGGGGGCCCTCTTCAGACTATAATACTAAACAATTTATGCGTTGCATCATTGTACTATAATTTTTTTAAATACATCTATATCGAGTAGTGTACACGGAACATGCAGAACTGGTATGTGTATGATGCCTCTCACTGTACTGTTCAATACCTCTGAAGGGAAAGCTGGGTTGAGATTATTTGTAGTATGCAGAGTCAAGTTCAGCTTGGTCTTGCTGGAATGTATGTCCTGAACTCCAGTTGCTTTAGTGCAATATTTTTAAATAGGATATGCGCTCATTACAGATATACCTTACTCTTCTAAGGCTGGAGTTTAGAAAGGGATTTTTGAGGACCAAATGTGGTAGCGGGGAGGTTAATGCGGCAAATATGAAATGTGCTCCTGTATTTTTCCCCCCTTCAGATGAAGTATTCAGGGGGCATGAACCTGGGCAAGCCACAAATAGATCTGTGTCAGCAGCAGATGTTGTCTTATATGGGGTGAATCTGATTCTGCCTTTAATGTCCCAAGACTTGCTAAAGGTAAGGAACATTTAATGCAAGATTGCAAATTGGCTTATGTTGCAATGCTATTCAGGATTTTCATAGCTCTAGATAAAAGCATTACCTTCAACCCTTTACTACTACCATACAAGCTGCAAAGCTTTCCCTTTGCGCTATCCGGTCATGGAAAATTGCCTCCTTTATTGAACCCTAGAAGGATTTTCTTTTTTCACTTTCTTCTTGGGGAGATATGTTATATGCTCCCCTGAAAGAATTTCCTTATAGATCTAGAGATACAAATCTGCAATACTTAACCTGTGTCAAAAGATTCCTTGTTTTTGCTCTTCTTTGAAAATGATGCAACTTATTTAAAATATTTCTGTTTCCTTCCTTTCCTGCAAAGTTGTTGAACCATATCTTCTTAGATCAGCCTTATCCAATTAATATTTCCCATGTGTGGGATTATAGTTTCCATCATCCCCTTCTAGTATGGCAAGTAGCAACTAGAAATGCATAAATAGAAGTCTAGTGTCTAGATCAGTGGTTCTCAACCTGTGGGTCCCCAGATATTTTGGCCTCCAACTCCCAGAAATCCTAACAACTGGTAAACTGGCTGGGATTTCTGGGAGTTGTAAGTCAAAACACCTGGGAACCCACAGGTTGAGAACCACTGGTCTAGATCGAGGAAAGTTATGCTACCCCTCTATTCTGCCTTGGTTAGAACACACCTGGAATATTGTGTCCAATTCTGGGCACCACAATTGAAGAGAGATATTGACAAGCTAGAATGTGTCCAGAGGAGGGCCAATAAAATGATCGAGGGTCTGGAGAACAAGCCCTATGAGGAGTGGCTTAAAGAGCTGGGCATGTTTAGCCTGCAGAAGAGAAGGCTGAGAGGAGACATGATGAGGGATAAATATGTATAAATATGTGAGGGAAAGTCATAGGGAGGAGGGAGCAAGCTTGTGTTCTGCTGCCCTGAAGACTAGGACGTGGAACAATGGCTTCAAACTACAGGAAAGGAGATTCCACCTGAACATGAGGAAGAACTTCCCTTCTGTGAGAACTGTTCAGCAGTGGAACTCCCTGCCCCAGAGTGTGGTAGAGGCTCCTTCTTGGGAGGCTTTTAAACAGAGGCTGGATGTCCATCTGGGTGTTTTTAAATCAATTTTCCTGCTTCTTGGCAGGAGGTTGGACTGGATGGCTCATGAGTTCCCTTCCAACTCTATGATTCTATATTATTGCTGTTGTTGTGTGTCTCCATGTCATTTCTGACATAATGGTAATCCTAAGGTGACCTTGGCAAGATTTGCTCAGCAGGTGGTTGCCTTTGCCTTCTTCTGAGGCTGAGAAAGTGTGGCATGCTTAAGTTCACCCAGTGGATTTCCATTGCTGAAGAGGAATTTTAGCCTCGGTCTTTAAAAAGATCTCGTGTTCAATCCACTAGGCCACACTGACTCTCAACCATAAATAACTCCACCATTAGATCATACTAACCTGAGACACACATATCTTAGCACCATAAAAGATTGGCCTATATCCAGTGGTAGATTTCTACCAACAGAATGATTTGTCCCACTGGAATTGGGAGATGAGCAATCACTCCTCCCTCCTAAAGCTCCCCCGTGTTATCTGAGCAATCTCCAGAGGCTTGAGAAATTTCTTAGGTATCATTGAAATCTATGGAGGGGAGAAGAGGGAAGATATTCTGGTATTCTTTTACCATAATGATACTGGATTGAGGATATCGTCTATCATGCAATTGTGCATTTCTTCTTAGATTGTATTTTCCCCTTGACATAATCTCTTTATATTTCAGTTGAAGTTGGTTTGTATCTACCAGAATTTAGTAGTTTTGATCATTGAACTATATTTTTGATTTTTTTTCTTTCAGTAAGTAGCTTTACAAAGACACATGGCCTTCCAAGTCTAGAGTATCAGTATGAGAAAGCATCTTGAAGCACCTTAGAGCAGTGGTTCCCAACCTTTTTTTGACCAGGGCCCACTCTCTAACATTTGTACCAGAAGGATTACGAATCAGTTTTGGGTCAACTTTAGATTCGGTTATGTTATATGGGGTGCTGATTCAGAAAATTGCATTGGATAGACCACATCCACTCTAGTTTCTGTTACAGAACATATGCCATACAGTAGTTGCCATCGGCTAGCCCACAGAAAATCATATTTAATAGGTTTCGGCACTGAAAGAGGGGTTTGTGAGACCAGTCGCTCTCATTGCAATGGTGTAGTAATGGTGAGGCCACAGCCCATATTGTAGCTATTGCAGACCACTAGTGGTCCACAGACCACAGGTTGGGAACCACTCTCTTAGAAGCTAACTGAGAGAACAAAGTCAGTAGCATAAGCTTTTTTATATTTGAGAGTGTATCTTCTATACTGTAGAATTAATGCAGTTCAACATCACTTTAACTGCTGTGACTCAACGCTATGGAATCTGCCAGAGTTGTCTTTAGCCTTTTCTGCCAAGGAGTGTTGATAGACACACCTCACCAAACTTTGGCTGCTGAGATTCACTAGTACTGGGCTATAGCGGTTAAAGTGGTGTCAAACTACATTAATTCTACAGTGTAGATGCACCTTTATTTTACTTCCTCAGATCCATTTGTGTAGCCAATATTTTATACAGGTGGACCTGAGCTGAGAATGCAGTGCTATGCATAAATTGAAATTCAGATGAGTGGTATAATAAGGCCGTGATGTTTCAGTTGTGACTTCCTGGATTTTGTTGCTACTAAAATGTAAACAAAACAAAACATGATTTCAAAGGTCCAATTGAAATTGATTTCTCTGTTTTCTTTTTACAGTTTCCATCACTGTGTAATCAATACTACAAATTAATCACTTTTATTTGTGAAATATTCCCTGAGAAAATTCCGCAGCTTCCAGATGACTTGTTTAAAAGCCTTATGTATTCATTAGAATTAGGGATGACATCGTATCCTTTGTGTTCGACTCATCTGTGCTTGTTTTTAATCACAAAGAAATTGCACGTGTCCTCTTTTTCCCATCGAAACATTATTTTAGAAGGGCTTTAGACTCTTTAACTTATGGCTGCCTTAAAAAAAACATTTTCAGTATCTGGGCAGCATCCAGTGATTGCTATTCTGTGGATGGAATTCTTTTTAACAAGCAGAATTGGGAGGAAGACAGTATCCTACTGGAACTCCTTCCGCACCATTAAATCTGCTCCAGAGGAATAAGAAACCTTCTGAATCAGTTGTTTGGAGGGTGCATCTACATTGCAGAATGGATGCAGATTGATAACACTTTGCCATGGCTCAATGCAATAGAATAATGGGAGATGTACTTTTAGAAGGTCTTTAACCTTGTGCTGATACCTCACAAAACTACAGATCCCAAGATTCCATAGCGTCAAGCCATGGCAAAGTGGTGTCAAAGTACATTAATTGTAGTATTGATGCACCCTTAGTCAGAGAGGAAAATCATCTTGTTGTGCTTGAGGATGTTCCACTAGTACAGTGCTGCCTCCACAGCCTTGCTAGAACCTACCATGGATAAATACAGTAGTTAATTATGTGTTTGAAGGCTCCCTTAATTCCTTTACATTTGATCTGAAACATTGAAAAGATTTATTTATTTATTTAAAGCATTTATATCCCTCCCATCTCACCCCAAAGGGGTCTCAGGGCGGAGCACAACATTTAAACGGCAAACATTCAATTCCGAAACATGCTAGACCATACACATACAAAAGCATTAAAATCACTTATCTTGACATTAAAATCCTCTAGTTAAAACTGTCTCAACAACCATATCGAATTTGGTTGGCATACTAAGAGTTCCTATCGCTGCCTCATTGCACAATCACAAAGGCTCAGTCCCACAGCCATGTTTTTATCATCCTTCTAAAGGACAAGAGGGAGGGGGCTGATCCAATCCCATTAGGAAGGGAGTTCCATAGCCGAGGAGCAATCACTGAGAAGGCCCTGTCTCTGAATTGAATATAATAAACATTTTCTGCAAATAAGTCATGGCAGGGGTCAGGGAACAACACATTTAAGCAACTTTATTTATTTATTTACTTACTTACTTTATTTGTATACCGCCTTTCTCATCCCGTAGGCGACTCAAGGCGGTTAACAGGGTAAAATTCAATGCTTACAATTATTATTATATAATTATATAATTACATTATATCTTATCCCAAATATATATACTAACTTCTGAAGTTTAGACGTCCTTGTCTTTTTCTGGTGGCATTGTGCTATTTCCATTGAGCAAAACAAATGAATCCTTGACTTTGATTAATCAGAATGAGTTCTGATGTTTGCCAGCTCTGCTTAGAAGCTCTGACGCCATTAGCAGAACAGTGTGCAAAAGCGCAGGAGACAGATTCATCCCTTTTTTTAGCAACAAGGCACTTTCTTAAGGTAAGAGACAACTTTCTATATCTTGCCACCTTATGATTCTATATCTTAATCACCTTTATTGCTCATTTGTATCTCAGACCAGTTTTGGTTGCTTTGCAAAAGGCCACACAATCATGAGCTGGCAAAGCCTGTTCTTTTAATGTCTCTACATACTGTGTTTCCTGAAAATAAGGCATACCCATAAAATAAAGTAGCAGGATTTTAAAGCATTTGTGCAATATAAGCCATACTCTGTAAATAAGACACAGTGACAGACTCTAGAGGAAGGATGGCTGCTGACCAAGCCTACACCAGGATAAAAGGTCTGCTCCTAAGAGTTTAGACCTGGGGGGGGGGGAGGTGGGAGCTGGGGACAATTCTTGGCTCCTTGCATTGCTCCCCTGGGTTTTTTTCCATGTCAGGAGCGACTTAAGAAACTGCAAATCGCTTCTGGTGTGAGAGAATTGGCCGTCTGTAAGGACGTTGCCCAGGGTACGCCCGGATGTTTTACCATCCTGTAAGAGGCTTTTCTCATGTCACCGCATAAGAAGCTGTAGCTGACAGATGGGTCTCACATAAGCCAACCAAGTGTTTTAAGCTGGTTCCAAAGCTTTGCTTTCTTAATGTTATCAATAAAAATAGCAGTTTGCTGGCAGATATTAAAGAAGGAATCCAGGATGTTGGGATAAAGACAATGAATTGTTGGACAAAAAGTCCTTACAGTCAAATATGATGATCATGAATGGAAGAACAGCTATAGCAAGTTTGCTTCAGCTTCTCCCCCACAACAGCCATGTTGTGATTTTGGCAGTGATCCTGTCCTATCATGCAGATGTTTATAAGGATAATTTAGCTTGAGCCTAGAAAAACCAATGATGGAGTACAGTAGATCTATATAGTCCAATATATTGGCCAGAGTTGTCAATGGGAAGCCTGTCAGCAGGACAGGAGTACTACAGCACCCTCCATCTTGCAGACACCAGTAATTAATGCAATGAAACATGCTGTCTTTGATATTTGTGGTGATAGGAAACCATCCTTACTAGTAGCTCTCAGCTCCTTTCAAAGTAATTATTCAGCTGTGGCACTTGTGAACACTTGATCTAGTGTGGCTTTTTGAATGTGGACTCTATCTTGCACCCTAGCACACACAAGAAAGAATCTTTTGGCTTCTAAATTTAAATACTTGTCATTTCAGATGGTTTTTGATATGCTGGTACTACAGAAGCACAATACAGAGATGACAGCTGCAGCAGGTGAAGCGTTTTACACATTAGTATGTTTGCATCAGGTATGTCATTCTATGTTTATTCTTATCACTTTCAAAGGACATAGATGTAGTAAGCTCCAAAAAGTTAATTGGTTTCCTTCAGAATAAAAAATAAGAAGCTAATAACATGGTGAACACTGTTCATGCCCAGTGTTTATTTTTAAAATTTTAACTATTACATCTGGCTCGGCCATAGGTTTTTAAATCGCTTCGTGTTATTGTCTGTATGTAAGTTATATTAATTGTATTGTTTTATTTGCTTATTGCTTTGTTGTTTTTACTGATGTGTTGTTGGGCTTGGCCTCATGTAAGCAGCTCCAAGTCCCTTTGGAGAGATGGTGGCGGGGTATAAATAAAGATTATTATTATTAACAACTGCATTAGTATACAGCTGTTACTTTTCTTTCATTATTTCATCTAGAATATCTAGTATTTCTATGTAGAATCTTTCTACTAATCGCAGGGATTCTCCCATTGCCCTGGCTTCTGCATGAATGAAGCAAATGGGAGATAGAGGGCCAACTTTAGCACAGCAGCATCACCTGCTGTTAATCACCTGCTGCATCTTGAGTAAATCTTGAAAATAGAAAGGTTGACAGTTCAAGGTGAGCTCCTGACCTTCAGCGCAGCTCCCCCGTCCATCTAGCGGATTGAAAACAGCAATGTAAGTAGATGAATAGGAACTGCATTAAGTGAGGAGGTATTTTACGCATGGCGTTTCAGAGGAAAGTTTACGAACAAAGAAAGCTCTTTGGCAAGGAGATGGAGCTACAGCACCCCTCTGTGGCCGAAACCGAGCACAGCCTCCAAAAGATGCCGAATGATGAGAAAAAGCCTAAATAGACCACTATCTGTTGTCTGTCTTGTCATTGTATAATCGGCATTCAGTGTTTGCCGTATATGTGTTCTGTGATCCGCCCTAGGTCCCCTTCAGGATGAGAAGGGTGGAAAATAAGGACTGTAATTAAAATAAATAGTAAATAGCTGTCAGGTCTGGGTTGCAGTTAAACATAAAAAAACCCCCAAGATTATGGCAAAAAGAATGATTGACAACTGGGAAACAGAGGGAGAAAACGTGGAGGCCGTGACAGACTTTGCATTTCTAGGTGCAAAGATTACTGCAGACGCAGACTGTGGCCAGGAAATCAGGAGACGCTTACTTCTTGGGAGGAGAACAATGACCAATCTTGATAAAATAGTGAAGAATAGAGACATCACACTGGCAACAAAGATCAGCATAGTCAAAGCAATGGTATTCCCCGTAGTCACCTACGGATGTGAGAGTTGGACCATAGGGAAGGCTGAGCGAAGGAAGATAGATGCTGTTGAACTGTGGTGCTGGAGGAAAGTGCTGAGAGTGCCTTGGACCACAAGATGATCCAACCAGTCCATACTTCAAGAAATAAAGCCTGACTGCTCATTGGAGGGAAGAATAGTAGAGACCAAGATGAAGTACTTTGGCCACATCATGAGAAGAAATGAAAGCTTAGAGAAGACAGTGATGCTGGGGAAAATGGAAGGACAAAGGAAGAGGGGCTGACCAAGGGCAAGATGGATGGATGGCATCCTTGAAGTGACTGGATTGACCTTGAAGGAGCTGGGGGTGGTGACGACCGACAGGGAGCTCTGGCGTGGACTGGTCCATGAAGTCACGAAGAGTCGGAAACAACTGAACGAATAAAGAACAACAAGCTGTCAGCTTTCCTTTCTACTAGTAGTTAGTTCTTCTGTGATCTGTAGTAGGCCAGTATTGCAGCAATGCAGTATTTCCCTCAACCCCAAAAACTGCAATTAGGAGGGAATATTAAATGCCTTTTATAAGTATTACAGGAGATGATACATAATTTTTTTTGAACTCTACTACATAAAATGTTTATTTATTACGGTCAATGACCAGCACCAAAAGTTTTGCTCGTGATGTTTGTTACTTGGTTCTGTTGGTAATAATATTTCTCTTCTTCACAGGCTGAATATTCTGAATTAGTTGAGACATTATTATCAAGTCAACAAGATCCAATCATTTACCAGCGATTAGCAGATGCCTTCAACAAGCTTACTGCAAGCAGCACTCCGCCTACGCTGGACCGTAAGCAGAAGATGGCCTTCCTCAAAAGCTTAGAAGACTTTATGTCAAATGTTGGTGGTCTTCTCTGTGTAAAATAAACACCAGAACTGTATGCCTAACTTTTAGACCCTTTCTGCAAAATGCACTGAAAAATGCTGAAAGCTGACTTAATCGTAATGCCTATTTCTGGGTTTTTCACAGCCATCTAAGATTTTAGAGAGCCTGGAAATTTTGATATAGTGCAGTGGAATAGGAGATGTCAACTCTCAAACCAGCTTCTGCTAAATGTGTTAGCCGCAGTCTATCATACCTTCTTGCGTTGTACAGAAAATAAACTGAAATCTCAAAAAAGAAAAAAAAGAAAAAAGAATTCCACAAGTGCATACAGATATGGGCACCGTAAAAGCAAGAACCAGTGCCTTCTCCCAAATAGCCTCAAATATAGTGATGATCCAAACTCCTAAAAGGTTTTTCATTATTGCTACAAACCTTTTAAATGTGTGATTGAGACACATACAGAACTCTAAAACAATCCTAAGCTTTATTTTTTTCCTCTCTGAAAACTGTGTGTGTAATCCAGTGAAGAAGAAGAAGAAGAAAACCACCAAATGATATTTTTTAACTTGGATTTATTCTTTTTTTTAGTTTGTTTGGGGTTTTTTTTTTTTACATCAACCTGGCGTTGCATGTTTGTGTAATACAAGTTTCTACATTATATGCTGCTGCCCTAAAGTTCAGAAAGAAGAAAGGTGTATATTTTTGTTTTCCCTGATAACGAACTTTAGGAACTGTAGCCATTTCATTGCCTTAATTTAAAGCAAATTTTAAAAAGAGAGAGAAGAGCGGATGTAAGTTAGATGAGAAATCTAAGGCAAGCTTTTGGTCTTCAGAACTGGTTTAGGAATGTTGGCATTAAGCTGCCATGTATCTGTTTGCAGCCCTTGTGTGCTGAGAGTATTATGTCCATGTAAGTTCATGTATAATTTTACTTTCAATTTCTAATTATTCGCACCCAAGTCGTACACAACTGCAATGTATTTCTAGACTGAACTGTTTGCTGAAGCAATAATGTTTCGAAAAGTGTAAATTATTGATTTCTACAAACTTTATAAAAAAAACTGTTGGGGCATTAGATCCGATGGCTAGAGTATTATAGTGTCAAACTCCTCTAGCTGTGGGCCGTGCGTGTTTGATTTCAAAATTCAGAATACAGGACCGGGGCCTGATGGCTCGCCACTGCCTTTGGATCCAGGGTCCTGCCTTCTGCTGCTCTGATCCCATTTTGTTCAGTGTGCTGGCACTTTAAAGATTTAAGATTACCGGTATGGTTTCATCCCGCGCCCACCAAATACGAGGTTGCCATGGGAACAAAGCGGCAGGAACTCGAGAATATCGAAAGCAGGGAATTTGCTAGTTGTTACAAGCCAAACTCAACCAATGTAAATGCATTATGCAGCTGTTAAAAATGCACCATTTTAATGAAGGAAGGAGAGAGTTGGTCTCCAAGGCCTTGGTATTTCATACTCTGCAAGGCCTGTACTATTGGATATGTCATGGTAGTGATTTTAACATTTTTTTAAAAAAAACAACATATGCCTCTTTATAGCATCATGTTTGCAATTCTGTGCCATTCTAGAGCTAATCATCTCAAAATTTAATCACATTCTCTGGAATTAACATGTGTTTGAAATCTCTGGCATTGCAGAGTGTTGTAAGGGTCCAAAACGTAACTTCTTGAATTCCTTCTTGGCAAGCCATGAATTTAGAAGTCAAGGGAGGGATATGCCACTCTTTCTGCAAAATGCATCCTCTCTTTTCTGTTCCCATCATATTAAATGAAGACTGCCTGGAGCACGTTTTCCCCTTAAATAAGACCAGGAAGACTGATTAGAGCATGGCTCAAGTCAGACCTCACTACCAACTAGCGGCTTGACCTTCAGAAACATGCTCCGGATTCATCCATTCTGTTTTTCCCTTGATGTACTTAGTTTCCTTTTATACTTCCTTGTCTGTATTAGTTTGAAGTGATGGTTACTGTTCACCATTGTTTACCTCCAAACTAAAGACCACAATTTGGGCATGAAGTACATTTCCAACAACCAAACCATAAGGTAGCTGAGGGTTTTCTGGGCTGTATGGCCATGTTCCAGAAGCATTCTCTCCTGACATTTCACCCTCATCTATAGCAGGCATCCTCAGGGGTTGTGAGATCTGTTGGAAACTAGGCAAACGTGTACCTTTTAGAAACAAGTTCCAGAATTAGCGAACAGTTTGAATAGAACTGAAATGTGTATCACAGCTCCAGGATAGAAAATTGGTGCCTGGCTCTCAAATGTCTGAATGTACACAATGCAAGGTCTGTCTAGAACAGGTATGGGCAAACTTGGGCCCTCCAGGTGTTTTGGACTTCAACTCCAATCATTCCTAACAGCCTCAGGCCCCTTCCTTTTCCTTTTCCCTTTCCTTTTCCACTTAAGCACCTGACGGGGGGAAAGGAAAAGGCCCGAGGCTCTTAGGAATGGTGGGAATTGAAGTCCAAAACACCAGGAAGGCCCATGTTGGTCCATTCATGAGCTATCTTGATCTACTAATTTGCATATATTTTCTGATTCTTAAGCGGGGGGGGGGGGGAGGAAGGGGCCTGAGGCTGTTGGGAATTGTGGGAGTTGAAGTCCAGAACACCTGGAGGGCCAAAGTTTGCTCATGCCTGCTCTAGAAGCATTGCTGATGTGAATATACCTTCCTATCTGGCAAGTCCGACACTGCTGCTGTGCAACCTCCATTTTAGACCTACATATCCCAGGCTTCTGTGCAGTTCGACACAAAAAAACAAATAGAACTTGTGCACAGCAATGTTTGGTGGGTCGTTCCTAAAATCAATAGTTATCAAGGGTTGTGTGTAATCTTAAATTTATTTCCTCATTTTCAATGTATATGATATTAAAGGGACTCTGTCCAGTACATTTTTATCTGAGGTTTTGTAACAGTGATTTCTAAAAAAAAAAGTCTATCTTTCTTGTTTTTGTATTTTTAAAAATATGAATAACCTATTTTATCCTTCCCTGTCCAGCATATTTTCAGATGTCATGTTATGTCTCTTTTGCCTTCTGAATGTCAGCGTTTCCATCATTTCTGAGAGATTGCAATATCTCTGGAAATTCATGTTGGTGTGAATGCCCCTTTCCCACAGTGGAGAGAGAGCTCTATTAGTTGGATTCTGTCCATGTCTTTACAAGAAAGCAGTCTTGAATGGGATGATATGTACTTTTGTTAGTGGGCCACAAACAAAGCCCACCGAAGTCAATAAAAACATAACGCATTTCAGTTGGCTGTTAATTTAAGCCATGTGATATTTTTGAGGAATTGTTAACACTGAGTTCAGACATGCTTTGAAAAATGAGAGATTTCAAGAGCTTTTTTTAAAAAATGGGTTGTTACGAGTTTTCTGGGCTGTATGGCCATGTTCCAGAAGCATTCTCTCCTGACGTTTCGCCTGCATCTATGACAGGCATCCTCAGAAGTTGTGAGGTCTGTTGGAAACTAGGAAAATTGAGTTTATATATCTGTGAAATGTCCAGGGTGGAAAAAAGGACTTGTTTGTTCGAAGTTGGTGTAAATGTTTCAATTGGTCATCTTGATTAGCATTTAATGGTCCAGCAGTTTCAAGGTCTGGCTTCTTACTGCCTGGGGGAATCCTTTGTTGGGAGGTGTTAGCTGGCCCTGATTGTTTCTTGTCTGGAATTCCCCTGTTTTTGAGTGCGGCTTTTTATTTACTGTTATTATTTTAGATTGATTTTTATTTAATATTGGTAGCCAGATTTTGTTCATTTTCATAGTTTCTTCCTTTCTGTTGAAAGTGTCCACATGCTTGTGGATTTCAGTGGCTTCTGTGTGTAGTCCAACAAATGCTACATTCAGCAAAGAACGAGGGATCCCCTCACCTCTGCAGGAGTCTAGTGTATACTATGCAGCTGTGGACATAGGGACCACCAAATGCAGCATTGCTCAAACACGAATCAAGGAACAGGAAAGGCACTGCAGACTACTTCAACCTGAGAAGTCAGCCATAGCAGAGCACCCGATGAACCAACCTGGACACAGCATTTTATTTGAGAACACAACAGTGCTGGACCACTCTAACAACCACCATGTCAGACTACAAAGAAGCCACTGGAATCCACAAGCATGTGGACAATTTCAACAGAAAGGAAGAAACCATAAAAATGAACAAAATCTGGCTACCACTATTTAAAAAAAAACTCTAAGATCAGGACAGTAAATAAAGAACAACACTCAAAAACAAGAGAACTCCAGACAAGAAACAATCAGGGCCAGCTAATTACCTCTCAACAAAGGATTCCCCCAGGCAGGAAGCAGCAGAGCCTTGAAGCTGCAAGGCTATTCAATGCTAATCAAGGTGATCAATTGCAGCATTCACACTTGCCTCAAGCAGACAAGAGTTTTTAGTCCCACCCTGGAGATTCCACAGATATATAAACCCCACTTGCCTAGTTTCCAACAAACCTCACAACCTCAGAGGATGCCTGCCATAGATGTGGGCGAAACGTCAGGAGAGGATGCTTCTGGAACATGGCCATACAGCCTGGAAAACTCAGAGCAACCCACTTGTTGATAAGGTTATATAAGACAGAATAAGGCTAACTGAACTTATCAAACATGATGCTTTGAAACAGAAAGCAACTTCCATGATGTGCTGGTGTTGTAAGGCTAAGCGTATTGTACCTACTTCTCATTCACTCTTTAATCTTGGTTCAAGGTTTAATTTCCAACCATTCATTCATTTTGGGGATGAAGAGCAGTGACTCCACTCCACTGATGGCTAGATCTTTCAAGGCAGATTCATTTGAGGCCACACGTTGCTCTCTGGGATAATGTAAAAACACAAGTGCAGGGGATTTTTTGTCAAGCTCAAACTGTTATGCCTTTGATGATAAACATTTGCAATTTTCACGACTGAGAAAAATTTGTTATGGCTCAGGAATGTAAGTCTGAGCTTCCATCTAATTCACAAAGAGTTCTTCATGTGCAAAAAACAACTCCATAAATGCAGACTGATATGTCACAGAACCTTAGTTGATGATTCAACTATATATCTGGAAATGGCTATGTCATCTAAATGGAGAATTTTTAAAGGCATCCTACCAAAATTTATTAGCCCAATTTTCTTTAAATGAAAATGTTAACTGCCATATTTCGTTTAGTAAATATCACAGTGAGAAAAGCATCTGGAATTTTAATGGCAGCGGTTTTGTCTTTCATAAGCTTTGGTGAAGAGAAGATTACTAATATTCCTAATATATAAGTAGGAACCCGCAGTGCTGGCAGGACTGCTGATCGAAAGATCGGCGGTTCGAATCTGGGGAGTAGGGTGAGCTCCCATCTGTCAGCTCCAGCTTCTCGTGTGGACATGAGATAAGCCTCCCAAAGGATGGTTAAAAGCATCCAGGCATCCTCTGGGCAATGTATTTGCAAGCGGCCAATTCTCTCACCAGAAGCGACTTGTAGTTTCTCAAGTCGCTCCTGACACTATATATATATATATATATATATATATATATATATATATATATATATATATATGCATGCGCACGCAATAAGTAAAGGTAAAGGTTTCCCCTCGTCTAGCCTATTCCTTCCGACTCTGGGGTCATGCTCATCTCCATTTCTAAGCCAAAGAGCCGGTGTTGTCCATAGATGCCTCCTAGGTCATGTGGCCGGCATGACTGCATGGAGTGCCATTACCTTCCCACCGAAACTACCTATTTATCTACTCACATATGTTTTTGAACTGCTAGGTTGGCAGGAACTGCGGCTAACATCAGGAGCTCACCCTGTCCCACGGTTTTGAACTGCCAATCTTCTGCAGCTCAGCGGTTTAACCTAATGTGCCACCGCAGCCTCATATATGCAATACAACAGACTAAATATCCTTCAAACCGTTAAAATAATTATCCAAAGGCATAGCTGTGTTAGTCTGGATCAGTATGCAAAGAGAGCTTGCATCACTTTTGAAACAGAGAGAAAGAAGTTGGTAACATAAGCTTTTGCCATCATACATTTGAGGAATTGGACTCCTTTGTTCTCATTTAGCCTCAAATCCCTTGGCATAAAAATAATTATGAAATGGGTCATATCCAAAATGCCAGTTGGGTTTTTAAAAATCATTTTTATCAGTCAAAACTGAAAGAAATTCTTGTTACTTCATCACTAATTAGTATGACTATTGTACATTAATAATTGATATATTGACAAGAATAACAAAGTTGGTTGTAAGTAGTAGTATGTGTTCCCCAGTTCCACCTTAGGGCAGAATGTAATTCAGGGGAAATAGCATGTGTAATCTGTATGATAGAAGATGATAATTTGAAAAAGAATCCTGGCAGATTAAGACAGTCCCAAACAGACTATGGTTCAACTTTTTGATAAATTCATTGGCTGGTATTTCTATGGTTATCTGAAATTTGAGATTCAACTTTACAGCAATGCTCCTTTGAAAACTGTTCTCTAAGGGCTCTTCCAGAAAGGCTCTATATCCCAGGAACTGATCCCAGATTTTCTGCTTTAAACTGGATTATATGAGTCGGCAATGCCAGATAATCTGGGATAAACAAAATGTGGGAACAGATCCTGGGATATAGGGTCTGTCTGGAAGGGCCTAAGTCAGGGGTTCATAACCAGGATCCATGGAAATGTATCAGAGGGGGTCTTTGAGCTTGAATTGGGGGGGGGGGGGGGGAATCAATTATCTTTGTGCAATGTAACATTGAATAATCCTAAAATTTAAATTAAAGACATGCCGCTACATTCTGAGAAGTGCTCTGTGGTTTTCACCTGACCGGCAAAAGGGTCCATGGGACAAAAAAGTTTAAGGATCCCTGCCTGATTAATTAGTGCATGATCTTTTATCCTCATCTAGTCCACAAGTTCTTGCAAATAGGCAAAATCACTTTTCAGGCAAGCACAATTGGTTTTCATTCCATTCTCTTGAAGGTGACACTCTATAGGATATTCCTCTTCAGGGGTGTAATGCTGTATTCATTTATGTAAACACGGTGTCGCAGTTTGAGTTTTGGACTATGACTCTGGAAACCAGGGTTTGTATCCTCACTCAGCCGTGAAAACTCTTTGGCCAGATCACAAACTCTTTGCCTTAGAAAACCCTCTGATAGAGTCACCATAAGTTGGAAACTATTTGGAGGCACACAACAGCAAAATCACGTAATAGTTATGTTGCGATAGGAGTATTGAAACTAATGAAGTCTGACTCAGTTCCTTGTTCATGCTGACTTTCTGAATTTCACAACATATCAAAGTAGATGGCATATACCCCAAAATAGGTAGCAGCATTACATCCCACTTGCTCTGTGGCCTGAAAATGAGCTTTTAATTGTTCTTTCCTTTCAAAAGGAGCCGCTGTGGCGCAATGGTTAAGCCCCTGTGGTGGCTGAACTGCTGGCCTGAAAGTTGGCAGTTTGAGTCTGCAAGGTGGGGGTGAGCTCCTGTCAGTCAGCTCCAGCTTCCCGTGTAGGGACATGAGAGAAGCCTCCCCACAGGATGGTAAAACATCAGGGCGTCTCTGGGCAGCGTCCTTGCAGACGGCCAATGTTCTCACACCAGAAATGACTTGCAGTTTCTCAAGTTGCTTTTGACATGATAAAAAAATGTTCTCAATGCAAGAAGAATGTTTAAGATCAAATTCAGAACCCTTTTGTGTCCCCACAATACAAGAAGGACATGCTCATTTGTAGTTGGTGTAATAAGTTAAATATGCATTTAATACCGAGAGGAAACAACTATGTACAATTAATATTGCATTATGCAATTGCCTTTGTATCAACTCAGATTCTGTGAAGTCTTTTCTCTTGCAGTGAGCCAGAAAAACTGAAATTTTGCTTTCAAATCATTGGAACTCAAACAATTGATGTCACTGTTTTGCTGGTTTGGTTCCCTAAAGCTTGCATATCGATGAATGTTACAACCATGTCTTTTAAAAAGCTCAACTGATATCAGAAAGAACTACAGTAGAGTCTCACTTAACCGACATAAACGGGGGGGGGGGGGGGGAGAACATCGGATAAACGAAAATGTCAGATAATACAGAGTCTCCTACTGTAATTCGTCCAACATGCCGCTAAACACCTAGAATACTAACAACAGGGATTCAAAGGCTAGAGCGGCCCGGCAGGAAGTGCCCAGATGTGGAAGAGGAGCATGGAAATCACAGAGGGAAGGAGGGAGGATGCTTTTGCTTCCGGTCCTGCCTATTTTCTCCCTTTCCTCCCTTCTTTTCTTGCCTTTTTCACTTACTGGGAATGGAGAGAGATTTGGGGAGCGCTCCTTTAATTGAAGGGGAAATGCTGGAGGAAAAGGGGAGCATTGGATAAGAGCGTTGGATAAGACTGCATGTTGGATAAGCGAAGGTTGGACAAGCGAGTGTCTACCACAAACTAGAGACCCCTGAGTTTACAGATCAGCCCTCTTCTCATTCTAGCTTTTTTGTTTTTGCTTTAGTAGTTTGTATTTCTATTTTACTAGTGAAAAACAAATTATTACTTTATCCCTTTCTGTCTTTTCCAGAAAAAGAATGAATTGTTTCTGAAACAGTTTGAAAGTAACTCAAAAACATTTCACACCGCAGTTTATGCTTTATGTTAATCGACTGGAATAAACTTGAGTGATTTGGGGGGAACGAAAAGCCTTTGTGCTTCTTTTTATGTGGCCTGATATATATCTGTGCGCATGTATAATGGTGTGCATACGTATGTGCTTTCGAGTTGACTTATGGCAACCCCATGAATTCACAGGGTTTTCTGAAGCAAAAGAGACACAGAGCGCTTCGGGTTTAGCTTGAAAAGTTGGAAACTCCTGATACCCAAGTGAAATGGCCTGGTCAACAAAAATACTGAAACACTGGGTTGTTGTAGGGTTATTTTGAATATATGGCCATGTTCTAGAAGCATTCTCTCCTGACATTTCGCCTGCATCTATGGCAAGCATCCTCAGAGACTGAGGTCATAAATGCAGGCGAAATGTCAGGAGATAATGCTTCTAGAACATGGTCATATTGCCCAAAAAAATTACAACAGCCCAGTGATTCCAGCCATAAAGTAACACTTTTTACTCTGAACTTTTTTGATCAGAATGTTCCTTCTGACCGAATAACGAAACCCCAGAGCTTTAATTTTAATTGACAGTAGGGTTTGCTCATTTATTTTTTTTAGTGCTGTGACCATTTGAATTGTATTTGAAACTTGCTTATAAATGTAGAATATGTTTAGTGCTTTAGTGTCAGCATTTTAAATTCATGTTTATTTGTGTTTTGTTCTTTTACCGAATCATTCTACAACTATTGTAGAGGAGTTTAGCAGCAGATTACATCTCTTGTTCTATCTAGAGTCGTTTCTACTTGAAATATATGAATCTCTCTGAGCTTCTGTCTTCAACTTTAAAATGCATTGCATTGTCTCTTACCAAAAAAAGTGGCATTATTTAGCAGGCTTGTCTTGTATTTTTTGTTGAAACTGGGTGTGGCTATTACAAACAAAACTACAATATAAAATGTGTTATGTATCTCATAGAGCAATTCTGCTAGAGAATTTCGTAGACAAAATCTGCAGCATAATGGGGTCGTGATCGGAAATGGTCCTTAGATAAGTCTGTCATGCCTGGTCTGTTTTCAGTATCATTGCATTTGCAGTTCATTCTTCATGACATTTAAAGAATATTTCTGTTACTTTTGAACTTATATTGTGTTTAACAGAAGCATCATAGGAAGATCTCATAAGATCAGCCCTGCTGCAGTGAAAGGCTTTCATTGTTTCACTATCCTCACAAAAGACTGTTCTGCTCAAGTACCACATGGACTGCCTTCAGGCTCTTATGCACTTTTTGTGACTTTACAGCTGTTGGAAATGAATTGTCTTGCAAATATTTTGATAAATGCATATGTATTAAAAACAACAAAACCAATGCCGATTGTCTCAGGAAAGCAAGTCAAAATAACCTGTCTCTTCATTTAATTGAAATATATGCCAAGGGGAGGGCTGCTTCTCAGACTCCAAGTGGGGAGGGGAGAGCAGGCGTACTCGGCGCATGGCAGTGTGGTGCACATGTGCAGGCAAGGGAGAGCATGCGAGGCTGGAGGGAGGCTCACTCCAGCAAGTCCCTTCAAGGTATAGGGGTTCTGTGTGGGAAGTTTGGCCCAATTCTGTTGTTGGTGGAGTTCAGAATGCTCTTTGATTGTAGGTGAACTATAAATCCCAGCAACTACAACTCCCAAATATCAAGGTCTATCTTCCCCAAACTCCACCAGTGTTTACTTTTGGGCATATTGAGTATTCGTGCCAAGTTTGTTCCAGATCTATCATTGTTTAAGTCCACAGTGCTCTCTGGATGTAGGTAAACTACAATTCCAAAACACAAGATCAACACCCACCAAAACCTTCTGGTATTTTCTGTTGTTCATGGGAGTTCTGTGTGCCAAGTTTGGTTCAATTCCATCGGTGACGGAGTTCAGAATACTCTTTGATTGTAGGTGAACTATAAATCCCAGCAACTACAACACCCAAATGACACAGTTCCTCCACCTACACCCCACCAGTATTCAAATTTGGGCATATTGGGTATTTGTGCCTAATTTGGTCCAGTGAATGAAATTCTGCACATCAGATATTTACATGATGATTTATAACAGTAGCAAAATTACAGTTATGAAGTAGCAACAAAAATAATTTTATGGTTGGGGGCCACCACAACATGAGGAACTGTATTAAAGGGTCGCAGCATTAGGAAGGTTGAAAAACTGCCCTAGCATCTACCAGTTGCCATCTGCTTGCCCACAGAAAACCATGCTCACCTTATCTAAGAAACGAGAGCCGATGTGGTCTATCCAATGCAACTCTTTGAATCCGCACCCAACCCCAAGGAACAAGCCTAAACACCATGAAACCAAGAATTATTGTTGTTGAACTTATGTAATTTTTGCTGTGAACATCAGGCCTCATTTCCTTTTTTTCAGTCAAAACCAGAATGGCATCACAGGAATCTGGAGATTTAAAAATGATCTGGTCTGTAAGATCAATGTGGAAGGATAATACATGACAACAGGAGTCCTAATAATAAGCATAACCTTTGTGTAATACATGCAACGAGCATGAACTGGAAACACTCCAGTTATCAGCTTTGTATTGGACATATTTTGACAGTATATTTGGAAACCTCTTTTAGGAGGCTGGGGAAGTACTGTTTGAGAAGCAGTCTAACAATGCAATCAATCAAGTGTTAGCCATTCACATGTGGCAGTGGCATGCAACCCCTTTGGGAGGATTATGAGGGATAATATTGGCAAAATACTTTGAGCACCTAGCAGTTGTGCTCTGTTGCCGGGATTTCCCAACTTCAGACTTGCGGTCAGAAATCCTTGTTGATCTATTAACAATCATCCAAAAACCAAGGAGTGGATTTGGATTCTTTTTTTAAGTAGGTATGTTTGCCTACCTTAACCTATAGTTTTAAAAAGGAAAAGTGGGAATGAATAAATACATAGGACTGGGTTGTTGTGAGTTTTCCAGGCAGTATGGCCATGTTACAGAAGCATTCTCTCCTGACTTTTTGCCCACATCTATGGCAGGCATCCTCAGAGGTTGTGAGACCTGATGGAAATTAGGAAAATGGGGTTTCTGAGGAATGTCCAGGGTGGGAGAAAGAACTCTTGTCTGTTGGAGCTAGGTGTGAATGTTTTAATTGGCCACCTTGATTGGCATGTAATGGCCTAGCAGTTTCAAGGTCTGGCTTCTTACCCCCCTGGGGGAATTCTTTGTTGGGAGGTGATTAGCCCTGATTATGTCTTGCATGCTGCTGTCAACAAGCCTACATAGGGACCTGGCCCACAGCCAGGGATTTTGATTGGGGGGGGGGGGCTGAGTTTGGTTTGGGGGGGGGGCTCAGGATCTATCCTAGCAAACGTTTTGTATCATTATCCCAATCCCCCCATGCATATGGGTTATATTGAGCATGGTGATCAGATCATGATATGAATAAACATAACAGTTTAAATAATGTACCAGTAAGGCGAAAGAAGAAAGCGCAAAAGCCGAGTTGCAGCTAAACGTCAAAAAAACCAAGATTATGGCAACAAGAATGATTGACAACTGGAAAATAGAGGGAGAAACCGTGGAGGCCGTGACAGACTTTGTATTTCTAGGTGCAAAGATTACTGCAGATGCAGACTGTAGCCAGGAAATCAGAAGATGCTTACTTCTTGGGAGGAGAGCAACGTCCAATCTTGATAAAATAGTAAAGAGTAGAGACATCAGACTGGCAACAAAGATCCGCCTAGTCAAAGCCATGGTATTCCCTGTAGTAACCTACGGATGTGAGAGCTGGACCTTCAGGAAGGCTGAGCGAAGGAAGATCGATGCTTTTGAGCTGTGGTGTTGGAGGAAAGTGCTGAGAGTGCCTTGGACTGCGAGAAGATCCAACCAGTCCATCCTCCAGGAAATAAAGCCCGACTGCTCACTGGAGGGAAAGATACTAGAGACAAAGTTGAAGTACTTTGGCCACATCATGAGGAGACAGGAAAGCCTAGAGAAGACAATTATGCTGGGGAAAGTGGAAGGCAAAAGGAAGAGGGCCGACCAAGGGCAAGATGGATGGATGGCATCCTTGAAGTGACCGGACTGACCTTGAAGGAGCTGGGGGTTGTAACGGCCGACAGGGAGCTCTGGCGTGGGCTGGTCCATGAGGTCACGAAGAGTTGGAGACGACTGAACGAATGAACAACAACAACCAGTAAGGCCTTCTCGCAGACCACCCTGAGAATTTGGGGGGGGAGGGGGGCTGAAGCCCCCCCCCCCCCCGGCTACTAGCCTGATAGGGATCACCAAATGCAGCATTGCATTTCAAGGAACATCAAAGGCACTGCAGACTACTTCAACCAAAGAAGTCAGCCATAGCAGAGCACTTGATGAACCAACCTGGACACAGCATATGATTTGAGAACACAGAAATGCTGGACCACTCTCACAACCACCACGTCAGACTACACAGAGAAGCCATTGAAATCCACAAGCATGTGGACAATTTCAACAGAAAGGAAGAAATCATGAAATTGAACAAAATCTGGCTACCAATATTTAAAAAAACCTCTAAAATCATAACAGTAAATAAAGAATACTAAAAAAAAACTGGGGAATTCCAGACAAGAAATAATCAGGGCCAGCTAATCACCTCCCAACAAAGGATTTCCCCAGAAGGTAAGAAGCCAGACCTTGAAACTCCCAGGCCATTAAGTGCTAATCAAGGTGGCCAATTGAAATATTCACACCTACCTCAAAGTCAAGATGCAGGTGAAACGTCAGGAGAGAATGCTTCTGGAACATGGCCATACAGCCCAGAAAAATAACAACTGAGTAATTCTGGCCTTCGGCAATACATAAATACATAAGAGATCATTTTAAAAGAAAAAAACTGGGACGTAGATCTGAGTTCTTTGGCTGGGACAGCAGAAATCTTATTAATTTAGAGTAGACTAATTATTAATTTTGGAAAATGGAATTCATAACCTTTTGTAAAACACCTTTTGGAGATCATAACTTTTAGAAAAGCATGACCTTTCAGAGGAGCCAAAAATCCTTTGGAGCAGAATCTTCTCTTGTGGTATACAAACAGATATAACAGCCGATAGATAGCCTGTTAGGAATTTGGGAGTTGAAGTCCAAAACACCTGGCGGGCTCAAGTTCGCCCATGCCTGGGATATCCCCTGCTTTCATTCCTTCTTTCTTTTTCCCTCCCTTCATACCTCCCCCGCCCCTTTTCTTTTTCTTTCTCCCTTCCCTCCTTTTCCTTTCCCTTCTTCGTCCTTCCATTCCTTTTCATTTCCTTTTTTTCCTCTTTCTTTCTTTTCTTCCTTCTTAGAATCACAGAGTTGGAAGATACCTCATGGGTCATCCAGTCAAACCCCCTGCCAAGATGCAGGAGAATCAGATTCAAAGCACCCCCAACAGATGGCCATCCAGCCTCCAAAGAAGGAGCTTCCTTCCTTCCTTCCTTCCTTCCTTCCTTCCTCTTTCCTTCCTTTCTCCTTCCGTCTTTCTTTCCTCCCTCCCTCTTTCTTTCTTTCCTTCCTTTCTCCTTCCTTCTGTCCGTTCTTCCTTCCTTCCTCTTCCCTGTTTCCTTCCATTCTTTCTTCTTTCCTCCCTCCCTCCTTTTTTTCTTCCTCTTTCCTTCCTCCTTCCTTCCATCCTTTCTTCCTCCTCCCTCTTTCCTTCCTTTCTTTCTTCTTTCCTCCTGCATTCCTCCCTTTCGTCCTTCCTTCCTTCTTCCTTTCTTCCCCTTCCTTTTCTTCCTCTTTCCTTCCTCCTTCCTTCCATCCTTTCTTCCTCCTTCCTCTTTCCTTCCTTTCTTCCTTCTTTCCTCCTGCATTCCTCCCTTTCGTCCCTCCTTCCTTCTTCCTTTCTTCCCCTTCCTTTTCTTCCTTCTTTCCTTCCTCCCTTCCTTTTCTCCTTCTTTCCTTCCTTCCTCTTTCCTTCCTTTCTCCTTCCTTCCTTCCTTCCTTCCTCTTTCCTTCCTTTCTCCCTCCGTCTTTCTTTCCTCCCTCCCTCCCTCCCTCCCTCTTTCTTTCCTTCCTTCTGTCCGTTCTTCCTTCCTTCCATCTTTCCTTCCTTCCATCTTTCCTTCCTTCCATCTTTCCTTCCTTCCTTCCTTCCTTCCTTCCTTCCTCCTCCCTCCCTCCCTCTTTCTTTTCTTCCTGTCTACCTCCCTCCCCCTCCCCTTTCTCCCTTCTCCAGCTCTGTGGGGCCTGCCTCACACTGTTTCAGAGTCAGCATGGCTGTCTTTGTGCTTCTCAGCAGGCGCCACTAGAGGGAGCCCGCCCTGCTGTTTGGCCAGGAGAGGCGGAGCCTAAGCCAGGCTGGAGGGAAAGGAAGAAGGAAGGAAGGAAGGAAGGGGAAAGGAGGAGTGGAGAGCCGGGTAAGTGGAAGAGAGAGAGGAGGAGGAATGGAAGAAGGGATGGTAATCTTTCATTCTCTGTTTCATATTGCTGAGAGCAAGACAGGGACTTCTCTCATCTCAAGCAAAAAGGGTTTCAGTGTTCTAGCCAGTCCCTGTATCTTGAAAATTCTGTTTTTCCTTGCAAGGTGTTTACAAACATGTGTGACTGCAAAGAGGAGGATGATGATGATGATGTCCCCCAGCTTTCCTCTGAAGCCTTAGCTGCTCTGCAAGAGTTCTATATGGAACAGCAGCAGAAAGAAGAAAGCATCAAGATAGCAGGAGGATCAGACAACTGTCCTCTTGGTTTGATAGAAGAGAACTGGGTAAGCAGGCCACTCAAATAGTATTAACACGTGTACAGGTGGAAGTAGTGAGGAGAGTGGTCTCCAACAAGGCAACGAAGGGTAAAACAAAAGGTCTTTAGGTTGCTTTGAGCTTTTCAGGCATTAAATAGCCTTGCACCTTCAAAGCCTGACTGCTTCCAGCCACCTAACACCTTCCAACAAAGGATTCCCCCGGACAGGAAGCAGCCAGACTATGAAGCTGCCAGGGTATTCAATGGTGGCTAATTGCAACATTCCCACTTGCCACAAACAGACAAGAATTCTTTCTCCCACCCTTTCCACAGGTACATATATAAACTTGCCTACTTTCCAACAGACCTCACAACCTCTGAGGATGCCTGCCATAGATGTAGGTGAAACCTCAGGAGAGAATGCTTCTGGAATGTGGCCATACAGAGCGGAAAGCTCACCAAACCCAGTATTCAGGCATGTAGCTCTACTCCACACTCGCATGTCGTGGATTCCACTTTGTAGCCCCATTTCTTAAGATTGGCTCTGCATCTCGTGGTGCCAGAGCACAGTCTGTTCAGCGCCTTCCAAGTCGCCCAGTCCTCTGTGTGCCCAGGGGGGAGTCTCTCATTTGGTATCAGCCATTGATCGAGGTTCTGGGTTTTAACCTGCCACTTTTGGACTCTCGCTTGCTTAGGTGTTCCAGCGAGTGTCTCTGTAGATCTTAGAAAACTATTTCTTAATTTAAGTCATTGATGTGCTGGCTGATACCCAAACAAGGGATGAGCTGGAGATGTCTTTGCCTTAGTCCTTTCACTGTTGGCTGCTACTTCCCAGCGGATGTCAGGTGGTGCAATACCGGCTAAACAGTGTAATTTTTCCAGTGGTGTAGGGCGCAGACACCCCGTGATAATGCATGTCTCATTAAGAGCCACATCCACTGTTTTAGTGTGGTGAGATGTGTTCCACACTGGGCATGCATACTCAGCAGCAGAGTAGCATAGCGCAAGGGCAGATGTCTTCACTGTGTCTGGTTGTGATCCCCAGGTTGTGCCAGTCAGCTTTCTTATGATATTGTTTCTAGCGCCCACTTTTTGCTTGATATTCAGGCAGTGCTTCTTGTAGGTCAGAGCACGGTCCAGAGTGACTCCCAGGTATTTGGGTGCGCTGCAATGCTCCAGTGGGATTCCAAACCCAGTGATTCTGGCCATGAAAGCCTTCGACAAATGTCTTCATCTATCTTGGATGTAAATTTGCATTTCTTTTTATTTATTTTTTATTTACAGTATTTATATTCCGTCCTTCTCACCCCGCAGGGGACTCAGGGTGGATTACAATGTACACATATATGGCAAACATTCAATGCCAAAGACACACAGCAGAAATAGACAGACAGTCAGAGGCTATTTAACTTTTCTGGCCGCCAGGGGGGTTGTCGCTTTCATTGTCCATCTGCAACGCTGATGGAGTACTTCCGCATTCCCCGTATGCTTTTGCTGGAGTGCTTTGCTGGAGTCTTTTTTATGGCCTCATAAATTTTGTTAAATTAGCCTCCCCACACATAGATGGTACCTAATTTTCCTACTTGACAGATGCAACTGTCTTTCGGGTTGCAAAGGTCGACAACAAGCTACACAATTGGTTGGAAGCTCACTCCGACCTGGGCTGGCTTCGAACTCATGACCTTGTGGTCAGAAGTGATCTTAATGCAGCTGACACTCAGCCAGCTGCGCCACAGTCCCGGTGCTTTTTGTTGTACTTGATTTTTATGTAGATAGAAATGCATCTACCAATACAAAAAATGTTGTTTGCTTGTTAAAAAACACTTTGTTTCAGTGCAGTTCATTGTCCCAGACTTATTTGAAGCAAACACCAGTTTTGGAAGATTTGAGGAGTTGCCCTTTGGGCATGGATAAGGACAACTGAAGTCCTCATTTAACATCAAGACGCAAAACCTATCTTTTTAATATAGTTTTGTCTTAAGAACAAGGATCTGGATAAGGAACAGGAACCAAGAGAGGGCCATATGTAAAACCGCCTTGAGTCCCCTTCGGAGTAGAGAAAGTACAAATTGAATGAATGAATGAATGAATGAATGAGGTATTATTTGTATCCTGTCTTATCTCCTCAGTAGGGACATAAACCAAAAGATAAAACCGAATTTACAATTACACAAGCAACAAAGCAATCAGACCCAGTAGTCCCCATTTTCAATATTGGTTACCAAATGTGAATTTGGAATGCAGATATTGCTGCAAACATCTCCTGCACTTTAGCGCCTTGTTTTTAAAGATAGTATGCATAGTTTGCATTGCTTCTACCTAGCTCAGCTTTCTGGATTTTCTTATTTTTATGTTTTTAGTCTGTAAACTGATGTTTTCTATATGTTACTATACAGAAAGTGTGCCACCGTTAACATTTGTGAATTATTACCTGCAGCAACTGAGCCAGTTTTGGTATGATACTGAAACTGCAGAGCGTTTGGCGAAAGAGGCTGTAAGAGCAGTTGGAAAAGGTGGCAGGTAAGGTTACAAATCATGTCACATGTCGCTTGGCTTTGTGGATTAATATGATAAATGCACAGGACTAAAACATTAATGGTCTTTATCACTTCAGCATTGTATATAATATAGAAGGGGCCATGGTGGTACAGCGGGTTAAACTGCTAGGCTGCAGAACTTGCTGACCACAAGGTTGGTGGTTCAAATCTGCAGGAAAGGGTGAGCTCCCTTTGTTAGCCCCAGCTTTACCAACCTAGCAGTTTGAAACATGCAAATATGAACTGGCCATATAGCCGGAAAAACCTACAACAACCCAGTGATTCCAACCATGAAAGCCTTCAACAATAAACTCTTTGTGATTTTTTAAGATTGGACTCTGCATGTTTGCCTCCTAAGCACTGAATTCTTTACAGCCACATCACACGGCACTTCACGCTCTGCTCACTAATAAACCAATGCTCACCTTTTTGTATCCTGTTTATATTTTTGGATGCTTTTATTTAATTTAGAGTAGTTTTCCCTAACACTCACATGGCTGTTTTCGATCTGCTAGAATGGACAGGGAGCTTGACTGAATGTCAGGAGCTCACCCTGACCCAGCTTCAAACTGTCAACCACAGCAGCTGATGATTAACCTGCTGTGCTAAATGGCCGGACAGATGGTCATGTTGCTTTCATTTTATTTACATGGGAGATGTAATCCTTTTGTTACTTGAGTGTTCTTCTTTTTTGTCCACTGTGATCAACTTTCTGTGTTCAAATATTGTGATTTTATATTGTTCTGATATGTTTATACTGTTTCTTGTATTTTATTTTATTTTATTTTGTTGTTGTATTTTTATGTTACATATTTGCATTGTTGTATTGCTGGGCTTGGCCTCATGTAAGCCGCCCCGAGTCCCCTTGGGGAGATAGTGGCAGGGTATAAATAAATAAATAAATAAATAAATAATAATAATAATTATTATTATTATTTGAAACACAACAAGATTGGTCCACAGCACACAAGATCACTCTGCTGGCTGTTGTATTGGATCACACGTCGGACATTCCCAAGTGTCTAGGACTGTGTGATGTATCAGCGAATAATGCGTGCAGATCCCAGTAAGGTGGCCTTTTGCAGCTGGCAGATGGTAATGTTGTCAGTGCCGATTGTGTTTAAGTGCAGGCCAAGGTCTTTAGGCACTGCACCCAGTGTGCCGATCACCACTGGGACCACCTTTACTGGCTTGTGCCAATAATAATAATAATAATAATAATTATTATTATTATTATTATTATTATTATTATTATTATTTATTGCCTGTTTTTTAATATTGTGAAATTAGTTAGGATACACTTGAAACTTGGACAAGTTTTTTTTAAAAAAAACAAACAGCGCACATACTGGCTGAGGAATGCTGGGAGTTGCAGTTCAAAGAGCAACCTTTTTCTTTTGCGTATACTGGTAATAATAACCGAAACTCTTCCGTAATTGTTTCTTTATCTTTTTCAGGATAGCCTGCGTTAGTGCGCCCAGCATTTATCAAAAACTGAAAGAACAGAATAACGATGATTTCTCAACGTGTATATTGGAATACGACCAAAGATTTTCTGTGTACGGAGCCGAGTATGTTTTCTATGATTACAACGATCCTTTGAATCTTCCAGCCACCCTCCAAGAACATAGTTTTGACATTGTCCTAGCAGACCCACCCTACTTGTCCGAAGAGTGTCTGAGGAAAACGGCAGAAACTATAAAATACCTAACAAAAGGGAAGGTTCTACTTTGTACAGGTATCACATTCCTTTATTTCAGTGCAGTTGTTCCATTGTTTGTAATGTAAAGAGAAGGCAAAATGAGCCTGTAATTCATCAGTGCCATCATTTCTACTACGCCCTCCAGATAATTTGATGTTATGTGCCTTTGAGTTGTTGCTAACTTATAGTGATCTTAAAGCAGGGTTTTCTGTGGCTAAGAATGTGGAACTGGCTGGGAGACATGCCATGGGTTTTCATGGCTGAACAAGGATTTGAACCCTGTTCTCCAGAATCATAGTCCATTGTTGAGGACTTTAAGATCATCCTGCTCTCGGTCCCGCCTTCGTCACAAGCACGTTTGGTGGGGACGAGAGACAGGGCCTTCTCAGTGGTGGCCCCTCGGCAATGGAACACCCTCCCTAGGGAGATCAGATCTGCTCCCTCCCTCTTGACATTTCGGAGGCAAGTTAAAACGTGGCTATTCGAGCAAGCGTTTACAAATACAGAGTAGCTAATATAGGAAATCGAATGACCTGACAATGGAATTGGACAATGCTTGAGAATAATGAGACACTGATGATGTTGTTTTTATTGCTTTTGTGATGTCTTATACTGTTTAATGTTTTTTATCTCTATTATGTTTTATGTATACTGATTTGTTGGAAACCTCCTTGAGTCACCAATTGGCTGAGAAAGGCGGTATACAAATACAGTAAATAGATAGATAGATAGATAGATAGATAGATAGATAGATAGATAGATCCCTGCCCCATGTTGGAGCAATCCTCTAGATCAGGCTTGGGCAAACTTTGGCCCTCCGGGTGTTTTGGACTTCAACTCCCACAATTCCTAACATCCTCTGGTCCTAAGTGACTGAGGGGGAAAAGGAAAGGGCCTGAGGCTGTTAGGAATTGTTGGAGTTGAAGTCCAAAGCACCTGGAGGGCCGAAGTTTGCCCAGGCCTGCTTCAGATAAGTACAAATATCAGTTTGTAGTTTTTGATTGTCCCTCATCTCTTTGTCTTTGATTCCGTTGTTGTTGTTGTTGTTAGTAGTGATAGTAGTAGTAGTATTGCTACTATAGATTTGTTTTTCATCTAAAATAGGTTTCTATTTTTATGAATTTGGATAGCATCTAGATAAAAGTAATTATATTGGGAGCCCTTCTCTTACAGGTGGTGTGTTGAAAGTGACCACTTGAGGGCAGCATTTTCACTGTAACTCAGTTTATTAAGTGGGGAAAGACTATGGAGAAATGTCAAGTCAAAAGTGACAAAGAGAAGTGGCATTAAATGAATACAGGGGTTAATATACAAATAAGATAATTTTAAATGAAAAGGAAGGGCTTGGAAAGTAGTTTCAAATGAATTTTTATGGAGACATGTTTAAATAAGGAATTGATATTGGTGGAAAATGAAATGAAGTACATCTGATGTCTGAAGCCTTTGAGCTGAGAAGTTGGGCCAATTTTACAATCATATACAATATGATTTCTCTCTCCTTTTTCCCCCTCTTCCCCTTATCTTATGTAAATTACCTAAAATTAATGGTTTTAGCTGTCTTAATTGTTTATTGTTTTTATATGGTTTATATTATAGTACGTGTGAAAAAGATCTTGGAGTCCTTGTGGACAACAAATTAAACATGAGCCAGCAATGCAATGTGGCGGCAAAAAAAGCCAATGGGATTTTGGCCTGCATCAAAAGGAACATAGTGTCTAGATCTAGGGAAGTAATGCTACCCCTCTATTCCGCTTTGGTTAAACCACACCTGGAATATTGTGTCCAATTCTGGGCACCACAATTGAAGAGAGAGATTGACAAGCTGGAATGTTTCCAGAGGAGGGCAACTAAAATGATTAAGGGTCTGGAGAACAAGCCCTGTGAGGAGCGGCTTAAGGAGCTGGGCATGTTTAGCCTGAAGAAGAGAAGGCTGAGATATGATAGCCATGTATAAATATGTGAGGGGAAGCCACAGGGAGGAGGGAGCAAGCTTGTTTTCTGCTTCCCTGGAGACTAGGACATGGAACAATGGCTTCAAACTACAAGAGAGGAGATTCCAACTGAACATGAGGAAGAACTTCCTGACTGTGAGAGCCGTTCAGCAGTGGAACTCTCTGCCCCAGAGTGTGGTGGAGGCTCCTTCTTTGGAGACTTTTAAACAGAGGCTGGATGGCCATCTGTCAGGGGAGATTTGAATGCAATGTTCCTGCTTCTTGGCAGGGGGTTGGACTGGATGGCCCATGAGGTCTCTTCCAACTCTTTGATTCTATGATTACATGTAATGGTTTTTGACTGCATTTTATCTTGTGGGACATTGATTGCCAAATGTAAACCGCCTTGAGTCGCCTCCAGGCTGAGAGGGGTGGTATACAAATATAGTAAGTAAATAAATAAAATTTCACAATAAAGATGAATGATTTAAAAACAAACCAGCAATGAGACACACAGTCACAAACAAAGGCAGAGGCTTCTCCTTTCATTTCCGGCTTCTGGAGGCGATGCTCATCTCTGGCTCTGGGGAGGCACTTTCTCCTTTTTCAAGCTGAGGAGCCTGTGTTGTCACCTCTTGATTGTGTAGCCAGCAAGATTGCTTGGAGCATCTCTTTGCCTTTTCCCACCGAAGCGGTACCTATGTATCTACTCACATTTGCATGTTTTCAAATTGCTAGGTTGACAAGAACTGGAACTTGACAGGCAGGAGTTGCTTGCGGATTCGAACTTGCTGACCTTAAGGTCAGCAGTTCATCCAACCTTCAGGTCAGCAGTTCAGCAGCACAAGGTTTTAACCCATTGCACCACCGCAGCTCCGTAAATAGTTTCCAAAACAATGGACAGTTTGAGTCAGTGCATCTCTGGATTCCAGTTGTTGGTGTAGGCAGCAGAGATGGGCTTTTGTCTACTTCTCCTACTTATATGTTGTGTTAACAGTTTATGCCCATGTTTTTGTTTTATATTTTATGTTTTTGTATTATTTTGCATATGTGGAAACCACTCTTGAGTCCCCTAGGGGAGATATGGCAGCATATAAATAAAGTTGTCATCACCACCTTGATTGTGTTTATTAGAATGTTTATTTTATGATTTTTTTTCCTTTTTAATGTCTCTTTGATAATGTTGTTGTTGTCTGTTGTATATGTTTTGATTTTATTGCTGTATTATGTTGTCTGGGCTTGGCTCCATGTAAGCCGCTCCGAGTCCCCATCGGGGAGATGGTGGCGGGGTAGAAATAAAGGTGGTTATTATTATTATTATTATTATTATTATTATTATTATTATTATTATTCTCCTGTTTCTGGTTTTCAGTCAAGTATTTGATTGGCCATTGCTGGAAACAATGCTAGGCTAAATTGGACTGATCCAAGAGCTCTTTTTAAAAAACTAAATCATATTTGTTTTTTCTTTCTTTTTTTCTTAGGTTCAGTCATGGAAGAACATGCTGCAAAGTATCTTGGTGTGAAGATGTGCAAGTTTATTCCAAAACATACTCGAAACTTAGCCAATGAGTTTCGATGTTATGTGAATTATGATTCTGGACTAGATTTAGATTCTGTCTCTTGACAACAAGCATAAAAATATTTGTGACATACTTTATTGTGAAGCAGTTTTCCTTTTGTGCGTGATGTAAACATTTGTCTTTTCTGGCCTTAAGGAAACAGATGGTGACGAGGATGCAATAAGCAAGGGATTGGATTCATGGAACATGACAGCAACTTGTTGGTTTTGATGGATTACTGTGTGTTCTCATGTAAAAGTCAAGCTCATGCATAAGTTGAGGACAGGTTTTGGAGCCAGAAGTATGGATTTTGATATTTATTTATTTATAGTATTTCTATTCCACCCTTCTCACTCCGAAGGGGACTCAGGGTGTATCATAGAATGTACATATGTGGCAAACATTCAATGCCATTTTATACACAAACAAAACAGAGGTATATATTTATTTTTCCAGTCTTTGGCATCTTGGAGGCTTTTTGTGCTCGGTTCCGGCCACAGGGAGGGGTGGGGTGGGGTGCTGTCGCTCCATCTCCCTGCCGAAGAGCATCATCAATCTTTATTATGGTCCAAAGACCCAATTTGCTCAGCGAATTAAGATTTTGATATCACTTGGGGATAAGTCAAAGGTCATTCCATGGATTGAGGAAAGCACTGATGCCACATGAGAAGGCCAAGGTTTAAAAGAAAAATTTGCATGAAACTGATGATTGTGACAATATCGGATTAATGCTGGTTTACCAACTGCCTTAAAACAAACAGTAAGGAACTTATGGATTAGAGCAGTGGTTCTCAACCCTTCCTAATGCCGCGACCCCTCAATACAGTTCCTCATGTTGTGGTGACCCCAAACATAAAATTATTTTCCTTGCTACTTCATAACTGTAATTTTGCTACTGTTATGAATCATAATATAAATATCTGATACGCAGGGTGTATTTTCATTTACTGGAGTAAATATGGCACAAATTTCGTCCAATACGCCCAATTATGAATATTGGTGGGGTTGGGGGTGGGATATTGATTTTGTCATTTGGGAGTTGTAGTTCCTGGGATTTATAGTCCACCTACAAAGAGCATTCTGAACTCCACCAATGATGGAATTGAACCAAACTTGGCACACAGAACTCCCATAACCAACAGAAAAAACTGGAAGGGTTAGGTGGGCATTGACCTTGAGTTTGGGAGTTGTAGTTCACCTTCATCCAGTGAGCACTGTGGACTCAAACAATGATGGATCTGGACCAAACTTGGCACGAATACGCAATATTCCCAAATGTGAAGACTACTGGAGTTTGGGGAAAATAGACCTTGACATTTGGGAATTGTAGTTGCTGGGATTTATAGTTCACCTACAATCGAAGAGCATTCTCAACCTCACAAACAATAGAATTGGGCCAAACTTCCCACACAGATCCCCCATGACCAACAGAAAATACTGTGTTTTCTGATGGTCTTTGGCGACCCCTCTGACACCCCCCTTGTGACCCCCCAGGGGTCCTGATCCCCAGGTTGAGAAATGCTGCTTTAAAAGTAATTAAGAAATTTGATACTCAATACAATGAATAGACTTGCCAAGTTTGAACTGAAAGAGAGATATGGAGATAAATATTGCTTTTTTATGGCTTGGCATATGTCCCAGAGGAATTCACGAGATAACCGTGGTGGGAGCAGCTTGGCTGATGTCTTCTGAGTGTCAGGCTATGCATCTCTGCCTGGCTGCTCTTTTGCTCTGGTGCTGCCCACCAACATATCATAGAATCATAGAATCATAGAATCAAAGAGTTGGAAGAGACCTCATGGGCCATCCAGTCCAACCCCCTGCCAAGAAGCAGGAATATTGCATTCAAATCACCCCTGACAGATGGCCATCCAGCCTCTGTTTAAAAGCTTCCAAAGAAGGAGCCTCCACCACACTCCGGGGCAGAGAGTTCCACTGCTGAACGGCTCTCACAGTCAGGAAGTTCTTCCTAATGTTCAGATGGAATCTCCTTTCTTGTAGTTTGAAGCCATTGTTCCGTGTCCTAGTCTCCAAGGAAGCAGAAAACAAGCTAGCTCCCTCCTCCCTGTGGCTTCCTCTCACATATTTATACATGGCTATCATATCTCCTCTCAGCCTTCTCTTCTTCAGGCTAAACATGCCCAGTTCCCTAAGCCGCTCCTCATAGGGCTTGTTCTCCAGACCCTTGATCATTTTAGTCGCCCTCCTCTGGACACTTTCCAGCTTGTCAATATCTCTCTTGAATTGTGGTGCCCAGAATTGGACACAATATTCCAGATGTGGTCTAACCAAAGCAGAATAGAGGGGTAGCATTACTTCCTTAGATCTAGACACTATGCTCCTATTGATGCAGGCCAAAATCCCATTGGCTTTTTTTGCCGCCACATCACATTGTTGGCTCATGTTTAACTTGTTGTCCACGAGGACTCCAAGATCTTTTTCACACGTACTGCTCTCGAGCCAGGCATTGTCCCCCATTCTGTATCTTTGCATCTCATTTTTTCTGCCAAAGTGGAGTATCTTGCATTTGTCACTGTTGAACTTCATTTTGTTAGTTTTGGCCCATCTCTCTAATCTGTCAAGATCGTTTTGAATTCTGCTCCTGTCCTCTGGACTATTGGCTATCCCTCCCAATTTGGTGTCGTCTGCAAACTTGATGATCATGCCTTCTAGCCCTTCATCTAAGTCATTAATAAAGATGTTGAACAGGACTGGGCCCAGGACGGAACCCTGCGGCACTCCGCTCGTCACTTCTTTCCAAGATGAAGAGGAAGCATTAGTGAGCACTCTCTGTGTTCGTCCACTTAACCAATTACAGATCCACCTCACCGTAGTTATGTCGTAGTAAGTTGGTTAGAAGCCATTTGGATGATGCTAGACAGGACATTCCACCCTGTTGTTGATTCTGATGAAATTGGAGGGAGATATTGAAACAAAAAAATGGGTAAGTGGGCAAAAAGAAGGAATGGATGAAACAAGAGTGAGGTGGAAACATGGGACAGTTGAAAGGATTGGATGGCCTTCCTCCACAAAACAACATCCTCTGTATCTTGCCAACCGACCTCACAATTCCAGCTTTCTCTAGTGCTTTTTATAATTCCCATTGGAGTGGAGACTGAGAACAAGAAACTTGCTTAAGTTCTTCTTATGACTTCACTGTTAGCATAAAATCGAAGTTAGGCCCAATTCCAGCACACTTTCTATTGCCCTATCATTGTACATTTCTAAAACTTTGAAAACCCAATTTTCAACTTTTTTTCATTTTCAGTAAAACTGACACTTAACTCTCATTTCTGTGGATTAACGAGAAATAACAATTATGTAATGTTTGCCTTATTTTATCTTCTGGACACCTGAAAAATGATTCCCTTGAAGCATGAAAACATCATTTTAGTTGTGGAGACCCTGATGGTGCAATGAGTCTCAGTCAGGACTGCTGACTGAAAGGTCAGCGGTTTGAATCCAGGGAGCAGAGTGAGCTCCCATCTGTCAGCTCCAGCTTCCCATGCAAGGACATGAGAGAAGCCTCCCACAGGATGGTAAAACATCCAGACGTCCACTGGACAGCGTTATTGCAGACGACCAATTCTCTCACACCAGAAGCAACTTGCAGTTTCTCAAGCCGCTCCTGACATGAAAAAAAGGTTCTAAGTGCTTCAGTGGGACACATTTAGGAATATGCTTGTGTTTCAGCATGTTTGAGTATTTAGTATAATCTCTTACTTCCTTTTTGTAACAAGATACATATTTTTCATTACGAATTGCCACCTTGTAAATCTGGTCTGCGATAAATTATTGCTATGCTTAGAGTGGGGAAATGCCATTTTATTAACTTGTTAAAGTGCTATAGAGAAATGGGCACTGTACCATGGAAATGGTATGTCAGAAATTCTGTTCTTTTAGAGTGCATTTTAAGTGATTAGCTTGCCATGTTAATTTTCCAGATGCATTGTAAACTTGATTTTCTCATGTGGTTGGGTAGCAAAAGACTTATTTCCCAATTAGGAAGAGTGTGACTCTAATGAAATACTCAGCGTGTGTCTTGCCGCATTTTCTCCTACCAACTAATTATACGTTTTCTCCAGGCGATGCACAAGCTACTAAGCACTGTGGTTCCCCAAAATGCATTTATCTTTTTTGATGTTATTTATCAGGGATCTTTTTTAAGAATATGAGTGAAATTTCAATTTGCAGCGCTAAATTGCTTTTACTAAGCCTGCTCAACATTTCATGGAATCCTAGAGTTGGAAGAGACCTCATGGGCCATCCTGTCTAACCCCCTGCCAAGAATCGCATTCAAAGCACCTCAGACAGATGACCTGAAAGACAGCTGCATTTGTCAAGTAGGAAATTTAGGTACTGCTTTATGCGGGGAGTCTAATTTAATTTACGACGCCATAAAACCTTCCAGCAGCATGCAGAAGAATGAGGAAGTACTCCATCAAAGGACACGGTGTCACAAGTGGACGATGAAGTGGCAGCTCCCCCTGTGGCTGGAATCGAGTCCACGACATGTGAGTGTGGAGGAGAGCAAACCACAAACTCACAGCAACACCAGAGGTACTCCAAGTGGTCAAAGGAAATCTAGTACAATGCCAAGTTTTTAACTTTGTGGTTTTTTAAATACATTATAACTGTATCCTCAATTTGCTTCTGACATGATAAATCAATAATCAAAACTAATCAAAATTTCATTATAAATGACAGTTCTTAATTGGTTCTGTGATAAAAATCACCAATAACAAAATAATGAAATTTTGAAAGTTTTATTAGAGTTCTGAAATTTTCACCACCAGAACTTTAGCAACACTTTAGAAGCAAAGCACCAGTTTTAGCAACACTTTAGAAACAAAGCACCAACGCCCTCTAGTTCTGTAACTACTTTAGAACCATTTAGAACCATGGATTGCCCATGCCTACTGTCTACTTAGCTGAGCATGAGTGTTGTAGAGTTTTCTTGACCAGGAATACTTAGTCCCCTTCCACACAGCTGTATAAAATCCACACTGAACTGGATTATATGGCAGTGTGGACTCAGATATTCCAGTTTAAAGCAGATATTGTGGATTATCTGCCTTGATATTCTGGGTAATATGGCTGTGTGGAAGGACCCTCAGAGGTGGTTTGGCCTCTTTGTTCCTCTGAAATATAGCATACAGCACTGTTACTGGGAAGAAAATTGAAGCCAACCTTACTTCCATATGACTGTAATGATATTTCCCTAAACTAGTCATGTTTGAACAAAATAACTTAATGTAAAGGAGATTGGTGCTTATCTCCAGACCTGCTTGATTTAGAAGTACTTTCCTCAATTTGCCTGGAAGAGTCTTCCGTCATCCGTGCAGTGAAGTCTGACATTTCCCCAGGGTCTGACCTTGCCACATATTGTATTTGAGTTTGAAAGCAATTCAAGTGGGAAAGTATTTCTGAAGCTATATGCTCTGGATGTTCAAACAACCTTATGTTTGCATTTCCCTAAACTGGTCTGTTGCATTTCCCTAAACTCCTCTGCAGATTTTAAGAATGTATTCTATAAGTGACAGCCATCTGTGCTTTTACTTACCTGCCAAAGATTTCTAAATTGTATTTTAATATGAATTGCATTCCGAAATAATGGAGCAAAGGAGAAGGCTCGATCCATATGCCTTGGCATAAAGCTTTCAGTAATTGAGCCTGGTTTGTATTTATTTCTCAGAACTCCAGACTAAAAACATATATTGCTCATTCTTGCCCTCCTTTAAGCCAAGTGTTATGCTCTTTGAATAGAACAGGTTCAGTTTCCCATGAAAAGTCTTCTTTCATTCCCAGTATGAATGAATTGACTTCAGTCAAAAAAGACTGCAAAATTAATTCCCAGTCTCTCTCTTTTTTTGTTCATAGTCTTGAATCTAGAACATGTGTTCACATGGACAAATTCAAAATTGTTGTTTATTCATTAAGTCACTTCTGACTCTTTGTGACCGCATGGACCAGCCCATGCCAGAGCTCCCTCTCGGCCGTAGTCACCCCCAGCTCCTTCAAGGTCAATCCAGTCACTTCAAGGATACCACCCATCCATCTTGCCCTTGGTCGGCCCCTCTTCTTTTTTCCTTCCATTTCCCCCAGCATCATTATCTTCTCTAAGCTTTCCTGTCTTCTCATGATGTGGCCAAAGTACTTCATCTTTGCTTCTAATATCCTTCCCTCTAGTGAGCAGTTGGGCTTTATTTCCTGAAGTATGGACTGGTTGGACCTTCTTGCTGTCCAAAGCACTCTCAGAATTTTCCTCCAACACCACAGTCCAAAAGCGTCTATCTTCCTTTGCTCAGCCTCCCTTATGGTCCACATCCATAGGTTACTATGGGAAATACCATTGCTTTAACTATGCAGATCTTTGTTTCCAGTGTCTCTACTCTTCATTATTTTATCGAGATTCAAAGTGTATACCAAATAATCACAAATATTGACAAAGCAGGAAACCTTGCCCTGTTTCCAGAAATTTAGGGAACAGTTTGAATTGTTACTCAGAAACTTTGCAGTATTTCTAAAAACTTACCAGGAGGCCCTGATAACATGGCACACAGAAATGTCTGTAGAGGACAACTTCCCACTGTTAACTATCATTTCCAATTTTTTTGAGCAAATGTTGATGGTGTACCCGGTGCATAGAATCATAGAGTTGGAAGAGATAACTTGGGCCATCTAGTCCAACCCACTGCCATGCAGGAAAAGCACAAAGTATCCCTTACAGATGGCCATCCAGCTTCCAAGTTTCCAAGAAAGAAGCTTCCACTACACTCTGAGACAGAGAGTTCTACTACTGAACAGCTCATATGGTTAGAAAGTTCTTCCTAATGTTCAGGTAGAATCTCCTTTCCTGACATTTGAACCCATTGCCCTAAGTCAAGGACAGCAAAAAACATATCTGCTCCCTCTTCCGAATGACACCTTTTCACATATTTATAAATGGCTATCATGTCTCGTCTCAACCTTCTCTTCTGCAGGTTAAACATACACAGCTCTTTATGACGCTTCTCATAGAACATGGTCTCCAGACCTTGGATCATTTTAGTCACCCTCCTCTAGACATCTTCCAATTTGTCAATATCTCTTTTGAACTGTGGTGCCCAGAATTGGACACAGTATTCCAGGTGAGGACTAACCAAAGCAGAATACAAAGGCACCATACTGAGTAAATATTAAAATAGCATAATGGGGCAAGTCCTCTCTGTGGGTTTCAATACTCTTCTTCTTCTGGATTTTTGCAGGTGAAGCTTGTAATGCAGAAATAGGAACCACATAATATCATCACTGGAAAATAGCTTGGTAGTTTTCTAATCCAGTCCCCACTCCATCCTGTAGAGTGGGAACCAGAAAAAAAAATCTCTACCTTGGAGCTCTTATTGGCATTCACAACAGAGATTGTCAATCTTTGGTCCTCCAGATGTTTTGGACCTCAGCTCTCATGAGAAATTTGTACAGAAACAGGCAATTTGCTCAGTATTGTCACATGGGAAAGGGGGATAGCCATGTGTGGGTGACCAGAAAGCCAGATATTGACCCCAGATTAAGCTCAAAAACATTGCATTACTGAATTTTATGCCTACCGTAGGGTAAAGGTAAATGTTTCCCCTGACATTAAGTGTAGTTGTGTCCGACTCTGGGAGTGGTGCTCATCTCCATTTCAAAACCAAAGAGCTGGTGTTGTCCATAGATACCTCCAGGGTCATGTGGCCAGCATGACTGCATGGAGCGCCGTTACCTTCTCGCCAGAGCGGTACCTATTGATCTACTCATATTTGCATGTTTTTGAACTGCTAGATTGACAGAAGCTGGGGCTGACAGCGGAAGCTTATGCTGCTCCACGGATTCGAACCTGCGACCTTTTGGTCAACAAGTTTAGCAGCTAAGCAATTTAACGCACGGCGCCACCATAGTTACCCTTAATATGAAGGACAAGCTGCAATTGATTCAGGAGGACTGCTCTGTATCCAACTTGGTGACTTACAGCTATTCTTGAAAATGTGTATTGTTAAGACAATCTGGGTGTTTTCTATTCATTCTGGAAAAGCTCCAAGGAACAGACATTGAACTGCCCAGAAACTGCTTAGAAAATTAAAGATCTTGAATGTTTTATTTAAGGAGATGCTTGCAGTGTGACCCATTGTGGAAAAAGAAGTATTAGATTAATTCACGTCATTAGAAGAGACAGCAGTGTTTTCTCATTGGTTGAGGAGGCATTGGCAGAAGCTTCCAGGATACACAATTGACTGGACTTTTGCCATTAGAGCTTTTGGCTCAGACATCTTTCTAATTTGGCGGCAGTCCTGCGCTCACCTTTGGATGCCAAGACATGTTCAGTCCCACTTGTTTGAATTGGCCAAGTGGTGAGCTTTGTGTTATCTGATCTCTGTTCATCCTTGTTATTCTGAAAGGCTCTGCGGCTGAAAAAGTCTAAAACTGTGATAAGGTTTATAAGCTGAAGATTAGATTGGTTTAAAAAGGCAACCAGCCCATTTCCACACTTTTGAAAAGGCTCATAAACCACATTGTTGTAGAACATTTCTCTTTCCACAACGGTATGCAAATATATCCCGTAGCTGTGTTGACAATTGTATTGATGCATTACTCAGTGAGTAGACCAATTTATTGTGCATTGTATCTGTGACTTGGGATAGTTTCAAAACTTATGATGTTTTTCATCTGGGGTGGAAATCTGAAACTTTGAAGCCCCAAAACTTTTCAAAGAACAGCAGTTTGCTCTTGTATAACTTTTACAGTAAATTACAGAAGTCTCGCTTATCCAACATAAATGGGTCAGCAGAACGTCGGATAAACAAAAATGTTGGATAATATGGAGTCTCCGAGTGTTACCCATCCAACGTGGTGCTAGACACCTGGAATGCTAACAACAGGGACTCAGAGGTTAAGGCAAGGCAATGCCTCAGGGCTCGAGTGGCCCAGCAGGAAGTGCCCGGATGCGGAAGAGGAGCGTGGAAATCACAGAGGGAAGGAGGGAGGATGCTTCTGCTTCCAGTCCTGCCTCTTTCCCCCCTTTCTTGCCACTTCCTCCTCCATGTCTCGCCTTTTTCACTTATTGGGAATGGAGAGAGAGTTGGGGAGTGTTTCTTTAATTGAAGGGGAAATGCTGAAGTAAAAGGGGGTGTCAGACAAGAGCGTTGGATAAGACAGAATGTCGGATAAGTGAAAGACGGATAAGCAAGACTACTGTACTTTGAAAAGTTTTTAGTAAACTTTTTTCATTACCATTTTTTTTGCTTTGTTCACAGATGAATTAATATTCCTTTGTATTGTGCTATTCAGTTGTTTTCATTCTCTACAAATGCGCAAGTAATACACATTTTGTTTTAAAAATTGAAATAGTCAAAAATCATTTCCTGATACTTATGTATCTGGTGAACTGCTGTCCATGGAAGTTTATACGAAAATCCATTACAATCTTTTTTTTATCTGTTTTATCAGCATTTCTTGGGAAAATATTTTCTGGTCCATTGTCATTCCCTTCTCTTCCTGTGGTCTTGGTGGCTTTCCCTTCTTGCTCTTAATAGTACAGTGACATAGCCAATTGCCATGAATCATAAAATCATAGAATCATGGAGTTGGAAGAGATCTCGTGGCCATCCAGTCCAACTCCATTTTGCCAAGAAGCAGGAAAATTGCATTCAAAGCACCCCCGACAGATGGCCATCCAGCCTGTTTCAAAGCCTCCAAAGAAGAAGCCTCCACCACACTCTGGGGGTTGGAAGGATGGCCCACGAAGTCTCTTCCAACTCTAGGATTCTATGTCAGGTGATACAAAATTTGTATTTTGGAAGGTAGCTCTATAATTGTAGGGCTACTGCTGAGGAATGATTTTTTTAAAAAAAATTCATATGAGTTTTTCCCCATAAAGATTATACTCATTTTATAATATCTCTAGCTTCTCCACCATCCATGCCTTCAGAATTTATACTTCTATTTTTAAAACACTTTTTTTTTCTCCTATGGGTTGATTGACATATGTATCAGTATCACATACTCATAACTAGACACGTTGCAGCTAAGTACACTATATGAATGCAGTTGGAGGGATTGTATTTGAAATGACACTACACTCCTGTATGTGTGCATCAACCCTCCTGTGATGGGTCCTTCACACATGGATCCTTTCTTCAAACAGCACCTGTCATAGCAATATGGATATGAATTGAAATAACCCTGGAATTGGAAGGCCAGCAGAAGCCTGGCCACCAGAATTGGTCCTTCTATTAGCTGTTGCGAAGCAGTTGACTGATTCAGGCAGCAGACAAGAAGGACAGATAATGGGGAAATGTTGAAGGACAGTGAAGGCTATAAGATACAATATAAATCTCTCACAGAAATCAAGTCACTAATTTAGTAGATGGTGGGAATGGTGTAGATGTTGTTTATCTGGATTTCAGCAAATCAGTTGATAAAAGTCATCAATGCACTGGAGCGCGCTCACAAAATGACTTGAAGACACATAGCAACAAGTCAGTGTGGAGGTTAAATCCAAGGAATAGTCCACTTGGTGTTTACACATGGAATGAGTTGGAAGGACATTGGCTCCTCCTCTGCTTCAGGCCAACCCTGATATAAGTCATCAGACTTCCTTTAATGTTCTTCACTCCGATGGTGGTTTGTCGCTATTATGATTTGCCAGCAACTTTACTGCTTGTTTGTTGATGCTGGAGTTGACTCTTTCAGCTTCCTTCTCATATTCTGGCACGCAGGTGCAACCCACTGGGATAGTCACATAATCCTCAGAGTAAACATAGCGGCCTCCAGTGCAGGACGCGGTTCGGCGCAAAATGACAGTCGGCATAAACACTGGCGTGCTTCGGAAGTGTAAGTTTTCTTCGCCATAAACCCCAGTAAGGCACCCCTTGCACAGGCAGTAGGCTTCAGGGATGTACTTTGGATATCTTGTGGGGTCATAGGAGATTCTGTGCCAAAGGAAAAAAAGAAAAGACAAGATTCAGTGTGTGCACTCACTCCCATTGCTCTCCCCAATAAACACACAAACACCTTATTTCGAGCCAGCTGGAAAATATTATAACAAAATGTTGACAGTTGCTTTACAGTGTATAATGTTTTGTTATTATGCCAAGAAAGCAAAAAGAGCAAGGGGCAAATCTTACCGTTTTCAAAGTTGAAATGCTTATTTGAAAACCTAGACAGCTCCCTAATTATATTAGCATCTGAAACCACTGGGCGTTCAGGTTTCTTTGTTTATCTAATGGCAAGCACTGGACTTAAGCCTCATAAATGATTCAGATCAAAGGTGTCTTGAAGGGTCTGCCCAATTCTCACAACAGTACAATGTATCTGCCTCAGTTTGGTACAGGGCTGTCGCTAGACTGCATCTTGCCTCCCCATATATTTTCTGAGGCAACCACCTCACTGTGCCTCACATTAGTCATAGAATTATAGAATCATAGAGTTGGAAGAGACCTCGTGGGCCATCCAGTCCAACCCCCTGACAAGAAGCAGGAAAATTGCATTCAAAGCACCCCCCACAGCCTCTGTTTAAAAGCCTCCAAAGAAAGAACATCCACCACACTCCAGGGCAGAGAGCTCCACTGATGAACAGCTCTCAGAGTTAGGAAGTTCTTCCTCATGTTCAGGTAGAATCTCCTTTCCTGTTATTTGAAGCCATTGTTCCATGTCCCAGTCTCCACAGCAGCAGAAAATAAGCCTGCTCCCTCCTCCCTATCACTTCCCCTCACATATTTATACATGAACATCATGTCTCCTTTCAGCCTTCTCTTCTGCAGGCTAAACATGCCCAGCTCTTTAAACCACTCCTCATAGGACTTGTTCTCCAGAACCTTGATCATTTGAGCCACGCACCTCTGGACACATTCCAATTTGTCAACATCTCCCTTCAATTGCAATAACCAGAACTGGACACAGTGTGATTCCAAATGTGATCCGATCAAGGCAGGATAGAGGGGTAGCATGACTTCCCTGATCTAGACACTATATTCCTATTTATGCAGGCCAAAATCCCATTGGTTTTTTTCCACCACATGACACTGTTGGCTCATGTTTAACTTGTTGTCCATGAGGACTCCAAGAAGTCTCAGTCCTAGTTGGCCTTATTATTTGGCTAAAATACACAGCCACAGCCCCTTAGTTCGCAAAAACTAAAAAATTTTGGATGACAATTCATAGACTCTCCTGTTCTGGAGTTTTCCAAGTCATGCTCCCTCCTAGCACTCTTTGCATTGGAATCTGTTCTTCCCCTGGCTCTTCTATACATTCTTTGCACTGAAGTCATGCCCCCCACTGTGGATAAAGTAGTTGCTATCCCTGTTTTCTGATGTTTAACAGTAGCTTGGACCACTTTTTCCATCACTCGGTGCCAGAAAAAGAAGCTTAGCATGATAGAAGGTATGCACATCAGGCTCCTGTTGAAAGCACTGGAGGATTCGCAGGTCAGTCCAACTATGGTCAGCTTGAGAGTTGCACTGTTTGTTCTTCCATGTGAGATCTGTTCCTTTCCCTTTTTTCCCAAGGCAAAAGCATTGAACAGGTGCGGCGCGTCATTATGAAACAGCAAAATCAGACTTCCTTGAAACACAGGACCAATTTCTCTCAGCTCAGACACTGTTTTTCAAGAAAACCAAATTGTAATGGGAGGCCTGGAAAAGGTTTTAGAAAGACTGGGTTTAAAACACATAGGACCCCACAGGGCTAATCTCCAAGAATTTAAGAGCTATTCAGTGATGCAAGTCGATCTGGCCTCAGTCTTGGATCAAGAACATCTGAACCAGAACCAAGACTAGGTCATGAAGGGTAATTTGTCTCTTCTGCCGAGGTTTATGCCTTCTTCCAGACTATTTGGAATTCTTTGGCTGTCTTCCTTGAGTTATCTGGAGCACACCTGCTCTCTTTTCAAAGCACAAAGATATTGGCAGAAAGATGGACCAGCAGGGACTGCCCTACATAGAGGAATAATCAAACTGGTAACATCTACCTCTGTATGGTATTTGCTCGTCTTTAAAGCTATGCAGCATGAACTAGCCAAGCACAATTTTAGAAGTTACCTTTTCTGGTTCCCAGATGTTTTCGGTATAGATCTGGTCTTAAGGCCTCTGCAACTTTAACTGAGTGCTTTCTGGCTTTGCTCTAAGAGTTGCCTTCTCCTCTTAAATACTCTCAGAAAGCAAGGGCTGTTTCAGCAGAGTCTTTTATGCTGGCATGAATCCACTACTGGGCTGGTTTCGCATATAGTGCCTTGTTGGAGCATGTAAAAATCAGTTGGTGAGTGTGTTAACTGAAAAATGCAAAGCACAAAACTGATTGGTTGGGCCACGCCTGAGAAGCTAGCTGAGCCTGGGAGTTTTGGCAACAGTTACATGCCTATGTTTTCTGTGCAGGAGCTTGCCAAGACAGTTTTGTATTTTTGATTCTTGGCTGCTTGAAGAAGATGTCTCACAAGGACACCCATGGACCATTTGAATCTCTCTCAAAGAACCTTGTGTGAGTCAATGCAACTGTTCACATGACTATATATATGTTGCTCTGAATAACAAAGGGTAACACCTTATTCTTTGCTGAAGATCTGCATGGCATATCTTTTCTCTAGCAAGACATTGTGTGGATTAGTAAAGACATGAACTATGCATGATTTTCATTCCACCACACATGACAACATAAACAACACAAACCTTTAAAATTGCTGTAGGTTGGAGGTTCAGGGACAACACAGTGTTTTGACCTGAAGCTAAAGAGATTTGCTTTGAGGAATATATATAAAATCTTCCTCTTTCTCCTGTGGAAAGGAGAGATTGCAGTAGCACTAGCAGTAAGTCTGGTGTTTGTTTTAAAATGGGGAGGGGAAAGGAACTGGTTATAAATATGGTTATCAGAACTAGGCAAGTCCAAAACAGAAAATCAGTGGACTAAAATGAATGAAGCTATCACCCATCCTTGCTTCATTGATAATTTGGAAGTGTGATATCTCAAGATATTTGTTGGAATTTGCAGATTATTGCTCCAAAGGCCTCTGCTGATATTCTTTTTAGGGGCTACTTATAGGAATTGCTCGATGAGGCACTACATCTCTTCAAGATATTTCAAGGGGTGTAATTTGATAAGGTAGGAAACAGGAATAACTGCAGAACTACCAGAAATATGTACTTTTTAACTCATCCCAAAATACAGTATTTTGCTATTCAGGTCACATTAAATGCTGTCCTCACAAGCGCTTCTCCCCATCTTTCAATTTACAATACTGACAAAATTACAATACTAACTATTGAAATAACCACTGCTGCAACATCTGAAATTTGTTACCTAAACTGCCACCTCGTGGTAGGGCTAGGAGACATTTTCCAACTGAAAGACTGTACAGATCAGTGGTTCCCAACCTTTTTTTGACCAGGAACCACTTGGCCAGGGACCACTTTGACCAGGGACCACTCTTCAACATTAGTACCAAAAGGATTATGAATGAGTTTCTGGTCAACTTTAGATTCAGTTTGGTTATTTGGGGTGCTGGATCAGAAAATTGCATTTGATAAACCACATTAGCTCTAGTTCCTCCTGATAAAGAAGTCGCTAGCTGCAGGAAAGGCTGCTGACCCAGAGATTCAACAGTTCGGCGGCTGAGGGGGGAAAGGAAGGGGGCTGAGGCTATTAGGAATTGTGGGAGTTGAAGTCCAAAACACCTGGAGGGCCCAAGTTTGCCCAGGGCTGGCAACAGTCTTCAGGCTTAATTGCACCCACCTGAATTGACCATGATCCACTGCATATCTGTCTGTTTGGACCACAGATGCAGGCAACATCTGGCAAGAAGTATTCAGAAGTGATGGCAAGAAGTATTCAGGCCTAGCGAAGCAGCCAATGAATCAAAAACGGTCTGCAGTTCATATGTGCTCATCCCAAAACTGATGCTTTTACAATACAAAAGTGATTTTTTGGCTTTTACCGCTGGCACGTAAACTTGGCTTGCAGGCAGCATCGCTTTGAGGGCTGAAAAAACCCAGCATTATCATTTAAAAAATAAGCACCATCTTAAAATATACCTCACTAGACAAAATATGGACAATAAGCAAACATAATGCCAAGTCTCAGACCTAGAAGGAAGAGGGAGGGTAGTTTGCAGCTGGGAAACAATGGTCTTAGTACAAAATGTTTGCTCTCAATGGCTTATTCTCTGGTAATGGAAATTAGAATGACTTGGAATTGAACTATTTTCCCCTAACCTAGTTAAGGTTGTTTGTAACTAATGGTATACCTACAATGTAGAATAAATGCAGTTTGACACACCTTAACTGAGATGGCAAGTAGCTTCTGGCTTTATGCTGTTTATTATACTGTTTAGCCAATATTGCACCACCTGACATCCATCATGAAGTAGAAGTCTATAATGAAAGGACCAAAGCAGTGACATCTCCGGCCCATCCTCTGTTCGGATATCAGATAGCAAGCCAACACCTTAAATCAAGAAATAAGCTTCCTAAGATCTACAGAGGAACACCTCAGCAAGCAAGAGTCCAAAAGTGGCAGGTTAAAATCCGGAAACTCTGTCACTGGCTGATAACTGGATGAGAGACTTGTTCCTGGGCACAAGTCTTGGTGACTTGGAAAGCACTGAACAGAGTGCACTCTGGCACCACGAGATGCAGAGCCAACTTTAAGAAATGGGGCTACATGGTGGAGTCCATGCCATGCAAGTGTGGAGAAGAGCAAACCACAGACCATCTACCACAATGCAGTGTGCCCTTATTTATTTATTTATCGTGTCATCAGCAACCATTGTATTACAATTCTAACAGAGCAAAACAAACACAGAGATTAAAAAGAAAAAGAAAAAAAAAGAAAGAAAAAAACTCACACAGATTTTTGCAAATTTGGTATTTGGTTAAATGTCCTTTGACCAGTATCTGGCCACTTGGAGTGCTTCTGGGGTTGCCGCAAGAAGGTCCTCCATCGTGCATGTGGCAGGGCTCAGGGTGCATTGCAGCAGGTGGTCAGTGGTTTGTTCTTCTCCGCACTCGCAATGCACATGCACAATGGAGGACCTTCTCACAGTGACACCAGAGGCACTGAAAGTGGCCAGCTTCAGGTCAAAAGAAACTTTAGAAAGTTTAAAACTTTCTTTGTGATTTTTCTATACATTATAACTGTATTCTCAATTCGCTTCTGACACGATAAATGCTATGGAATCATAGGAGTTGTAGTTTTACAAAGCCTTTAGCCTTCTCTAAAGAGTGCTAGTGCCACACCAAACTACAACTCTCAGGATTCCATAGCATTGAGCCATGGCAGTGAAAGTGGTATCGAACTGCATTAACTCTATGGTGTAGATGCACTCTTAGACTCAAGCCATATGTTGAGTGTAGCTATGTAATTTTCCCTCTTTCTTTTGGGACGTCCTTCCCTGACAAGAAGAGGCATCGAGGGACACTTCAGAGCAGAGAGTTCCACTGCTGAATGGCTCTCACAGTTAGGAAGTTCTTCTTCATATACAAGTGGATTCTCCTTTCCTGTAGTTTGAAGTCATTATTCAGCATCCTAGTCTCCAGGGCAGAAGAAAACAAGCTTGCTCCCTCCTCCCAACGACTTCTTCTCACATATTGTCGAAGGCTTTCATGGCCGGAATCTCTGGGTTGTTTTCGGTTTTTTCGGGCTATATGGCCATGGTCTAGAGGCATTCCCTCCTGACGTTTCACCTGCATCTATGGCAAGCATCCTCAGAGGTAGTGAGGTCTGTTGTAACTAGGAAAAAGGGTTTATATATCTGTGGAATGACCAGGGTGGGACAAAGGACTCTTGTCTGCTGGAGCTAGGTGTGAATGTTTCAACTAAGCACCATGATTAGCATATAATGGCCTGACAGTGCCTGGGGCAAACTTTTGTTCAGAGGTGATATTTTTCTCACATATTTATACATGGCTATCATGTTTCCTCTCAGCCTTCTCTTCTGAAGGCCAAACCGGCCCAGCTCTTTAAGCCGCTACTCATATGGCTTATTCTCCAGATCCTTGATCATTTTAGTCGCCCTCCTCTGGACACATTCCAGCTTGTCAATATCTCCCTTCAACTGTGGTGCCAAGAATTGGACACAGTGTGATTCCAGGTGTGGTCTGACCAATGCAGAATAGAGCATGGGTAGCATGACTTCCCTGGATCTAGATACTAAACTCCTATTTATGCAGCCCAAAATCCCATTTGTTTTTTTAGCTGCTGCATCACATTGTTGGCTCATGTTTAACTTGTTGTCCATGAGGACTCCAAGATTTTTTCACACGTTCTGCTCTCGAGCCATGCATCCCCCATTCTGTATCTTTGCATTTCGTTTTTTTTCTTTCTAAGTGGAGTATCTTGCATTTTTTCACCGTTGAACTTCATTTTGTTAGTTTTGGCCCATCTCTCCAATCTGTTCAGATCGTTTTGAATTCTGCTGCCGTCTTCCGGAGTATTGGCTATCTCTTCCAATTTGGTGTCATTTGCAAACTTGATGATCTTGCCTTCTAATGCTTCATCTAAGTCATTAATAAGGTTGTTGAAGAGGACCGGACCCAGGACAGATCCCTGCTTATGGCACTCCAGAATCAGAGTCCAACTCTTAGACCGTTACACCAGGCTGCTTTCAACGAAGGTCTACAACTAACTTTTAGTCTAAAACAGAAAAGACCACGTTGAATCAACACACTGTATACAAAATTTGATTTGATTTAGTACGTCTACTCTAATAGTTGGATTTAGACCCAATGTTGCAGTAGGATTCATCCCTAATTAAAAAGCTTCAGGACTGGTGTTGACAGCTCTAGGTAGGGGAGAGGCTGGGCCCCGAAAGGAATTCTTATTTGTGGCAATAGGGTGTGATCCAAAGAAAGTCCTTACGCCAGCCAAAATCCTATTCAGTGCATGCTGTAAATTTTCCCCAATGAAATTAATAGGGTTTAAAGGCACTTTGTCAGGACCGTAGCCAAAATTCAGGAACAATGAAGACCAGATTTTCAATACAGCAAGCACTGTGGCCGAATATAATCAATGCAACACAATGGTTCATAAGGATAGTTATATGAGGTTTAATTTCAACATCACTTATATAGTTTAGGTTTAAATAGAGCTTATAACTCTATTGCCTCACCTGTAACATGTTTCTTTCCGTGGTAGTGAGGACCAAACAATCTTCTTGTTTAAAATAATGATCAAGAACATATTATACATATTATATTATCTGGGTTGTTGTGAGTTTTCTGGACTGTATGGCCATGTTGCAGAAGCATTCTCTCCTGATGTTTCACCCACATCCTAAGAGGTTGTGTGGTCTGCTGGAAATTAGGAAGTGAGGTTTATTTATCTGTGGAATATCCAGGGTGGGAGAAAGAACTCTTGTCTGTTGGAGGCATGTGTGACTGTTGCAATTGGCCAGCTTCAAAGCCTGGTAGCTTCAAAGCCTGGCTGCTTCGTGCCTGGGGAATCCTTTGTTGGGAGGTGTTAGCAGGCCTTTATTGCTTCCTCCTTTCTGTTGAAATTATCCACGTACTTATAGAAGGAGGAAACCATGAAAATGAACAAAATCTGGCTACCATTATTTAAAAACTCTAAAATCAGGACAGTAAATAAATACCCAGAAAACAAGGGAATTCTAGACAGGAAAAAATCAGGGCCAGTTAACACCTTTCACCAGGTAGCAGCCAGCCAGGGTTTGAAACTACAAGGCCACCATATGCTAATTAAGGTGGCCAACTCTTGTCTGTTTGAGGCAAGTGTGAATGTTGCAATTGGCCAGCTTGATTTGCATTGAATCGTCTTGCAGCCTCAAACAGACAAGAGTTCTTTCTTTTACCTTGGACATTCCACAGATATATAAACCCCACTTGCCTAGTTTCCAACAGACCCCACAACCACTGAGAATGCCTGCCACAGATGTGGGTGAAACGACAGGAGAGAATGCTTCTGGAACATGGCCATACAGCCCAGAAATCGCACAGCTAACCACTGATTCCAGCCATGAAAGCCTTCAACTAAACTAAGACTATTGTATGAGTTTGGACATATCATGAGAAAACATGATATAGTAAGCATTCTTACTATATCACGTAAGAATCATATAAGAAAGTTGGAAGATCACATTCCAGATGGATACACAAAATCAAGGACGCCGTGGCCCTGAATCTGTAAGACCAGAGCAGGGCAGTTGGGAACAAGGTATCTCATTCATGGGATTGCCATAGGTCAGCAATTCTCAACCTGGGGGTCTAATGACCATCTCACAGGGGTCGCCTAAGACCATCAGAAAACACATATTTCCAATTGTCTTAGGAGCCCCCTTTGGCAGAGAAGGCTGAAGATCTCAGATTTACTTTACTTACTTCTTACTTACTTAGGCAATTCCTTGTAGCTTGAGGATGATTGTCTTCCTGATGTGGTGTCTTGGCAGTGGGTATGTAGGTGGCTGTGGAGCCCTATTCTTGATCCGTATGTTCTTCCGCAGTGGGGCCATCGGTTTCCAGATGGAAGGCAGTCCTGGTTAGAATTGGCTTGACATGCCTTCATCTTGGCACATTTCTCCCTTTCATCCTCCATTCGTGCCTCTTTGAATTCTGCAGCACTACTGGTCACAGCTGACCTCCAGCTAGAGTGCTCAAGGGCCAGGACTTCCCAGTTCTTAGTGTCTATGCCACAGTTTTTGAGATTGGCTTTAAGCCCATCTTTAAATCTCTTTTCCTGTCTACCAACATTCCGTTTTCCATTCTTGAGTTCGGGGTAGAGTAACTGCTTTGGGAGACGGTGATCGGGCATTCAGACAACATGGCCAGTCCAGAGGAGTTGATGGCAGAGGAGCATCATTTCAATGCTGGTGGTCTTTGCTTCTTACATCACGCTGACATTTGTCTGCCTGTCTTCCCAAGAGATTTGCAGGATTTTTCAGAGGCAGTGCTGATGGAATCGTTCCAGGAGTTATGTATGACAGGTGTATAGCAGGGTTGGGAGGACAATGGCTTTATAAACAAGCACCTTTGTATCCCAATGGATGTCCTGGTCATCAAACACTATCTGCTTTATTTGGAAGAATGCTGCACTCACAGAGCTCAGGTAGTGTTGTATTTCAGTATCAATGTTGATTTTTGTGGAGAGGAGGCTGCCAATGGTCAACATTTTCTAATATTTGAAATTTACAGGAATTACAGTTATGAGGTAGCAATGAAAAATAATTTTATGGTTGGGGGTCACCACAACATGAGGAACTGTATATTAAAGGGTTGTGACATTAGGAAGGTTGAGAATCACTGCCATAAATCAAAGTCGACAACAGTTAAAATAACAACTAGTTTCTTCCCAGAGCACAAAAAGGCGCGTTTCAGAATCAAAGATGGATGGCATTTTTCAGCTTTACCCAAGTAAATCCACTAAGTTTAAAGATAATTTGATCATCAACACAATAGATAAATCCTTCCCTTGTACATCTGGATTACACTTTATAGCTTTTGAATTATTACCCAAATACGTTAACCCCTTTCTACGAGTTTTCCTATCTCTGGGTGACTGTATGTATAAAAAGCTCAAGGAACTTTCAGATTCCTGAAATGCACATACCAATCTGTTAAAGGCAAACACAGCTGAGTCCCATGAGGCGATCCCGTTGCCGTTGCAATTGCTGTTAACAAAATTATACCTGATTCAATCCATAAATGTTTAGTTGCTTGGAGTGTCAGAAGTGAATTAACAGTGATTCAAGATGAGTGCAGCCTGCGCAAGTTTCCTACAACCTGGACTACATTCAGGATGTCTGGAATTAGTCATTAAAAATATTTATTCTGAGAGAAGAACGCAAAAGCAGCCGCAGCAATTTGGGAACTATCTGACAAGGGCTGAAAAAACAACAGAGTTAATAAGACCGAGAGATTTTAATGTTCCTGTCTCTCCTGAGAGTCTTTAAATAAAAAGAGAAGTCTTAAACGGCATCTCCCAAATCTCTTAACACTTCTTAACATCTCTTAATATCGCCTCAAGCTTACAGTGTGTTATGTCTTCAAAATATATGTATTCTCACTCCTAAAAGATAAATCACTTTAACTGGTTACCTTATTTCAAATGAAGGACACTTCCCACAGCTGAGCACCGTCATATTTCTACTTTTTCCTATAACATGGTTCCTTTATTTGAGACAGCTGTGTTAATGTAAATACATTATTCCTTACACGTAGGTATGGCTAGCATTTTGAGCCCAGCAAATTAAGGTCTAATTTCATAAAAGGGGGAAACAGAGGCTGGAACCCTGCAGGAACATTATAGTGGTGGAACTCTTGAGTTATATTGCTGGTTGTAATTTTTACACATTAATGTAATGAAGGATCCAGCATTCCCTTAAGGCAAGCAGCTTGCCATTCGTTAGGAACAAAATGAGCCAGTGCCTAGGTCCGTTTGGAGGCATAGTTTAATCCCTTCAACTGAAATTGGGTATTGGAAAAGCCACCAGGATAGGCTGAGCGAAGGAAGATAGATGCTTTTGAGCTGTGGCGTTGGAGGAAAGTTCTGAGAGTGCCGTGGACAGCAAGAAGGTCCAACCAGTCTATACTTCAGGAAATAAAGCCCGACTGCTCATTGGAGGGAAGGATATTAGAAGCAAAGATGAAGTATTTTGGCCACATCATGAGAAGACAGGAAAGCAGAGAAAAGACAATAATGCTGGGGAAAATGGAAGGAAAATGGAAGAGGGCAAGATGGATGGATGGTATCCCTGGCTTGGCCTTCAAGGAGCTGGGGGTGGCCACGGCTGACAGGGAGCTCTGGAGTGGGCTGGTCCATGAGGTCACAAAGAGTCGGAAGCAACTGAACAAATAAACAACAACAAAGCCTGGAATGGCAAGCAGAATGTTGTCCAGCACACTGAATATGATATTGCAACTTCAGGCATATTATTTACCAGAAGTACCATAAGTCACATCTCTTGAGCAATGATTACACTATGGAACACAATTTTTGTTCCTGGTTATAAATGTCATTTCCTTACTTAGTTCTGTCATAAAAACATGGACAAAGTTTATCAAACTGCAAAAGCTTTGTTTTGCGAGACATCCTGCAGCACGTTTTGCTATAATTTTTCATTGAATATCTCATTAAGCAGCGTTTTTCAACCTGGGGGTTGCGAGGGGGTTTCCAGAGGGATCACCAAAGACCATCAGAAGACATATAATTCTGATAGTCTTAGTAACCCCTTTGGCAGTGAAGGCTGAAGATCTCTCCTCTTGTCCTTCTCTTTCTTTTTGGAAATAGATGCAAATGCTCCTATCGAAGGCCCTCCTTGTCTGTGATTGACTGGCCTCTCAGCCAAGGGAAGGGCTGTTTCTCAGACTCCAAGTGGGGAGGGGAGAGTAGGCGTACTCGGCACATGGCAGTGTGGTGCACATGTGTGGGCAAGGGAGAGAGTGTGAGGTTGGAAGGAGACTCGTTACAGCAAAGTCCCTTCAAGGCATGGGGTTCTGTGTGGAAAGTTTGAACCAATTCTATCATTGGTGTAGGTGAACTATAAATCCCAGCAACTGCAACTCCCAAATGTCAAAATCTATTTTCCTCAAATTCAAGCAGTGTTCGCATTTAGGCATATTGAGTATTTGTGCCAAGTTTGGTCCGGATCCATCATTGTTTGGGTCCACAGTGCTCTCTGGATGTAGGTGGACTACAACTCAAGGTCAATGCGCACCAAACCTTTCCAGTATTTTCTGTTGATAATGGGAGTTCTGTGTGCCAAGTTGGAATTGTGCCAAATTTGGTCCAGTGAATGAAAATACATCCTGCATATCAGATATTTACATTACTATTCATAACAGTAGCAAAATGACAGTTCTTAAGTAGCAACAAAAATAATTTTATGGTTGGGAGTCACCACAACGTGAAGAACATGAAGGGAGGTTAAGAAACAGTCATAGAGTCTCAACCAATTCAACATAGTTTGTGGCAGCCACAAAAAATGAAGTTTCTGAAGTATCACAACTACTTTCAAAGCAAGTGCCACACAATTAAACAGGAAGTAACACTTCCAAAATAGGAACAGAAATCTTGAGGAAAGGTGCTTAGGATCAATACTGAAATGGCAATCATCAGGAAATTTTGTGCAGTGCTGATGTACAATCTTTTTGGCTTGCAAGATCCAGAATTCCTCAGCCAGCATGTCCACTCTTGGTTGGAGGAATCTGAGAGCTTTAGTCCAAAGAAGTCACTTTGCCAAGGTCTGTGCTATTTAAGGAAGGGGAATTTCCACCAGAAAGGATGAAAAGATTATGACTGCTGAGCTACTTTCCACACATGATTTTCCTTTTTAAAGGTATGATACTTTGTGTGCCCCAAAGTAGATCTACAGATCTTTGTAAATGCCTAAACATATGGGATTCAAGAGACATCTCTTTACAGCATGATTCTAACAAAGTTGCATTTTTTTCTCTAACAGGATGTCTAAAACCAGGAGTGGACTTTTTCTGATGTTCTGAAGCTCCTATTGTCCTTCACTATAGAACCAGGCTAGCTATGGCGAGAGGGACAATGGTTGCCCATCTTTTAGATTAGCATTCTTCAAGAAGTGTTTAGCTTGAAAAAGAGAAGGCTGAGAAGAGACATGATGGCCATGTATAAATATGTGAGGAGGAGTGATAGGGAGGAGGGATCAAGCTTGTTTTCTGCTGCCCTGGAGACTAGGATGCTGAATGATGGCTTCAAACTACAGGAAACGAGATTCCACCTGAACATTAGGAAGAACTTCCTAACTGTGATAACTATTCAGCAGTGGAATTCTCTGCCCTGGAGCATGGTGGAGGCTCTTCTTTGGAGGCTTTTAAACAGAGGCTGGATGACCATCTGTTGGGGGTGCTTTGAATGTGATTTCCTGCTTCTTGGCACGGGGTTGGGCTTGATGACCCATGAGGTCTCATCCAACTCTGTGATTCTATGTTTGTTTTCCATCTGAAGGGAGCAACTAATATATGGATGTGATTTCAATTGAACAATCCCCTATGTTCCACTCTCTGATAGAACAGTGGGTTAAACTGCTGAGCTGCTGAACTTGCTGACCGAAAGGTCACAGGTTCGAATCCGAGGAGAGGCGTGAGGTACTACTGTCAGCCCCAGCTTCTGCCAACCTAGTAGTTTGAAAACATGCAAATGTGAGTAGATCAATATGTACTGCTCCAACGGGAAGGTAACGGTGCTCCATGCAGTCATGCCAGCCACATGACCTTGGAGGTGTCTAAGGACAATGCCAGCTCTTCAGCTTAGAATGGAGATGAGCATCAACCCTTAGAGTTGGATACAATTGGACTTAATGTCAGGGAAAAACATTTACTTTTACCTTATCTACGTCTCAGCTCCTATATCTTGTAGACATGCAAAACTAAATCCAAAGCAACCCACTGGATAGGCCAAGAGTTTCAATGCAGTGTATCCAACTACATATACATAGAGGTAATACTCCTTGCTCCTAGATTACAAGTCCAAAGCCTTAACTCAGATCTGGCCCATCATGACAATTCCACATGTAGTCTGCAACAGATGCCTTGAATTTCTCCAGTGAAATATTTCAGTTGTGTGTGCTCGCAAGATGGTCTACAAGACTGTATACAAAGCACAATGATAAGTTATTATCTATGAAGCGGAGGGTTGGTTGTCCAGAGGGACGTATTTAGGTCTGGATTTATTTACCATCATCAGTATTAATAATCTTGAATTCAAAGCAGAGCAGGTTAATGACATCTGGAGATGATATCATAAGGGAAAGCTGGGGAACTAGTCAACAAGGAGAAGAAGAGGAAGCTGGAGGCCTATGCTGAAGGGAAACAGAGCCAGGCAAAAGCCACAGCTGGAAATCTGGAGACACGCAACTGGACAGGAAAAAGAGCCATTGTAATGGAAAGGGGTACAGCTCATCTCAAAAGGAGAAAGGGATCGTGCCACATGTTATCTCTGGTATCCAACTGTTCCAGGAAGACCCTCACTCATTAGAAGAAAAGATGTGAACTTTTCAGCATTGCTTTCTGGATTTTGAGAGCTTGCACCTATTTTGCCAAACCTTTATGCTGTGGTTTCTGACTTTGCATTGCAAAGTCTATATTTTGCATTGCAAACGGCTTAGAAATACAGATGCTACTTTTTTTGGATTAGTAGATCAATAAATTGTGATTGTAATAAGTAAAAGGGGCCAGGCTTAGCACAGCAGGTTAAATTACTGTGCTGCAGAAAAATCGTGCTGATCAAAAGGTCAGCAGTTTGATCCCGGGTCGGGGTGAGCACCTGCCATTAGCCCCAGAACACCTGCCCACTTACCAGGTTGAAAGTAGAAATACGAATAGATAAATACTTTTAGTGAGGAGGTAATAAAGAACATTGATCAATTGGAGGGAAGCTTCTCGGCATGGAAGATGGAGCAACAGCACCATGGCCAGAGTCGAGCACAGCCTCCAAGATGCCAGAGATAAGATGCCTCCAAGATGCCTTTACCTCTGTTTGCGTTTGTCTGTCCTTGTTAAGTGTATAATTGGCATTGAATGTTTGCTGTATGTGTGTACTTTGTAGTCCCCATCAGAGTGAGAAAGGCGGGGTATAAATACTAAAAATAAATAAAGAAGAGGAAGCAGAGCATCTACTGAAAAGCAACCTCACACAAAGCCACTTTTCAATAGGTGCTGATCTGAGGATATTTTCTTACTTCAAATCAGAATTTTAGTCATTTTGAGGAAGGAGCACTCTACCTCTTATTATTTATTACAGGAATCAGGAACATGCTTTAACCTGGGAGTCACGAGGGGGTGTCAGATGGATTGCCAAAAACCATCAGAAAACACAGTATTTTCTGTTGTTCATGGGGATTATATGTGGGAGGTTTGGCCCAATTCTATCATTGGTGGGGTTCAGAATACTCTTTCATTGTAGCTGAACTATAAATCCCAGTAACTACAACCCCCAAATGTCAAGGTCTATTTTCCCCAAACCAGTGTGCACATTTGGGCACATCGAATATTTGTGCCAAGTTTGGTCCAGATCCATCATTGTTTGAGTTCACAGTTCTCTCTGGATGTAGGTGAACTACAACTCCAAAAGTCAAGATCAATGCCCACCAAACCCTTCTAGTACTTTCTGTTAATCATGGGAGTTTTGTGTGCCAAGTTTGGTTCAATTCCATCATTGGTTCAGAATGCTCTTTGATTGTAGGTGAACTATAAATCCCAGCAACTACAACTTCCAAATGACAAAAATCAACCCTCCCAACCTCACCAGTATTCGAATTTGGGTGTATTGGGTATTTGTGCCCACTTTGGTCCAGTGAATGAAAATACATCCTGCATTTCAGATATTTACATTATAATTCATAACAGTAGCAAAATTACAGTTATGAAGTAGCAAAAAAAAAAAATTATGGTTGGGGGTCACCATAACATGAGGAACTGTATTAAGGGGTTGCAGCACTAGGAAGGTTGAGAACCACTGCTTTAATGAATCTGGGCTGAAACACCTCCCTTCTCAGTGGATACCAAGAAAAAACTATTCAGGTTTTAAGTACCAATTATACTCAACACATGTGCTAGGCCACCCTTCTTTCCACTATTTCTTTCCATCCTTGATTTCATGTAGCAGAGACTTCCTACTCCACATGGAAAGTCCTGCTTGGAAAGTGATGGTGGGTGGAAAGAGACAGCTTATCAAGTGCCTGAAGAAAGGCGATTACGTCCATTGTAGGTGATTCTGACAGCACATGAGAAGTTGCAACCTTCAAAGCCTCCTGGAAATCAGTTCCAGAGAGTTTCACAGCCCTCCCAAAAAGTGTCTGAGTTTCATAACGGGCTGCAATGGGGAGGCAAAATTGCACCTGCATTGGATTTTGCTGTTTTCTCAAATGCAGTTCAGGGCTGGGTTCTGACCTTACAATGGTGGAATATATTGGAACGAGTGAGGCAAAGTATATTTTGGACATGTCAACATTTGTGGAATTCTTGTACAGAAAATTAGCATGTGATTTTTTACCCTTATAACCAACATTTCTAAATATATGAACATACATATTCAATTTCTGGAGCCCTATTGAGAAAGGGCTATTTTCATTTCAGCATTTTGTTTTGTTTTTAAGCTAAACCAAACATAAAACAAGCCAAAAAGCATGATGTTCCCTAGTGGTTACTAAAAAGCCAATATTTGCATTTCCTGTAAAAGGTACATTATGTCAGTCATTCAAATGTTGCTTTTAATTCACAATATTATAAGAGGGAACCGAACTTCTTCTAAATTAGAAGCAATCCCAGGGAGGGAGGGAGGGAGGGAGGGAAGGAAGGATGAAAAGATGGAAAGGAAAGATGGAAGGAAGGAAGGGAAGGAGGAAGGAAAGAGAGAAGAAAGGAAGAATGAAAGGGTGGAAGGGAATGGAGGGAAGGAGAAAGAGGGAGGGAGGGAAGGTAGGAAGGGAGGGAAGAGGGAAGGAAGGAAGGGAAGGAGGAAGGAAAGAGAGAAGAAAGGAAGGACGAAAGGGTGGAAGGGAATGGAGGGAGAAAGAGGGAGGGAAGGTAGGAAGGGAGGAAAGAGAGAAGGCAGGAAAAACAAAAGGGAAAGAAGGAAGGAAGGAAGGAAGGAAGGAAGGAAGGAAGGAAGGAAGGAAGGAAGGAAGGAAGGAGAGAGAGGGAGAGAAGGAAGGAGAGAGGAAAGAGGGAAGGAAGGACTAAAGGGGAAAGGAAGGAAGGATGGAAAGGAAGGAAGGATGGAAGGAGAAAGAGGGAAGGAAGGATAGGATGGTGAGAGAGAGGAGGGCCTGGTGTAGTTTCTTGCAGTGCTGACAATGAGGCAAGCAGAAATGGCTACACCTGACTTTGAGAGCCTGAGTGGTACTGATTGAGGGGAAGGAAAAGTATACATATGTTGCTGAAGACTTTCTTGGCCAAGAATCACTGGGTTGTTGTGAGTTTTTCAGGCTGTATGGTCATGTTAGCAACATTCTCCTGATGTTTTGCCTGCATCTGTGGCCGGTACATCCATACCTCAAACTCCAGGAACGACTAATAAATTGCAACTGAGATTATGAGAACCGCAGTACAATCACTATGACAAGTTTAAACACGGAACCTCTGAGATGCCATCCACAGATGCAGGTGAAACATCAGGAGAGAATGCTGCTGGAACATGGCCATACACACAGCAACCCACCGAAAAGACTATAGTTGAACAAACTACTTTAAAATGTTAAAATGGAAGAAGTGAATGGAGTTGCAGTTACCTATAGGACCAAGGGGAGACACTGTTGAGGTTGATGGGCAGGCGGTACTTCTTGTCTGCGGCCGGCCTTCCTCCTGCTGGGCAACTCATGTTGTGCTCCTTCTCCAGGGGTTCCAGCTGCAGGGTGTGGTGGAAGGCGCTGAGCATCCCTGCGCTGAGCCGGCCATACAGCTGCTCCAGGAGCTCCTCGGGTCGGTCGGCACAGGTCCGGGTCCGCATTGGCCGCTTGTGGACCTTGATGGTCTCCAAACCAGGAAAAGGCAGCCAACACAAGAGAAGCCAAGCTAACAGCCATACCTGTAATGAATGGAAGAAGACAGAGATGAGGGGCTTCAAGAAACAATTCAACATTTGAGGGAAGAAAACAAGTACAACTACTTTAATCCTGGGAGTAAGTCCTGTTGCTAAATTGTTATTTGGGCACCTGAAGCAGGAAAATCACATAGGAACTCCTCCTCATAATTGGCATTAAATTTATTATTATTATTATTATTATTATTATTATTATTATTATTGTGACACAAAAACACAGTATGACAAAGCAAATGAGAAATATATGCTGGATTTCGTATCACAAAATCACAAGTTGAACACTTCCTCAGCATCTAGGACTGTTTGATGTATTTTCAAATGATGAGCATAGATCCAAGTCAGATGGCCTTTTGCAGTTGACAGATCGTGATTTTGTCCGTGTTTATTGTTTCCAAATGCCAGCTGAGATCTTTTGGCACAGCACCCAGTGTTCCGATTACCACTTAAGCAACTGAGGGGGGAAAGGAAAGGGCCTGAGGCAGTTAGGAATGGTGGGAGTTGGAGTCCAAAACATCTGGAGGGCCCAAGTTTGCTCATGCCTGGTGTAGATACACCCTAGGTTTGGTCATGTAACCTTTTCAGTTACTTTGGGTTCATCACACTCTCTCAGCCTCAGATGAAGGCTGAACAGCAAGCCCTCACTGGACAAACCTTGCCCAAAAAGGCCTTTGCCTTAGAGCAGCATTTCTCAACCTCGGGGTTGGGACCCCTGGTGGGATTTGCGGGGGGGGGGGGGGGTGCCAAAGACCATCAGAAAACACAGTATTTTCTGTTGGTCATGGGGGTTCTGTGTGAGAAGTTTGGCCCAATTATCTCATTGGTGGGGTTCAGAATGCTCTTTGATTGTGGATGAACTATAAATCCCAGCAATTACAACTCCCAAATGTCAAGGTCTGTTTCCCCAAACTCCATTGGTGTCCACATTTGGGCATGTTATTTGTGCCAAGTTTGGTCCAGATCCACCATTGTTTGAGTCCACAATGCTCTCTGGATGTAGGTGAACTACAACTCCAGAACTCAAGGTCAATGCCCACCAAACCCTCCCAGTATTTTCTGTTGGTCTTGGGAGATCTGTGTGACAAGTTTGGTTCAATTCCATCATTGGCGGAGTCCAGAATGCTCTTTGATTGTAGGTGAACTATAAATCCCAGCAACTACAACTTCCAAACGACAAAATCAACCCCTCCCCAACCCCACCATTATTCAAATTTGGGTGTATCGGATAGTTATGCCAAATTTGGTCCAGTGAATGAAAATACATCCTGCATATGAGGTTTTTACATGACGATTCATATCAGTAGCAAAATTACAGTTATGAAATAGCAACGAAAATAATATTATGGTTGGGGGTCACCACAACATGAGGGACTGTATTAAGGGGTTGTGGCATTAGGAAGGTTGAGAATCATAGAATCATAAAGTTGGAAGAAACCTCATGGGCCAGGCCCCTAGCCAGGATTTTGATGGGGGGGGGGGGGCTGAGTTTGGTTCGAGGGGGTGGCCTCAGGATCTACCCTATCAAACCTTTTGTATCATATGGGATATATTAAGCATGGTGATCAGATCATGATATGAATAAACATAACAGTTTAAATAATATACCAGTAAGACCATCCTGAGCCACTCAGCCCCCCCCCCCCCCGCTACATGCCTGTCATGGGCCATCCAGTCCAACCCCCTGCCAAGAAACCTTCAAAGCACCGCCGACAGATGACCATCCAGCCTCTGTTGAAGCACTGCCTTAGAGTGACCATGGCTTGGAAACGCCTTGAAGGTGCACAACTGAACCGTGTCCTCTTCCACCTAGAATCATAGAATCCTAGAGTTGGAAGAGACCTCATGGGCCATCCAGTCCAAACCCCTGCCAAGAAGCAGGAATATTGCATTCAAATCACCCCTGACAGATGGCCATCCAGCCTCTGTTTAAAAGCCTCAAAAGAAGGAGCCTCCACCTGTAACCTGCACGTCTTTTCCCCTCCTCTGCCTTCAAGAAGAACATTTGGTGGCTTGGCCAGTCCCTTCCCTTTGCAGGGACCCTCCAGCGCCTGGAGTCTCTCCTTTCCCCCTTTTTCTTTAGCCAAAGGCAGCCTCGCTTCCCTGGCCTTCCTCCTCCCTGAGGCAGGTGAGGAGAGAGAGGCGCCCCAGACCTCGCCTCTGCCTTTGGGGCTCCGTTCCCGGGACGAGGGCTTCCCCCAAACTTCAGAGCCGCTCCGCGCGAAGAGAGAGGACTCAAGTGGCGCTTCTTTTGGGGAAAGGGGGCGAAAGGAAAGGTGGGGATGGGACTCACCTTCCCCGGCGGCATGGTGCCCGGCAACGGAGGCCAGAGGCGGTGGCGACTGAGGGGCTGCTGGGTGTCCTCTTCCTTCTCTTCGGAGGCGGAGAGGGAGCCAGCTAGAGAGCGAGCGAGCGAGGGGGAGTTGGAAGGGCGCCCCGCTTCTCCCGGCGTCGCCCCTTCGGCCTGGACGCTGCCAGAAGCATGGAAAGGGAGAAGGAGAAGGAGAAGGAGAAGGAGAAGGAGAAGGAGAAGGAGAAGGAGAAGGAGGAGAAGAAGGGGGGTCCCGAGAGGAGAGGCTGGCACCTGCAAGGAGGACGCTTCCCTCCCTCTTTGGAGGGCGGAGGAGAGAACCTGAGCAGCTCCCACGAGAGACCTCAGGAGGCCCCAAAGGCAGAGGGATGCCTTGACCAGGCATGGGACAACTTGGGCCCTCCAGGTGTTTTGGACTTCAACTTCAGTTGTGGGAGTTGAAGTTCAAAACACCCCGAGGGCCCAAGTTGGCCTATGCCTGGTCTAGATGAACTCAGAACAAGGAGATGAAGAGGCAGAGCAGGTTTTGTGTGTGTGTATGTTTGTGTCAGGAGCAGCTTGAGAAACTGCAAGTCGCTTCTGGTGTGAGAGAATTGGCTGCCTGCAAGAACATTGCCAACGGGACACCCAGGTGTTTCTGATATTTTACCATCCTTATGGGAGGCTTCTCTCATGTCACTGCATGGGGAGCTGGAGCTGACAGAGGGAGCTCATCCATGCTCTCCCCAGATTCGAACCTCTGACCTGTCCGTCTTCAAGGGTTTAACTCATTGCGCTACTGGGGCTCCTGGCAGGGGAGCTAAACTATTGGTTTAGGGCAGTGGTTCCCAACCTTTTTTTTTGACCAGGGCCTACTTTGACCAGGGACCACTCTCCAAAATAGCAACGAAAATAGTGGTAACCCTTAGTACCAAAAGGGTTACCAATCAATTTTTGGTCAACTTTAGATTAACTTTGGCTATTTATTTATTTATTTACCACACTTTTATCCCGCCCTTTTCAGCCCAAAGCAACTTAGGGCAACGTACAGACTGGCAACAATTAGATGCCGAACACACATAAATACAATGTTTCAAATAGGTTAAATCACATAATAAAATTTATATAAAAACAATTTAAAACTGTTAAAATCAATGACTTCTGGGTTTCTTTGGGATGCTGATTCAGAAAATTGCATTGCATAGACCACACCAGCTCTAGTTTCTGATACAGAACCTATGCCATCTGCTAGTTGCCATCTGCTCGCCCACAGGAAACCACATTTAATAAGCCTCGGCACTATAAGAGGGTTTCACAAGACCAGTCGCTCTCATTGCAATGGTGTAGCAACGATGAAGCCGCAGACCATATTTTAGTTATTGCGGACCACAGGTTGCAAACCACTGGTTTAGGGAGAACTGGGGGAGAGAAGAGCCATATGGGAGGTGTGCAGGACAGCACTGACCATGGCCCTGTGACCATAGAAATAGATCAGGCTCCCCAAATGAAGGCCCGCAGGCTGGATGTGGCCAAGGTCATTTAACCGCTGGATGAGGTCATCCGGAGTTTTGGAGTTGGGTGCCATCTCTATGCAGATGACACGCAACTCTACTACTCTTTTCCACCCAATTCCAAGGAAGCCCCTTGGGTGCTGGACGAGTGTCTGGCTGCTGTGGCTGTCTGGATGAGGATGAACAAGCTGAAGATTAATCCCGACAAGACAGAGGTCCTCCTGGTCGATCGTAAACCAGATCGGGGTATAGGGTGGCAACCTGTGTTGGACGGGGTTGCACTCCCCTTGAAGTCCCAGGTCCACAGTCTTGGCGTCCTCCTGGACTCATCACTTACACTTGAGGCTCAGGCGTCGGTGGTGGCTGGGAGGGCCTTCGCACAATTAAGACTCGTGCGCCAACTCTGGCCAGGGTGGTCCATGCCTTAGTTACCTCCAGATTGGATTACTGTAATGCACTCTACATGGGACTGCCCTTTAAAACGGCCCGGAAATTTCAATTGGTTCAACGGGCAGCGGCCAGGTTGTTAACTGGCGCTCCTTACAGGGAGCGGTCAACCCTCTTGTTTAAGGAGCTCCACTGGCTGCCATTCATTTTCCGGTCCCAATTCAGGGTGCAGGTTCTTACCTGCACCTGCGTGACCGCATTTCTGTGTACGAACCCACACGACCCCTTCAATCATCTGGAGAGGCCCTGCTCACGCTCCTATCTCCATCGCAGGCGCGATTGGTGGGGATGAGGGAGAGGGCTTTCTTGGTGGTGGCCCCTCGACTCTGGAACTCACACCCCAAAAACATCAGGCATGCCCCAACTTTGGCAGTCTTTAGGAGGAGCCTGAAAACTTAGTAGTGCCAGTGTGCCTTCCCAGAATAAGGAAACTCCCAGCAATATGTCCCCTACATGCACTTTTCTATGGATCTAGGAATGTCTGCATGCCCCATCCCTCACTACCTCTGAGGATGTTTGCCATAGATGCAGGTGAAAAGTCAGGATGGAATGCCTCTAAAATATGGCCATAGAGCCCGAAAAAAACCTAATGAAATAAGTCCTGGCTAGGGACAGATTCCTTGGTAGGGGCTATTTATTGTAATGGAGAAGGGGAAATGAGGAAAGAGGTGGAAAATGAGCTCTCCATGATCCTAGCAGATCAAAATGCTTTTATTCCAGTATGATTGAGTAATTGAGAACTTCTCCAACATTACAAAATGGACTCTGGTGCCAGCACTGCTGTTAATCTTTTATTATATGGGTGCATTTGGTAAGCATCCCTTCACTTTAGATAATGCTTTCTCAGAAATAGAGAAACTAAGTCAGACTGTTCAGCCTATCCAGCCTAATAAAGTCAATTATGACAGACATAAACTCAAGAAGGAAATGTCTCTGGTCCCCGAACTCTTGAGCATGTGTATTCTGTAACTGAATATTTGCTCTTCCTCAGAATCTATTAAAATAGGGAGAGCGAGGTCAGAATTGAGAAGTAAAATAAATGCCATCTCACTGTGTCATCATTTGTCTCTGCCTGCAAAACTTTAGCAAAACGAACTTTTAAAAGTGGGAAATAATGGACCATGATACTTTGTGTCATCACTTTGGGGAGACATGGAGCAGGGCACCAATCCTCCACGGTCAGAGAATGGACCTGGTAAGTGGCTGGGACTATAGTATCTCTCACAGTGGGAGTGTGGGCTGACTCTGTGTTGTCCATCTCCAGAATCATTGGGTGAAGAGCAGGGATTAGTGGGAAGAACTGGGGTAACTGGTGAAGCAGAGTATTGCAATCCCTGTGTTTGACCTGCTGCTTTGACATCTTGCTTCCTTTAGATGTTTTTTGTTTGTGTGTCTCTTAGAATCATAGTTGGAAGAGATTTTGTGGGCCATCCAGTCCAACTCTCTGCCAAGAAGCAGGAAAATCACATTCAAAGCACTCCTGACAGATGGCCATCTAGCCTGTTTAAAAGCCTCCAAAGGAGCCTCCACTGCACTCCAGGGCAGAGACTGTACACGTGAATGGCTGAATCTCAGAGGAGAGGTGAGGATCATGGTGCTCTCATTGATATATGGCATTGTGGGAAGATATGGGAGAGGGCCTTCTCTGCGGTAGAACCTGTTGTGAAAATCTCTCCCCCTGGAGGCCCAATTGATGCCAACATTGGTATCATTTCAGCATCAGGTCAAAACTTTGTTTTTTATTACAGCCTTTCGGCATAACTGGTTTTATTCAGGCTGTACATATCTTATGGTTCTACTTAACATTGTTTTAACCAGTTTTAAATGGTTTGCTTTTTAATTGATAAACGTGCATGGTTGAACCACAAACATTCTTACATGGCTTGATGAATTTGGACCAAAGTTGGTACACACACCTTTCATGATCCAACAAAAATACTGGTGGGGTCGGGGTGTTTGTGTGTTTGATAGTGGATGATGGGAGTTGTAGTCCAGCACATTCTGAGAGCGGTGTCATTTCTACCTATGACCTTAGGCACGGCTCTCCTCCAAACTGGTCAGATGGCTCAGCCTATTTCCCAGGCTGCATTCTCCAACAATCTTACTTCTTCACTAGGGAGGCTGAGCCATCTGACCAGTTAAGAGGAAGCCACAACTTGCAGCCCAAATATGCCTCTGATGGGAGTTGAAACCTGGCTAGATCTGGAGCTGATGGGAATTTGAGGCTAGCCATGGTCTTGGTCAGATGGGAATTACAACTGAATAGTGTGATCGAAAACTTGGTGAGCAAGAAGCAACTGTCAATACCAGAGAGATGCCATGGAGACTTATATTAGTAAGGTGTGGCCAATACCTGAGGGACAAAGAAGTACTGCTTTTGCTTCAACATGGTGAATAATTGTGTTTCTTTTATCAAGGTGGCTGCGTAATGCCTAAAAACAAATTCACTCCCATAGAACTCCTTCCAAAACCAAAGAAAATTATATTACTGCGAGGACGCGAGACAACTGAACAAGTGTAAAAGTGAAGTGTTATTTTTCAAATAAATAATTGTTAAAAAAGCTAACAATTGTTTTTTTTCTCTAAGGAATGGACCGGAGCAACACTGGGCATATAAGCTAATTTTAAATATTAAGCTATTTCTATATTTTATTTCTTTAGCTGCTTTTACTGGAAGCTGACCCCAAATCCTTTGGAAGAATCAGGATAATAAGTAAGTAACAATTATATATATATTTTTTCATGTCAGGAGCAACTTGAGAAACTGCAAGTTGTTTCTGGTGTGAGAATTGGCTGTCTGCAAGGACATTGACCAGGGGACGCCCAGATATTTTAATTGTTTTAATGATTGTTTTATTGCTTATGGATGTATTGTTTTAATTTGTTTTATGTTTAACTGTAGTGTATAATTGTAATTGTTTGTACTGGCATTGAATTTTGCCATTACTTATTTGTAAACTGCTATGAGTCCCCCTCGGGGTGAGAAAAGCGGTATACAAATACTGTAAATAAATAAAATAAAATAAAATAAATAGGCTTCTCTCATTTCCCCACATGGAAAGCTGGAGCTAACAGACAGGAGCTCACCCTGTTCCACGAGTTCAAGCTAGCAAATAGTCAAATGTTGCTCTTCTTGGGTTATGTTATGTTCCCTGCTTTCTAAAATGTGGTTTTAAGAAGAAATACTGCCTATCCTAAATTTTGCTCTTTTTTTGTTCAAAAGGTAACAGTGTATGGTGAATCAGCTTTAGCAAACAAACATTCAGATTATTTAAACAAAAAGGAGGTATTTGGATTTTCCTCCATAGTGTCACTTTCAAACTTTGAGCCTTTTATAAATAAGTGAGACAAAAATGCAGAAAGGAAAACAAGGGGCCTCTACAAACTGAAAGGAGTTTTGTTAACTCACAGGAGAAGCAAACACATAATTTATGATTCCCCAAAGGTTTGTTGCACTGGATCCGACTCCAAGTGCATTTTCTGCTTACAGCTAAAAACCTGATTCAGTAAGCAGAGGAACGAAATGTGTAGAGATTTCCGTGATATATCAAAGTCATGATTCAACCAAATGGAAAGTATTAATTTTTTTAAAGAACATTTCAGAGCAGCTCTGACTCTCTATTCAAACCTCTAACCTCATAACTTGCTGCAGGTGAACCTTACTAGATGCTTCATTACAGGCATGCAATATGCCATCATTCTCTTACCGATATGGACAAGAACTATATAGAGAAGAAAGGCTGTTTGACAGTTAGGAGAAGGTGTGTGGAAATGGCACCAATTACATAGTTGGTTTCAATGGCTGGAATTCTATCAATCAACCTCAAATAGAGCAGGGCAATTAAATGAATTATTGAATGTTGAGTCAACATCTAAGTCAGGGGTCCTTTTAAACAGAGGGCCAGGTCACAGTCCCTCACACTGTTGAAAAAAAAACAGGCATTCCTATGCACACTGCACATATATCTTATTTGTTGTGCAAAAAACACTTAAAAATACAATAATTAAAATGAAGAACAATTTTAACAAATATAAAATTATTGGTATTTCAATGGGAAGTGTGGGTCTGCATTTGGCTGATGAGATAGGATTGTTGTTGTTGCTGTGTGCTTTCATTTCAGACTAAGGTTGACCCTGAGCGAGGGCCAGGTAAATGACCTTGGAGGGTCGTATCCGGCCCCTGGGCCTTAGTTTGAGGACCCCTGATCTAAGTAAATCCAAATGGTCTGGTCCAGAGTTTGGCGAACAATAGGATTTAGGCCGAAGAATTAGAAAAGCATTTTGTCACAGATAGCATGATGCAAACCAATAGGCTGGATGGCCATCTGTCAGGGGTGATTTGAATGCAACATTCCTGCTTCTTGGCAGGGGGTTGGACTGGATGGTCCATGAGGTCTCTTCCAACTCTTTGATTCTATGATTCTAGGTTCAATGTGCAAGCCACTGGCCTGAGACATTCTGGACTCTCATTCTAGCAGGACTGTCAAAGATGAGGCAGGACAGCAATGTTTATCAAATATGATTAGGTCTTCTAAATATTGTCAAATGCTGCATTATTTTAAAATCACTGCTAAGAAAACATCTAGAACTTTTCCCTTTTTCATAAAGCTCACTACAGGTCAGCTTTTCCCAACCATATATTTTGGAAAACAGCTATTAACCTGAAATAAAGTGGCCAATGTTGACGTATTACGAGAGATGAAAGTCAAAATGTCTGGAGAGTACCAGGTGGTACTCTCTTTCCAGGGGGAAAAGTCTCTTTCATCATGGATTCCTTTAGCAACAAGCTGCAAATGCACAATTGTTAGGTCTTCTAGTTTGTCTTGCTTTACACATAATTTTTTTTCTGATATGTATGGTTTGCCTCACACTCAAACATGTATTTGGGCAAAGGCCAAATTGTGCTAGCCACTTGCCACGTAGAAATAGCCAAGGGGCTGGTCTTCAATGGATGAAACCACTTTATGAAAATCAAGGCAAACAGGCCATTTACATGAATACTGATATACTTGACTACTACCAATATGTGCAAGTCTATGGTCGTGGACAGTGTTTCAGCTTCAGACTGCACTGACATCTTTCCTTGTCATTTCCCTTTAAGGATCATGGGTGGACATATACGAGGGAGAAATAAAGTAGAACAGAAACCAATGCTGATTGTCAACGAGATACGGATGCAAGAGTCAAGCTCTTACTATAAAAATGTTTACTCAAAATCTACAGTTGGATTAAACAGTGCTAAAATAAATACAGGAATTTTCATAAACTTAAAAAAAAACAGTTAGAAATTGCTTTCTCTCCTTTTTTCATTTTTTAACAACAGCAACAGGCTACTTATTCAGGAAGCAAATCATCTCCTAGGTCTTCATCCGCAAATTCATCTTCATCCACTTTTTTCCTTAGTGCAGTTTTTGGTCTCTCAGCTTGGGGTCCAAGTGGGTCCAGATAGGAGGCATCTACATGTGAAAAAGGGAGGAAGGGAGGAAAGAAGGAAAACAGAACAAAATCAAATAGTAAGTTCACCCCCAAGAATATGTATTCTCTTTTAACAATCACACAATAATAAAAAAATCTTTTAAAGTAAGTGCAGGAATTATGTGGCCTTCCAGATACTATTGGATTGTATCCCCAGCATTTCTAACCATTGGCTAAGATAGCTAGAGCTGTTGCGCATTTCAGTTTGACAATATTTGAAGAGCTGCATAATTCTCACTCTTGTTTTACAGCCAGGAGTGGCCTGAAACTCTCAAACTGTAACATTTTTGTGCCAAATCCTACTAAACTGCAGAAGTTTTTCCATCTGTGATATTATCCTGCTTACTCCTCTTCTTCAGTTATGGACTTCTGCCTTCTTTTTCATCTTGGTTCAATTTCTCTTAACATTCAGGCACTTTGTTTCTACAAAAGGGAACCCTTTACCACCACTGGACTGAGCAATCCATAATCAAATTGGCACAAACATGTTCTTATTCTGAATGGCACGACAGTGCAATTGGGACATGTATAGAACATTCTTGTTCATCTTTAGATAGAAATATTGAATAGCAAGTAAATATGCACCAGACTGAAAATCATGAGTCTATGAAATCAAAATACTAGTTAAAATACACTTAACAAGTATTTTAGGTATTTTTCGATGTTCCTCTGCTATGAAGTTTCATAGAATGTATTTTTCATGCTAGAAATGAATTGCACAAATGATATGAAAATATACACCTTTACCTATTGCCTGAGTTCTCCCAAGGGCATCAAAGCAAGCTATGAGACACCTTACGTACCTATTTCTTTACTAACACTGCTTTCATACGGCTCATTTGTCCCTGGCAAAGACATCAGTTTAGCATTCAGACGTTCCCCTTTAACAGTAATGCTACCAGGATCTGACAGGACAGAGAAAATGTTTAATAAAATATCAGGTAAATGATAAAAGATATTCCTTTCCAACATGATAACAGTATTAATTGCTTATATTAGGTTTTAGAATGAGGTTCGATGAGGATAGATTTACTTCTCCTATTTACAGTTGAATCAGAACCCAAAATTTAAGTCCTTCTTGCTAAAATAGGAAATTATGATCTATGAAAGATTATATCTGAACAGGGGTTGATATTTCAGGAACACAAGCGATTGAACGCTGTCATGACACTTAGCTATGGTTTTTTATCTGTTTCCCCCCCGCTGTAATCCTTGTGTTTATATAGAACAAAAGCCCAGAATGCAAAGTTTTTACTAAGGCTGTTCTGCCCTCCCATGCTATGGAGTGTAGAAGCAGAAGAAAGGAAGACAAAATATCTTGAGCCTGCTGGGCAACTGGTAATATGTCTAAATATGTTGGTTGGCATTCTACTTAATTTTTTTTTCAGACTGTAGGTCAGATTTACAATCTTGCAACTTTTGAGGTTCACAATTATGTTGAAATGCATTTAATGACTGCACGAGAGCCCTAAAACCAATTACCTCAATCAGACAGTGTCTTGACCAGACAATTTATGAGGTTCTGTGAATCAGGGCACTGAAAAACTATGACTGTAGCAGTGGTCTCTGAAATGCGGGGCATGTGGACATGCTCTCTTCATTTGCTTGTCTCAACAAACCCTGTGACCTGGAGATAACGACCATTTCCCAGTGCCATGGGAATCCGCTGGTTGGAGTGCTGCTGCCTAGATTAAGAATTTTGGTGGTGCATTATCAGTAGAAGTAGCGGTATAATGATGGAAATCCACTGACATAACCTTGTCTGCTGATGCAGGATCTCAGCCATTTTCTCTAACATGAAGCTAAGCTACTTCATCTGGTTTTAAATGCTAGTTTAAATGCCAGATTTCAATTGGCATCACTACTCTCAGAACCAGCACTGTATTCTTACATGAATTAATGGTTTACAACACAAATTAAACAAATTAAAATACTATCAAATTTAAAATATCAAATACAAACAACACAGATATTTGTAAAGTATTCAAAATATTCACACATTAAACATACCAAATTTCTCTAAAGCCAGTTAGAGAAATTGCACTGACCTCTTACCACTTTGGGGACTGAATTATGCCCACTTTCAGGAGAGAGGGCAGCTAAAGAATGGAAAGTAAAAATGAAAGAAAAGACAACGAAAATACAAAAAGGAAACCAAGATGACAGCACACTGAAACACAGAATGATAGACAGTAGTAAAGCTGCAAAGATGACAGGCAAAGAACAATAAAGCAGAATTCTATGGAACTATTTTCTGCCTATGTTAATTTGGCAAGGAATATACAATCTGAAACACAATTTATATGTGGTTTTATTATAGAATATTTTTCTGACAAATGCAATGGCAGCAAATAAGTTCGGCTTGAATAGAAACAAAATTGGATCTATACAGGCTGCATCAAATCAAAGGTTGTTTTTTCCCATGTTGCAGAATTGGATGTTATCACTAGAACAAGGTCTGTTATTGTATCTGCACTTTGGGAACCCTGAAACTTCTGTTGCCTTTGCCTAACAGCCCTCAGCACTGAGCTCATCAACCTGCAAAAATAATTAGATTAGTTAGCCCCAAGATGAATTGGCATCAAGTACTCATTGCCCAGTTTTTGCAGAAAAAAACCTGACATTCAAAGGACCAGTGTGGAATGGATGACACTCTATACCCTCTATCTCTCTTAGCAAGTACGAAGTAATATTTAGTGTTCCTATCACAGCTTGTTTGAGCAAAATTCAGGAGTAAATATAGGTTAGGTTCTTGATTTGGATTTGCTTTTGCTTATTGAGGTAATACTATTGCTGGAATAATCACTGTAATAAGTAGGAATTATGAACATACTTGTATGAACAATTGGTGACCTTACTCCTCATACTTTAAAATCCAACTGGGATATACTAATACCAAATAATAATGGCACACACTGCTGGAAAGTAAATAAAAAACAAACCACAAAGTGAAAGCTGCTTTGGTTTGCAAAGGAATTGCTACAGGAACACAGGGCATAATTTTCATTCTGAAGCCTTGGCACAATGCATCCAACTAGAAAGAGCTCTAATTTCTCTGTAAATGTTTTATGGCCTAGGTCCAAAGAATGATGTGACTTGTTCTGTATGCCCAAGTAAATGAGCTTTCACGTTACATTTCTGAAGCAGGGAGTCTGTAGGAGGAGAATAAAAGTTTTAAAAAGTTTTTTAAAAAACAGTATGTGGTACGGAATGAAGGGAACTGGGAATTTACTAAAAAAGTTGGCAAAGAGGGGGCATCCATCCACACACACTGGTCAAAGACAGAAATGGAAGAGCAGGTAACTTCACACGAATTGGCTTGTCTAGATAATTTCAGCTCCTCCCCAACCCCTGCTTCAGTATCCATTCGAGACAAGATATAAAGGAAAACTGAGGAGTTTGAGCATGAAGGAAAACAACAGAAAACAAGCTATTTTCTCTAGAGTTCCTACTTTCAAATTTTAGGATTGAGTAGACACACACCACCACCTAAGTTCACCATTGTAAGAAAGATAGAATTCCCTTCTCTTTGCCCAAGTTTGCAAAACAAGGACAAACTTGAGTCCTATCCCTTGAACAAAATGATAATCCATTCATTGCAGTCTATAATGACTAGTGTGTTATGAATTTAAGAAATCCAGACAGGCAGCAGAAAAACGATTCAAAAAGCACAGTATAGGCTTTAGGAGAACATTTTCACTGCTCTTGAAAATTAAATGAGGCAGGAAGACTAATTCATTTTCACCACGCCGATTTGTTCAGACCAGAAATTCAAGATTTTTCCTAAGAAGATTTCAAGTAGATAAGGGTGACTGTTAGTTCATTTAAATAGTATGTGTGTGTGTGTGGGGGGGGGGGGGGTAAGCTTTCTTTTACATATCACAAAAAGTGTCCTTCTAGAATAGTCTTTCTGAGCTTATGGCCTAGAAGGCAAAAAGCAGCCCATCTGCCATCACATTCTGAGTAATTTCCCTTTCCAGGATAGTCAGATTCATTTGGACATTACTTGCAATGCCTGTAGCAGGGATGGAAAAATGAAGGATGCAAGTGGCAGGGCCTGAGCCTCATACATATGCCCTACATGGCTGACCCATTTAAAATATTTTTTAATAGAAAAAGTTTTCCCAACAATGACACCATCTTTCTGCAGTGGTGCAGAATTGCATACTCCTGTGAGGCGAGAGATGGTGCTGATAACAGTGTTGTTGGTAGGTTCTCTTATGTCAGACAGGCTTTTGTTGAGGAACCAGACTAAATGAGTCAAACAACTACTGGGCAACTGCAGCAGTGGCAGAAGATCTCTCAGAAACAATCTCAATGACAATGTAGCTTATACACATTAGAACTGCACACAAAGGCATATGAATGTATTTTACGATGAAATGGTCCAAAATGAAACAAGAGATAGTGCCAGAATATGAAACTTCCAGTGCGCAATGAGTTATAGGGTACAGCAGAGAGCAACTGTGAGTAATGCTGTGGCCAATGACACGAAAGAACATTCAGATGTTGATGTGCTCAGAGGCACAAGCTAACTCTGAAGCTATATATTATAGGAACATGGAAAGTGAGAAGCATGAAACAGAGGAATCTAGACAGAGTAGAAGACATGAGATATTTTTGAGTCGGATAAATACTCAGTAAATAAAAATCTAAGAAGAAATGGGGTAGCACTTATAGTGAGAAGAGACCTAGCAGAGGAGAAATGTAGCAAAAGCATTTAAAGGATAAAATGCCAAATTTGACTGAATCACATCAATAAGACTTCAGGGAAAAACCATCAACCTAATCCAAATTTACACTCCAACTAAAGAGGCAGAAAAAGAAATTGAAAAGTTCTATGCTGGAGTCCAAGAGGAAATTGATCACACACACAAAACCAGGACTTTTTTGTTAATCATAGGTGGTTGAAGCGAAAAACAGAAAACAGCAGACTAAAAAATTGTAGGGAAATTTGGTCTGGGATCAAGAAATGAAGCAGAAAAGCAACTGGCTCAATTTTGCAAGGTTTCAGCACAACCACATTCTTCAAGCGAAATCAAATAGACTACCTAACTGGAAGCAGAAGATGAAGAAGTTTCATTCTCTCTGGAAAAATAAGGACAGGAGCCAAGTGTGGCACAGACCAAGAGTCACTATTTACATAAAGAGAGTAAAACTAAAGAAGAACACGAAACAAGCTACTATTATGTGGAAATACAACCTGAAGAATTCAAAGATAATGTGAAAACTAGATCTGCGCTATTAAGTCTAAATGCTTGGGAGTCAGAACTCCAGAATGAGACCTGGGGCACTGTAAAGGATAAATGCAAAAATTCACTATCTGTAGTCAAAAAGAAAGAGAAGTCTCAAAGGGTAATACACAACACTTCAAGAAGTTGAAGACATACTGGAAGCAAAAGTAAACGTTGACAGAAATAAAGTCGGGGCCCTGAATGCACTGTTTAACAACTTGTGACAAGAGACAAGTAGAACTAATATAACAAACAATGCAGAGAAATAGAAGACAACCAAAAAGGAAGAAAAAGAAACCTCTTCCAGAGACACAATGCATTATAGTTCTAACCAAAATCTGACAATAAATGTGGAAAACAATACCATAGCCCACAGATTTGGAAATTCTCAAGACACATTCCAATCTCAAGAGAGGGGACACCAGAGATTAACACAGCACCACAGCATTAACTTCCCATTGAAAGCAAACTGATGCCTTTATCATATATGGAGTGAGAAATTCCAGATATCCAAGGAAAGGAAGATACAGTAGGGATATATTGCAAATGTGATAGATAACTTTAAAAGGCAATCAGTCTGTGTTTTACTAATTATAGCAAAGCGTTTGATTGATTGAATACATCGTGAAAAACTATGGAGGTTAAGTATATTACAATTCTATGGAGCCTGAAAGAAAGGTGGGATATATGTCAAGTGATGATGGATGGCAAGGATGGGAAGAATATATTGCTGTTTGTATTTTTCTGGATGTAACTATAGGAGATAAAAGGATAATGGCGACCTTTTGTTTTCTGATTTAAAAAACAAAAATATTTTCACATTCTGTTTTGTAAATCTTGAAAATAATTATTTCTGCTGTACTTACCACCGCTAGCACTGCCATCTCTGCGAGCGCGAGCACTGCCATCTCTGCCAGACTTGACACGCTAGGAAGAAGTAGAAGGAACAGACAGGATTTATTTTATCACTACCAACAATTTCTATATGGCAAAGTTCTGAAGGGCATGAAGATCATTCAAAGAGATAGATTTCTTGCATTCACATGCCACCTGATCTCCAAGGAAATCTGTTTTTCTTTCATTACTATTGATTGGTAGGAAGAAAAAAAACCACCCATATAAAGTATGCGCCTGTTTCTTATTTATATTTCCATCAGTGTGGGAAGCATGACCTGGTTATTTGACTGAAATGGCAGTGTCATCTATACACTAACTTTAGTAAATGTTACTTAGTAGCTACAGAGGTTGAGCAAAATGGTCCTTGAGAACAGATTAGATTTCATCTGTTCACTTATATGGAAATATTAAAGTTTCTTTCCCATGCTAATCTAGAGCCTACACTACTGCCAAAGAAGATGTTATTTATGATATTATACAACTCTGAAATTAAGCCTTTAATGGAGTCAGTCTCCTTTATAATTAACTCCTTTATAAGCACCGGGATTGTGGCGCAGCTGGCTGAGTGTCAGCTGCATTAAGATCACTCTGACCAAAAGGTCATGAGTTCGAAGCCAGCCCGGGCTGGAGTGAGTGTCCAGCCATTGTGTAGCCCGTTGTCGACCTTTGCAACCCGAAAGACAGTTGCATCTGTCAAGTAGGAAAATAAGGTACCACCTTGTGTGGGAGGCTAAATTTAACTAATTTATGAGGCCATAAAGAAAGAGGACTCCGGGGAATGTGGAATGCGGAAGAACTTCATCGGTGTCGTTGATGGACGATGAAAAGCAGCAGCTCCCCTGGCGGCCAGAAAAAAGTTAAATAGCCTCGGTGTATTTGTCTGTTAAACGTTATTTGTCAAACTGGCATTGAATGTTTGCCATATATGTGTTTACTGTAATCCGCCCTGAGTCCCCTGCGGGGTGAGAAGGGCGGAATATAAGAACTGTAAATAAATAATAAATAATAAATTCTCATATGGGGTAATTTTTAATGCTGAAGCTTTTGCCTGTGGATATGAAAGAAATTAATTGGAAATATTTGTAACCAGGATTACATGTTATCTCCAACATATTATCTAATTTGTGTGTGTCTGTGTGTGAGTGGGGGGGGGGGGGAGGAATGATTGTTCGTTATATAATTCCCTTAGTATAAACAGGCCAGAATTTTCTCAATCTTTACAGAATATCCACATATCTGGGCAAATAGTGAATTATTTAAGCAGGGAGTGACTAGAAAAGGTATTAAAATTAATCCCCCCCCCCTCTTTTGGTGGACCAAAGTGAACTTGGAAGCAATAATTTCTTTTTTTAGATGTGAAGATGCACAAAAGGACAGAAAAATAATCCTTGTAAAGTATTATTATCTAGCCCTACTGTTTTTAGAGGAAGCTGGGATTTCCTGGACGTGTCTATTGAGAGTCATATATCTTGTTTACACTGTCAAGTAGTGTAACGGTTTTACAAGTATGCAAGTCCCAGTTCCTCCTATTTCCACTTTTTATACAAAATAACCTAAAACTTTTACCGTCATAATGAAATGTAAATATGGCAGTAAGCAGCCAGACCTTGAAGCTGAAAGGCTATTCGATGCTAATCAAAATGGCCAATTGAAACACTCACATCTGTCTCAACAGACAAGAGTTCTTTCTCCCACCCTGTCTATTCCACACATATATAAACCCCAATTGCCTAGTTTCCAACAGCCCTCACAACCTCTGAGGATGCCTGTCATAGATGTGGGCGAAACGTCAAGAAACAATGCTTTTGGAACATGGCCATCCAGCCTGGAAAACTCACAGCAACCCAATGTAAATTAAGTTTTGCCAGTATTATAATAAATCATTTGATAGTCTGATCAAGACAGGCAGAAATGAATAGGTAACCTTGGAAAGGGTCATTATTGAATTACTGTGAAGCTAATCATCCATGCTAGATTGCATGTGGGCATTATCAAATGATGAGGATGAATTTGTGACTCAATCTTATTTCCAAGTAATTCCAGAGAAAATAATTGAGTTGGACCTCCTGTTACAAAATCTTTGAAAAATATAATTTACTCTTAGGTATAATGAAAGCAGCATTAAAATAGGCTTTGCATGTTGTCACTGTATGGCATAATTAAACATATGGTGTTATAAGTTGCACATAATAAAAATCTCAGCTCTAACAGAATGTTCATATATATTTGGAAAGTTCAGGAAGGGGATTTCAATAAACCATATGCTCTTTTAGAGCAGGTTCATACAAGACAGATGAACAGAAATTCCTCACACAAAACTGGAAACAGTCAGCTGAAAAAATACTAAAAGTGTTCGTCAACTGGGCTTCAAAGAAATGTTTTGCGTCTCAAGACCTTGTAAATCCAAAACTGTTTTATTATTGGAAGCATTTAATGATTTAAAGAGAACACATGAAAAGAAATTGTAGCCCTCTAAGTTCTGATGTTTCTAGCCTATTTGGCACTAGACTAAAGGCTTTAATTAATTTGTTGCAAAGTTTAGATTCTAAAACAAAAATAGTTAAAAAATATAAAAGTTCCTTAAAATATATTTCTTCAAGTAAACAGCAAGGTTTTCTCCCATTTGGATGAATTTGATAATTACAAATTTGTATGTCATGGCTGATTCGGATTCTTTGCACTTTCCCCCCAGCCTACATTTCATCAGTTGCACAAACCTGCATCTAATTTGAACTTTCAGTTAACAAGTCCTGTGACCAGGAAAACCTAACATTTCTTTGCTCATTTTAAAATAAGCACACCCTAGTGTATGCTTTTCCAAACTCTTAAAATATGTGGACAATATATTCATTTCAAATCACAGAATTTACAGCAGAAGAAGTCCTGTGTCTCAACAATGTCTTCAAAAGCAGCAGGCCAACAGGATGCAAGCGTCATAAAAAACAGGCAAGTTTTGTATGGCCATACAGCTCTAAGGCTGTAAGTTTGTGGACAGATAGAAATACCTTTAAGTAAAAGCCTGAAGATATCTACAAAAAGTACAGGTGCACAGATCATACATTTCAGTGTTACAATATAGCATCTGTTGAAATTGTCCTATAAATCAAAAAGTGGCACAAACAGCAGGAAGCCCCTCCTTAAGTCTTTTCCAATAGCACCAATCTTATCAAAAGAAAAAGGTCCCACCACAATAACATTTATATACTTGATGGCTGCTCCAAGTTTGGGGAACTCTCTCCCATCAAAGTTTCAATTAGTCCCTCTCTGTTCTCTTTCTGCTGGCAAGCGCAGACCTTTTTATTTAGGCAGGCTTTTAGTTTTTAAGTTATTGGAGAAAAAACTGCTCTTAATAAGGTGTGTTGTGCTTCCATTTTTTATTTTGTTTTAAATTGTTTTAACCTTCTGTTTTTAACAGAATTGTTAATTGTTTTTAACTTTTGTAGCAACAGAGGTTTTTCCCCAGCTGTACTCCATTTTAACATATTATAAACTGCTCTTGAGTCATGTGCTGTGGGAAAGCCAGGCTATTCAATACATCAATGACATAGGACTGCTGCCCTTGGTAGCACTTTGTCAAATGGGCACATTATTAATCTCACAACTGACTTTGATTTTTCAGCTATATTTAATATATTAAGAATATTATCTAATTGCCTTTTAGTCTCAGCTTCTTAAGGGAAGTGTGTATCACTGTTGGTTTTCGCACCATTTCTTTATATGTAACAGGCACAAGTGTGAGCATGCATAAGCACATGACCTGACCAATCATATCTGAACATTTTGCCAGTGTTGAGATTTAAGTCAGAAGAGGAGAGATAGAACATTTTTGGTCATAAGAAGTGGGGAGGGATGCTGAATCAGGGAATCTGTGAGTTGCAGTCCAAAAAATTAGCTTTCCTAAACTCTGTGACAACTGTCGAAAGCTGAGAATGTGTTCTATTGCGACTACAGTGGGAATAGTCAGGAATCAGTTGTGTCTTTTTTTAATTTTGTGACTGTGGATTAATGGTTTGAATGTTCAACTAAGGCTCCAGGAAACCGGAGTTAAAATCCCCACTCAGCCATAAAAATACACCTGTGGAAAATCACACTCTCTCAGCCTCTCCTCTGATCAAATCTTGCCAAGAAAACCCTGAGATAGGTTTCCCTTTGGATCCCCACTGGTTGGGAACAATTTTAAGGCACACAACAACAACAAAGGTAGGCTGCTAGCATAACTTCTGCCAGAGCAGCACGGTCCATTTTTCACAAGGCTCAGAATGACAGTTAGGACCTCTAAAACTTAAGTCAAACATAGTTTCCATACAAACTGTAACCAGGGTTTTCTTAGCATCATCCAGTCCAACCTACCTGTTCCCTTATTTCTTTCAGTTTTTCCACTCTCTTGAGCTTAGTTGCATATTCTTGGGTTTCCTTTAAGCCCATGTCTGTGCATAGTCGGACCAAGAAACGTAAACCTAGAAGTACAATGGTTTCAATATTAATGGCCATTAATGAGCTTAAAAGCAGCTGAACAAATAAGTCTAGCACACTGCCTAGCAACAGTGGCTCATATCCAGCATCCAGCTAAGTGCACTTAATCCCAGCGATTTCGATCTGTTGAGGGTGGAATTTTAACCAATGTATTTATAGAGTGACAATATAATTTAGCAGACATGATAACAGTATTGTAAAGAGAGCCAGTTTTTCTGCACCAGACTCCAGCAATTAAGCTGTGAAAAGGAAAGACATTTGAAGACAGAGAAAGCCATGGTATTTTATAGAAAATACTTTCCTAAATGCAGAATGGTAACTATAATAGCAATGATAGTTACAAATCATGTGCACTGGTAGCATGGGTGCTGGTCTAATGGTACAGGAGAAGAACTAAATGTAAAAAAAAATAATCCAAAGTACAAATGATCTTAAAATGCTCAGAGGGTATTTACATTTTCCAGATAATTAATCATTCAACTTAAAATGGCCATTTTCAGAGGAATGACCATCGCCATTTTACTACAGTAAAAACAAGAGACTTGCGATACCTTAACAATTATTGTATTATTGCACATACTTTAGTAACCTAAGAACAACCTTAATCAGAGATATAAAAATAGCAAATATTTGGGAGCAGGCATCAGACACTCATTTGTTGTAACACTCTTTGCAAATGAAAATTGACCATTCAGAAATGAGGCATATTGTAGTCCTTGGTAACTACAGTGATGAAATTTTGAAAAGACATTGTTTCGTACCTTACACTGAATGTCTATAAATGTCAATTGCATTTAATCTGCATTTCTAAACATAGCTATTAGGATGTGAGACCCACTAAAAACAGCAGAACTTGCTTCTGGGAAAATATGCCTGGGATTGCACTCTGAGGCACTATCTGTAGAAAGTAGAAATTGATTCATGAAGTACTACATGAGGTTTCTTGTGGGCCAAGGAGAAACAACATTGCCTCCTACTTATTCTAATACAGACTGTGCATCCCTTATGCAGAATTCTGAAATTCAAAGTATTTCAAAGTCTTCGATTGTTTACATGGATGGCTGAAATACTGACACCTTTGCTTTCTGATAGTTGAGTGTACATAAACTTTGTTTTATGCAAACAATTATTAAACATATTGTATAAAATGTTTTCATCTGCTTATTGTTTTATATGCTTTATTTGCTTAACTGTTTTAATTGTTTTGGTTAATGGGATATATTTTAATGTTATGTTTTTAAGCAGCATTGAATTTTGACAGAGCTGTGAGCCATCTTGAATCCACTGCAGGGTGAGAAAGGAGGGATATAAATGAAGCAAATAATAAATAAAAAATAAAATTACATTCATTCTATTTGTATAAGGCATGTATGAAACACAAATAAAGTTTATGTTTAAATATTTAGACTTAGGTCCCACCTCTAAAATAGCTCGCGATGTATAAGCAAATATTTCAAAAACTGAAAAAAATCTAAAATCTAAAACACTTCTGGTCCCAAACGTTTTGAATAAGGAATATTCAACTTGTATAAGGAATGATCTTAGGAACTTGCAGTTCCTTCCACTGACTAAAACATGGAAGTGCTATTTATGCAGGAATGGCTTGTATACCACAAAGCTGACAGAGGACAAAAGACAATAACTCTATGTTTATTATGAATAGCACTGAAGGATAATGGTTGGATTGTAAGAACTGCTAAATTGTCATATCCAAATTGTACTTTTGATCTTAAGGGGTGTATCTAAACTGGAGAATCAATGTAGTTTGACACCACTTTAACTGAGATGGCTGAATGCTATGGAATCCTGGGACTTGTAGTTTGGTTATGCTTCAGCACTATTTGACAGGGAAGGCTAAAGACCTTGTAAAATTACAATTCCCATGATCCCATGCCTTAAGCCATGACAGTTAAAGTGGTGTCAAGCTACAATAATTTTACAGTGTGCTGCGCCCTAAGACAAAATGTGAAACTTCCATAAAGGTGATGTAAATTGCACCATAAACTTACATTCAGCATTATCTGGAAATTTTCTGTGAATCATCTTGTAGGTATCAAGAGCTTTTTGGTAGTTACCTGTGAGTCAAATAAATATTCAATACTTATAAGAGATACTATATCATAAAATAAATTCTTTAGTTTTGGGGATAAGGACATTAAAAACAGAGTTTAACAGGCACTGGTTCCACTTCACGTGGCATCCATCCCACTCCACCCAAAGCTATTATTACTTGCAGGATAAGAAACTCCCCCTACTCACAAGGGTGCTTTTAGAGAAAAGAACAAAATATATCAGGAGACCAAGTCACTGGTTATCTGATCATTAAAGATAGTATGTGCCATGAAAAGAGGCTTACCACTTCTTCTGTAGCAACTAGCGACCATCAATTGCCACTTCACCTGAGTTGGTCTGCAATCAAATATATCATAGCGTTATAAAACTGATATACCTTCAGCAAACATCACAGATGTGAAGAATATCCACCATGAAGTGAATTTACAAAAATATATATTCTTACTTGAATGAGAAAGTAAATAATTTCTCATCCTCAAATGTGTGGATAAAATGTGTTATTCATTGGGTTTCAGTTACCATGCAAGTTTTCGATCTGGCAAAAACAGGATTTAAAATTATACAATATGCTTGGTGGATAGATCCCAACATTTTTGAAAAATAAGACATTCAACTATTTCAGCTGGAGGGAATTAAGCACATATTTAAGAACTGAAGTAGATAAGACAGATATGGATAGACATTAAGAAAATAAGAAAGTGGTCTTATTCTGAGTCGGAGCACTAGTTTATCTGGTTGAGTAATGTCTACACTAATGGGCAGAAATCGTGCAGAGTTTCAGATATCTGGGGAAACAATGGATTGAACCGAAGATCAATGCATGCAATGCATGTACTCTCTCAGTAAGCTGTTCTATTATTGATGTTTCTGTCTCCTAATACAATGTGATGTACAATGCTTAGCTTTGAAGAGATTGCACCCATACTATTCAATTCATAAAGGGTTGCAAAGTCTACTGCAAAGTTATCAGACAATGCCTTAATAATCAATACAATATACATTTTTGATTCATAAAGGCATTATCTGATTAATAATACATACAAAATAATAGAATGCCTGCTACTTGACTGAAAGAGAATGAAAAGCTACAGACCACAAATTTAAGATAAGATGCTATTTGTTGAATATCAGTACACTTTTTCTTTTAAAAAGTCAAAACTAAAATGGCCTAATATGTGTTCATGTGTTTGATTTCTACACTGGATCCAAAATGTGCAAGGCTTTGTGCCATAAGGAAATACTTTCAAGACTTCGTTGAATATTTTGAATTGCATTGAGATGTCCTATATATTTTCCAATAGGCAAAACATGCCAACATGAATGATCCAAAGGCTAGGCTACATATTCCTACTTTTGAAGTGGTAATCAAAACTTAGTTGTTGTTTTTAAAATACATTTTTGTTAAATCTGTTTCCATTTAAAAACAATTTATCCCCCTTTGGCAAACAAAGCCAAAGAATTTGGGCACTTCCTAGAAAATTAGGGTGATAAGAAACTGCCACTGCCAAGAAATAATAAAAAGAGAAAATGCTACATATGGTACTGTAAAACTCAGGTTACCATCCACGATTATTTGTTATAATGACATTGACATTTCAAAGCGTAATATTAAAAGGGAAATGGAACAGCTTTCCTGTTTCTGACAAGTTTCTGGTGCAATGTCATAAACTCAAGAGAGGGGAATCTTATGGCAAAACAGATTAGTTGGCCTGTCTCTTTGGCACATAGGGTCCCACATCATTCTTAGGGCAGAGAGTTTAGTTGATAAAAATGATTAAGAATACGTACGGAATATTGTGAAAATTCAAAATAGGAATGTGACTCATGACATCCAATATAGAGGAACTACTTATGATTAAACAATATTCCCCTTCTACTGGACACAACAGAATGACTGGATCATTCTGGAATATGTCACTAATTCAAGTTAAAGTTATTTCCAAGCATAGATGTTGAAATCTTTTATAATGAAGCCTTCCCATGGGCTATACCAGGCATGGACAAACTTGGGCCCTCCAGGTGTTTTGGACTTCAACTCAGCTTAACCAGCTTTTGGGGGGGGGGGCTGAGGCTGTTAGGAATTGTGGGAGCTTAAGTCCAAAACACCTGGTCTACACTGACATGAGACAGAAAGCATTATGCTTAATTCAAGGGTACCCAATTGTTTGATTTATATATATTTTTATTTTGCAGAGTTTATTGTAATCCCACAAGAATAACAGCAGTGACACCAGGAAAATAACTCCTCAACATGCCCCACTGTCCTTCAGGTTTTCCTGACTCACAAAATAATCAAAGATAAACCAATTGCTTTGTATTGTATTTTTAAAATTTAAGATGTCCTGAAAATTATTTAATTTGGAAGTGAGACATAAATCCTTAAAAAGGAAAAAAAAATCATTCTTAAAACTTTCACCATACACTGTAATGCACAAAGTCTTATTATCCAGGTTGAATATACTATATACTTGACACATGCTATTCAGACCACCCAGGTAGATGGAATTGCTCAATGTTGTATTGTTGCTTAAGCTGACAGCTCAGCACAACTTTTAAACAAATGGAACATATAAATAATTTTAAAAACAACTATTCTATTATTGCATGTTGTATTTTTTACATTAAAGTATTTAATGTAGCATAACTGCATTGCCCAAAGTCCCCTTACCACTGATACTGGTTTGAATGCACCATTACTTACTGAATAAGTGCTGCTCTTTCAAAGTAGTGAATTGCTTTTTCACAAAATTGTGTGTCAATGTAATAGGCTCCAAGCCATTCAATGACCTCAATGTTTGAAGGGAAATACCGATAGGACTGACAAAATAAAGAAGGTGAAAGAAACACAGCATTAGTGATAAACAACATCTTTATTTTGCTTCTGGAATATCTTACTCATGTATGTGTTTAATTCTCCAGATGCTGAAAATATGTAATACATGAATGAGAGCAGTGTGCTAATACCCCAACTAATCCCTAAAGAGAATGTGTCATGTTTTGCCCTCAACAGAAAACGTTTTAGAAGACTTTGCTGAATGGAGTGTCATATTTTCCAGGTGTCTTTCCCCTCCCCCCCCCCCAAACATGTCAATTTTGCAAAACAAAGTAAACACCACAAAATAGATTAATTTTCTTGAAAAATTAATTTTCTTGAAATATTTTGTTTTTTGAAATTCATTTGCAGGATAAGTTTCCTGCACCTCTGCTAAAAGAAGTGTACTTGGGAAGGGAAAATGACATGAATTAGAACTATGCTTTAGTTGTTTAGATTTTTAAAATAACCAAAGCTAAAGTATAATTCAGATAATTCAGACACAATCCTATGTTTACTCAAACAGAAATCTCACGGTGTATATTAGGGCTTATTTCCTAATAAGTATGATTGGAACGTCAGCCCTAAAAGTAAAAATACCAAATCATTCAATTTATGCTGAAGGTAAAAAAGCAAGGATTGTGGCACCCCAACCACTGCTTCCTTGTTCAAATAAACAAAAAAACACAGCTGTAGACAGCTGCCAAAGCAAGAACGGAACAAAGTAGTAACTAAAAAGCCACTGTGTGGTAAAGAACAAAATTAAATAGTAGTTTCAAGGTTTCCAGTGGTGCTACAACTAAAAACAGGAAACAAAAAGATATATTTTATATCCTTTGCGTTCACTGGAAAAAAACACAAGGTATATATTGCAAAGTTGATGAATGTTGTATCAACAGATTCTGCATGTATGGATTCTACTATTCAGAGTTTGAATCTTTTTAAAATCCAAAAAGCAAGCCTTGATTTTGCTATTTTATATAAGGGACACCACTTAACTATACCATACATCACTTTCACAAGGAACTTAACCCTTATACCATCTGAAGTAAAGTGAACTCAACATTTCTGCATCTATTGCTTGATGAAACTTTTATCTTATACAGCCTTCTTAAATATGCCAAGTATTATTCTTCATTAAAGACAAAGGAGTTAAATTCAATTTAAACTTCTAAGATACTTATTTAAAATGCTATTCCTTATATGCAACTTTTCCTTCTGTACAGAAAATACAGTCAGCATTATATGTACATATAGAATTATAATCTGAAAAAACACATACCTCGAAATAATATTGAAAAGCTTGTGACTTATCACCTTCAGTATCATAGAGTTCCCCAAGCTTTGCTAATGCATGTGAATCTGTTGGAACAACACTGATGAGCTGCATAAGCCACTCAATTGCCTGATTTGGATCCTCCATTAATTCATATCTGAGGTATGATCTGCTAAGAAATCTAAGTGTAATATTTTATGACACTCACAAATTCCAATGAAAGATTTACATGAGATACAACTGAGATACAATGATTCTTACATCCACAGGGGAAATGCTCCAAGATTCCCTGTAGATAAAACTGAAACTGTGGATAATGGTGAATGTTCCTTTTTGTTCTACTTGGGCAGAAATCATCCTATAGAATTGCACTAGAAGACCAAGAGAGGTCCTCAAACACTTCTGAAAGGGAATTTTTTGGAGCATAAGTGAAACCATGGATATCGGATCATATTATATATAAAGAATTCAATATCTGAAATGTTTGACTATATTTCTTGAAAAGATACATGCTTGCTATCTGGAAAAGAACCTGGGCGCTATTTCGAAGGATAGCGTGTAGCTTCAGAAAAGAATCCAATGCTTCATCTAATCTGTTCAGTTTTTTTAATGTTAAACCTACAATAAAGGTAAACAAAAGAAGAAGTTTCAACACATTTTCATGACAAAGGAGCACAATTAATATGGGAAAAGAAAAATAATCCCCTGCAGAGTAGGAATTATTTTTCAGATAGTTCATTCCCTTGTACCAAATACTACAATAAACTGATGAGTGTAGAAGACGTTAAAAGGTTCACATCTTATGCAGATGATGCATTGCCTGGCCATGCTGTGCCAGGCAAAAATCCTATTGGCTTTTGTTGTTATAAAGGAAGCATAAAGTGAGGATCAGAACAAAGTATTGCCAAATAAATGTCTAACAAGGGATCTGAGAACACTATCACTGGCAAACAAGTTTATCAAGAACTTTTGTTTGATGAATAAAGGCTATCTGATAGCTGCAGGTCTGATCTGAGCGCAATGGCTAAGAATTCAATGGCCACTTCAAAAAACCGACTTGATGTCCATCTCACTACATATTAATGCAGAATTCATATTGGCAGTGATCAGCTGATCTGTCACTTTCTTACTAAACATATCTTTTCTGACTATATCCTAACAACCGCTTTGCATTCATTGGAGCTTCACACTCTAATTGTATAAAATCCTTAAAATGCTCTGTTTTTCAGCTTTGGATTTTTTTTTTTTTTAGGACAGGGACCCTTGCTGGAATCCTCACTTTCTTCCAGTCTTATATTTTAATTAACTTCTTAAATCTAAATCTGCAAATGCCTCTGTTGAAAACCATCTGTTTGTGTTACACTCGCTGCCTGTCTCTACATCAGAGAAATCATCATTCTTGCTATTAACTTCCATGTCAAAGGCTATCATTGGCCGCCTTGTAAGCCTTCGGGCTGAGAAAAGTGGCATAGACATAAACAAAAAAACAAACAAACAAACAAACAGGTATCTTTCCCCTGTTATCTTTAAACCGTCAACATTCACTAATGCCATTAGCCTGCCTACTTTGTTAGTCTTGAATGGATAGCAGTGGGATATTAAAATACACAACCCCGTGTATTGATTTTTAGGCCTGTTCCTGGGAATACTTGGAGATCTGATTCAGAAAATTGTATTGGATAGACTGCATCATCTCTAGTTTCTTTGATATGGTGATCATGATTTTCTGTGGGAGAGCATATGGTAACTGGTAGATGGGATATGTTCTGTATCTCAAAAGCCAGAACTGATAGGGGGAAACTGGTGCCATTTTTGGAATCAGCAGGTAAAATATACCCAGAAACAGATCTAACATTTGGGGCACCAAAATGTGTGTTGGCCAGTGCGTGCTCTGCTAACCATCCACAGAATGTAAGTAAGATTTTTAAGGAGCTAATGCGAATATTCAAGTCAGCACTTATCTTATGTAGGTATTTCCAACCCAATCTATCAAATGTTTTTGTCATATAATAAGTGATAACAGCACTCCATGCAGTCATGCCAGCCACATGACCTTGGAGGCATCTACGGACAATGCCGGCTCTTCGGCTTAGAAATGGAGATGAGCACCACCACCCCAGAGTCAGACTCAACTAGACTTAATGTCAAGGGAAAACCTTTACCTTTACTAAGAGATAATTCTAAAAGCCCTGATTTTATTTTGTTCATTTATATGGCTAAGTTGGATATTTTGGATTATCATTAAATTGTCATTCATTGCTATGGACATCTTCAGTGAATTCGTAGTTAGCTGCACTGCCATTCCCGAGTTCATACTGCCCTAGCTATTTCTCCCATCTCTCTAAAAGTCCTATCTCAGACTACAGCACAAGTACTTACCAATATTATAAAGTGCTTCAGTGCAAGAAGAATCATTCCTTAAAGCTTCCTTGTAAAACTCTGCTGCCTTCTCATAGTCTCCATTTACAAAAATTGTATTTCCTTTATTTGTGAGAGCAGCTGGATTGTATCTATCAGAATTTACAGCTAAATCTGCATAATTGCTGGCCTGGGTAACTTCATTTTCCTACAATAAATACAAATACTTTACTAGCAAGTTAAGAGAGGGTTTATCTCTAAATAAATACAAGAACAAACACAAGTCAAAGGGGGCACCTTGTCAACTGCCAGTAGAGAGATCCACCTCCTCTACATCAGAGTGCGGTTTGGTGGCTTCAGGCACACCTTCTAGAGGCAGAACCAGAGGAGAGAACTCCATGGATGCCATTTGTGGAGGTTCAGCGGTCAGAGCTGGCTTGCCCTTGGATTCTCTGGGATCATGCCTCTCAGCCAGTTTTCTGGCCTTTTTCCTTCTGGCCTCCTTAGCTTTCCCCAAAGTTGGGGTTTTCTCTGGCAATAAAGTAGGCTTTTTATACTTTGTCTTTTCAGAGTGGGAAGCCATGGCTTCTTCAGCCGAATGTTTCATATTTCTCCTTCACAGAAGTCAGAGGAGGAATAGGCTTCCAGAGGATTTTGCAATGGGAGCCAAAACTGAGGAAGAAGGCAACAAGGCTTGTTGGCAAAGAGAAGATCAAAGCCTCACCTCTCAATTTTTCCTCACCTGGGAGGTAGAGGTCTGGCAGTGGATGCAGGACTCAACAACATGCTCCTCGCCCAGGCAAAGGAGGCACTTAAAGAGTGTCCATCTGTGTCGGGGAGCTTCCCACCACACTGTTTGCACTTCTTAAAGTGAGTCGTGGAGGCCATCCCGCACTAGGCCATACTAGGCCATAAGCCCCGTACGCACAATAGCATGAGAGTGAAAGCAAACATAGGAGCCTTACGAACAGCAAACTGGAAGACTCTCTCTGACTGAATAGAAGAGTGAATTAAAGAATTTTGCATTAATAGAGTTGGAAGACTAAACAGCTCAAAGGGCTCAAAGGTTCATGAAGCAGCTGCAGCGCGGATTAAAAGAACTAAGGGGTTTCAGCGACAAATTGGAATAGTGGACGGGGTTCTGCCTAGTGATTCTAGAAGGTTCTGAACACTGCTCTACGTCTGTGCAGAATACCCAATTATGTGATTCAAAGAGACCACAAAAAAGAAACCTGTTTTTGAAAAACATTTTGAAAACAAATATGCTGGTCCCCAGGGACCTGGGTGCCGTGTGTGGGTTTCACTTTGCCAAGTTTTGAGTTAAAGAGACTTACTTTTTGGTAGATGTTCAAACCTGTCATAAGTAATGGCTATTACAGTACCTGTCCAACCCCCCACCCCCAACTTGTACTCTATAGCTTATATATCAGAATTGATGTGAAAGGGATCTGTCTATGGAAAAGTATTTAAAATGCTGGGCAAATACTCCAGGTCTAGTCCAAATCAGTCTCTTTATGGCTGTTACTTTTTTTAAAGGAAAGAATAACTGTGTTACACCTCTTCCACAAATTATTTAGTTTGGCTCTTAGAAATATAATGAATGTGCTCCTTAGGGATGGTAATACTTGCAAATTGAGCAGAAAATGGATGACGTCAGAAAAAGGAACCACATCAAAGAATCACTGAAGATTTTTCCCCCAAGCTATTTGAAGGACATATGCGAGGCTTTCCCAAGGCAAAGAATAATACATGATGTTCAAAAACCGTATCATAAGTATTTCCCTCTAAAGTAACAAATATCTATATGAGGAGGAGGATTAGTATGGCTCTCCTCTTTATGCTCAAGCTTCTTGGTACTAAGGCAACTACCAAATTTATCCAAACAATATAGATAAAAGTATCAGAGGGAAGCTTTGGAGATAATGTTTAAAAGTGTTACTGAGATGGACACGTCTGGTATTCAACTGAAAACACAAACTCTGGGTTCACGGTAAACTCAAGATATCAGAATGTTTGGCTCCATATTAATCATCTATGCTTCTCAGTGATACTCTTGAATAACACAGAAATCTAAGATGTGACCCATCATTCGGGTTATGATTTTTTATATGGAGAGAAGGATACAGAGAGGGAGAAAAGATACTTTTCTTTCTTTCTTTCTTTCTTTTTTGTCATGTCAGGAGTGACTTGAGAAACTGCAAGAAAAGATACTGAACTCAAAGCACTGTTCCCTTTCTCCTCTGTGTAACACTGATTATTTATTTTTAGATACCAGCTTCAGACACTGAATGAATTTCAGCTTTTGGGGGTGGGGGTACGATTGAAACACTCTGCTTTATCCATCATCATATCTGGCGTTTTATGATGATGATGCTTGCAAGAATTTAGCTGTTTAGCTGTGAAATTTATTTCAAAGTTGTCTTCCCAAAATATCTGCATTATATTTTAAGACAAACCAAATGGAAACATCTACTGAGGCTGAATACCCTCAGACTTAAGTTAATAAGCACCATCCCAAGGAGTCACTTACCAAGAAATAAAGAAAGGAAAGATTTGTTGCAGCTGCACTTTTGACTCTGCTGTCTTTTTTCTCAAACATCTTTAATGTCTCCACAGCCTAGAAGTAAGTAATAAAGTTATTCATATTGAAAATCCATTTAAACAAGGGTTGCTGAACTTCTGTTGTAGGAAACTATGCAAAATAAATTCTTAGTTCAGGATATTGTGCCTATTTGGTCAGTGCATTGTCGATTCATAATACTACATTATTTAACAGCAACATATGAAAGGTGTTTGAGCATAACCATTCAGATCATACTATTTGCCAGTGAAGTGAAAGGGATTTTTTTCAAAGTAAATGTTCTATGGGACAAAGAGTCATAGCTTTCCCCAGCAATTCTGTGGGCAAAAGGGCAAAACAAGTCTGAGTAAACTTGCATAAGACTGACTGCAAATGACAATTTCCTATGACAAGTCACAATGAACAAATATAAAATTTGTATGAACACTTCCTTGGCATATAGACAGAACTGAAATAATTCTAAAGATGTGTGCATTTCCAAATATCACTGGATCTAAAACAAGAAATGAAAATATCAAGGAATAAGACAAAGTTCTGGATATAAAAGATTTAACTGTTGTGCTTGTTTCAATGAATCTGGCCCCACTCCCATTTCTTTAACTATGAATGAAGTTGCATGTTGTTGGCATTCAACACAAGGGTTATTTAGCACAATCCATTAGCAATTCTTCATGGGGTGATTAACACTATATTACTCTCATGTAGGATCTTGACCAACAAGTTGTACTCCAAAGCCCACAAGTGGAAGGGACTAGCAGACACAAGGAAAAAGTATATTTGACAAGCATTTCAGATCTAGAGCAGATCTAGAGCAGACTCAGAAACCACAAACTTGCCTTTACTTTGACTGATCAATTCTTATTTTTCTCTTCAGCTTCCACCAAAAGCTCAAATGATTTTCAAACCACTGTTTCATTGATATGATGTGCCTTCAAATCTACTTACACTTGTCACAACCCAGAAGGCATACAATAACAACTGGACCTGATGTGTCTCACTTTCATGCCCCATGGCATTTTATCAGCTGGTCAAAGGACTTTGTTTTTAAAAGTTCTTTATTTAGATGTGGCTCCAACAACTTCACCTTTGATTGCCTATCCGATACATAATTGCAAACTATGCACAAACTCTTTCCAGTGCTGTTGTGAAAATCAGTCCCTTTAAAAAGGCGCCCAACAATTGCTTCTAATTCTACAGCGACACTACTCCTATTTTCTGTTTTGTGAGGAAGGAACAGACTAGACTACAGCATTACTGATTCTGGGTCTAACTTATCACAGCAGTATCTCTTATGCTAAGATTAATATTTCAATTTTAAATACCATATGTTGTCTGCCATCTAAGTTATTTATTATTTATGATGACCTCAAGGCAAAATCATCACAGAGATTTCTTTGCCAGATTTATTCAGAGTGGTTTGCCATTGTCTTCCTTTGAGGCCGAGAGAGTGTGATTGCCCAAGGTTACCCAGTGGATTTCTATGGATGAAAAGGGATTTGAACCCTGTTCTCCATTTATAGTCCAATGCTCAAATCAGTACATCACATGGGTATCAAGCTATACATGCCAATGTCAAAAGCACTGGAAACTGGGTTTTTATAGAATTTTACTTTCTGAGAGTTCATTCTCTCCCTTTTAAAAATCCTTTCATTGATATAATTACAAATGCTGTACACTATTTGTTTGAACCATACAAAAAACAAACTAACAAGAATAGCAACCAAAATGACATGCCACAACGTATAGCAATCTAATCTGGGTTCTCCTGTCTTTCCATATCTTTCTTAATCCAGTAACTACAATACTTTCTAACAGAACTCTTATTGAATTAAGACACTTTGTGGATTTGCAGATACTTTGAACCATATTACAGACAAGATTGCAATATGCAAAGAACGTGATTTAAAGTTCAAATCTTCACTCCTTTTTCCTGATTTTAAATATTTTGTCTAGTGAAGAAATCCAGATAATCTCAAAAATACCCAGTTTTGTGTCCTTTTAAATTGCATAGTTATCACAATAAACTTTTTAAAATCTTTTTCACCAAATAGATGCCTCTGCATTTTTTTTCTTAAAAATATTGTTACCAAAAGAGAAAATAGGGTAAAATATGTGTTTTATAAAAGATGTATTTTCCTACAGTGTGGAAAAAATGTTTACCATAGTAGCATGTGTTGCTGCCACTGCATTTTGCATACCAAAGTCTACACCTTTTCTTTATTTTACATCTTGAACTTAATCCTTTTTGTAATATAAAAAGACTAGTTACATATCACTGGTTTGTTTCTGTCTACCCCCGCACCCCCCAGAAGTTTACGAAGCCCAACATTTCAGTTACTTATTATAAAGTGAATGTATCTTAGAGCAATGAGTCAAGTATGTGAAGTACATACTAGTTTTATAGTTTCCAGCACAAAGTGCATTAGTGTCTTAATTTATGAGGTGCAAAAGAGCACATATGCAAAGCCCATGGAACGAGCTCATGTTTATTGCTCCCCAGCAAACCACTTAGGAAGTACATGCTACAGTCACAGCAGAAACCCTATTTTCATTATTATCTACAGAGTTCATTAATTCCAAAGAAAAAAATGTTTTAAATGTGCATACATTTATTAATAATTCACAGGTAAATTGTACTAGATGTTTTGTGATCTACAGACTACAGGTTTTTGTTCATCAATAGATATATTTAATTGTATATACTTAACCAAAACGATTTTGCTAAAATAAAAAATGATTGTTTCCAAGGTAGTGCTTAATACAGGAATGTATTTCTTTTTTACAAAAATGTAGCTCATAGTGCCAAGTCAATTAAATTGTCAGTCTCAACTAGAGCAGACTTGGTCAATTGTTTGAAAAGTCAACACCTAAATATGTTTCATGATTAATGGATTGACAGAAGTTGGAACCATGAACCTGATTTAAGTCTAGATATATTCACATGCTGTGGTTGACGATAACAGCACTGCCTTCAATAAGTCATTATCTCAATAAATATATATCAAAAATGAATGCAAGTAACAAGTAACAAAGAGAAACCTTAAGAGACTTATAGGATGCATCTATACTGTAGAATTAATACACTTCAGCATCACTTTAACTGTGTTATCTAAGGCTTACATGGTCGGAATCACTGGGTTGCTGAGAGTTTTCCGGGCTATATGACCATGTTCCAGAAGCATTCTCTACTGATGTTTGTGATGAGCTTTAACTGTCAAGACTCAATGCTACAGAATCCTGGGAATTGTTGTTTTACAAGGTCTTCAATCTTCTCTGCCAAAGAGTGCCAGTGCCTCACCAAACAACAGTTCCTAGGATTCCAAAGCCTGAGCCATGGCAGTTAAAATGGCATCGGACAGTATTAATTCTATGGTTTAGATACACCCAGAGAAAAAAAACACAATTGTTCATTTCAGCTCAATGTTGTCTTGATTGATTGCAAATAGACAGGGGCCTTCCATATATATCCCTGCCTGAGGAGGTGGGAGATTTAACCAGGGACCTTTGGTAAACATAGTACACCACAGATATAACTACTCTCTTGAAAGCAACAGAAAATCTGTTAAGAAAATAAAGAATTGCTTGCTAGAAGTGTATGATCAAGGGCACCACATACAAATACAGCAATATACTGGCAGTCCCCAAGTTACAAACAAAATAAGTAAGTTTGTTCCTAAGTTGAATTTGCTTGTTAGTCGGAACAGGTACAATTTTGAAGTGTAACTCCAGCTATATAAGCTTTGGATAGCATAGGGAAGGGTTAACATCCCTGTGGTGTTTGTTTTGCTATCTGTGCCCCTGATCAGAAAATTTCACCTCGCTTTCTGTCCCTGTGACAATTGGATTCAGAAAATTTTGGCTTGTTGTGGAAACAAGGATTGGTGAGACAGCTTCAGTTGAGACACCTTTTCCCCATGAAAACTCTTTCAGGAGTGCATTTCTCTTCTAAGAGGTAGATTTATCTCACTTCCTGTTGTCTCAGTTCCACACTTAAGTGTGAGTGGTTTGTAAATCAGATGTTTGTAACTCGGGGACTGCCTGTAATTGAAATAATGCAACCACAGTGAAGCTACAACAAGGCATATGCAGTTTAAAGTTGCATTCCTATGGCTAAGAAACCATGATGACAGTGATGATCAAATGATTATTTTGGCATATTTTTCAGCTCTTTGGGACTCATATCACTGCCCAAGAATGTCCAAATGCTGTAATTTTTCTGCATTATAAGGATATGGAAGAGCATCCAGAGCAAGACATTGCAACTTGAATGTACATTTAGGGCACTACATACAGATACAGCAATATAAACAAAATAATGCAACTACAATGAAATTACAGCAATGTATACAGAACCTGAGGATGCAATCCTACAAGTGAGAAGGCACGACAAAGATTATGACCATGAACACTCCAACCAAAAACCTGCTGAGATTTGCTGCTACCAATAAAGAATATTGTCAGCAACCAATCAAACTCTATTTTTTCATTTGCAGGATTTTTCTTTAGACCAAGTCCATCTGGTCTATGTTTTTGTCCATCTTGTGGTACATCAGTTAGTCTCCCTGCTTCCCAAGAGGTAACTTCCTGATCTACTAATTTACACTTCTCTGAAGTAAGTGTTTCAACCAAGGAGGAGGCACTACAGACACCTATGTGGTGGCATAGATAAAGGGGTCTAATATTTCATGGCCCCTGCAAGGTCAGAATCCTATCCAGAACTAAAAGGGGGGGGGGGGCGACGACATTTACATAATTTCCTGTGGGTACAGAATACAGTTACAAGTATTCATTTGCCTAAATAAGGGTCTAGATTTAAGGGTCTACTGTGAAGGTGCACACATAGCATTTACAGATGTCTATTTGACTGAACAAACTCAGGAGAAACTATTTGTGTGCTTACAGTAGAGTACACAATGCTGATTGGCTGGGTCACTACTCTTCCTTTTCTCTTTCCTGAAACAATGTTTTACTGCTTTAAAAATGGAATAAACTTTTTATGTTAAGGCTACAAACATATTTCTGAATACATATGCATATGCAATCCATGATAGATTCCCTGAATATTTTGCCAGGGGATAAATCAAATATGCCAAACTAAGATAGAGAAAACTGAATTTAATTTTCAGAATGAAGGGAGGACGACGATGACAATGAGTTGCTAGTAAAGTGCCAATATGTTTGCTTTTCTTTTAAGTATGTACCACTTTACAGTAAACTTGTGCAAAAATAATATTTTAATACATATAAGTATAATACATACCTCATCATACTTACATCACCAAACAAGTTTGGAAAGAGAGTACAAGAAAGGAAAGAATAAAGCAAAATAAATGTCATCAATTTAAACAAAAAGATAAAAGTGAGAGCTACTCCATGGTTACACCATATAGTATCCTCGAATTATCATTATAAAAACTGATCAGATTTAGACCTAACATTGCATTCTGGATCACAGGTTAATAAAAAGTTCAGTTTTATTGATGTCAATTAAATTGGAAGAAGGAAGCAAAGAAAATGTTCTGAATTCTCCATTTAATAGTGTGATTATAGAGAAGGATTGCTTTCGGTTCATTGAGGGATATTATAATGGAAATTTATACTTGAAATAGTATTATTATTACTTAATGTCTACCAATGTACAAAAAGAATTTTGTAAAAACACTATACCTGATTAAAATCTTTTTGCCGCAAATATGTAATTGCTTTATTAATTTCCAGGTCATTGGCTAATTCCACGTACTGGGAAGTTTTCACTACGTCTACACACCTATAAGAATTGAAATCAAACGCAAAATTCTTTGTTACATAGCGAACATCCTGATTTCAAGAAAGCATTTTATCACCTAGTTTTAAAATCCAATATGTACTGTAGCCTTCTAGAAAAAAATCCTATCTGTCCTGATGCTGAGACACAACAGTTTGTTTATACACACACACACCACATGCTTCATAGAATCATAGATTTATAAGAGGCCCTGTGGGCCATCCAGCCCAACCCCCTGCCAAGAAGCAGGAAAATCACATTCAAAGCACCCCTGACAGATAGCCAGGATAGATTCAGCTTCTGTTGAGCTGAATCTATCCTGGCAAATGGGCAAGGTATACAACCTCCTTTGCAACAGCTTTACAACACAGCCCAGAATTATCATATTATTTCACAGACAAATTCAGATTGAGACTCAGCTTCCACAAAACCAACAGGGAGTTCAAAATGCAAGAGCAACTTGAACTAAAGGCTTTTTGGATCACAATCTTAGCAATCACTTCTAGATAACTTCTAAATCACTTTTAGATTTAGGGTACAAGGTTTGGAGCTTGGACATCCAACTATACAATTTGTGACATATGACTTGTCTCATTTTATCTGAGGAACTAATTGTCACTTCATGGAGAGAAAATGATCTGATTAGATAGTTACAAAATTATATGGACTCTTGAAAATATTTTATTTATTTCATTTATATTCCACCTTCTCCCCACAGAGAATTCGAGGGAGCTTGAATATGACATTTTAAAATGCTGATCTGCAAGAGAGGAAGAAACTGGCACAACAATGTTGCAATTGTCCCTCTGGGCAATTCCAGAATACATTATATGAAAATAACAACTCATTTGAAAAATGCTACCTACCAGTCATAGCCAACTGCAAATGATGTTTCAATTGCTGGAGCAATTAATTTAGCAGCTGTCATTATATATTTTTCTGCTGTAGCTTTCCTTAAAAACACAAGACATTTTTTTCCAGAAAAAAATGATCACAGATATCACAGGAATACAGGGACTGACCACAACACCTTGTAAAGATACTAGCAAGAATCACCAAGAATCTTGTGGCACATTAAAAACACATTTATTATATAGACTATAGATTAGCCATATTTATATAATATATACTAATATGAAATACTGACTGCTCTGAGAAGCAGAAATGAAATAGAAAAACAAAAGAAAGTAAACATTGAATTTATAATCTGTGAACATGTTATGGCTGACTGATAACTCTGAACAGGAATACTCTATGCTGCAACATTTTGTGCTATTTGAACTCCTGCAGTCCCACATCTGAGAAATCTGTTTTGGTGAGAGATAAATAAAAGTCTCAAATTGAAACACAGAACAAACAGATGGGGAGATGGTGGAAAACAAGTATCAATGTTACCGGAATTCAGAGTGGATAATTTAATAAACCTATGCTGTCTGCACAGCATAGTTGGATGCCTAAGAACATTTAACTTGACAAGGGCACAACTAAACAAAATATAACATTTGTTTAACATTCTTGAGACACCAAGCTGCAAACAATTAGTATTGAGCAGATTGTGGGATTTTTCTGATTAGAACATTCTTATATATTGATGATTCGGAGATTAATAATGTGGATGGGGTTGTTAAGAGTTAGGAGATGAACTTCCATGTTCACTTCTTGTATTTCTTAACCCAACTGAGTATTCCAATTCTCACATTAACTTAAATGTGGCCAACCTACCAACAGCCAGGGTGAATTAGCTCTATGTTGCCTAAGTGTAAACTGCCTTGAGTCCCCTCCGGGGTGAAAAAAAGCGGGGCAGAAATGTTGTAAATAAGTAAATAAATATACCTCTGTATCATGCTTAGCAAAAAATTGCAGAGGATTTAACTTTTTTGTCCCTGTCAGTTGTCTTGAATAAAAAGTACCTCAACAGTAAAAATAATTTGTCAAAACAGTTTTTCCCAGGGTTTCATTGGGTTCCAATGTCCCATTTTGGTAAATGAAGATTACTGGCTATGTAGATCAGATCCCCATTCCACCGTTTAAATATATCCACAGATCAAAGAAGATCCTTTGCAATTATACAACACAAGTGACATCCAATTTTACCTTTCACGTTCCATTTGCCGTAAGCTATCATTTTTAATTGCCTCTATCAATAGGTTTGTATGTGCATCATCCTATGTAAACACAGAAAGTACACTGTGGTTATATAAATAGAAAATGACATATAAAGGCATTAGATTTTAGAACAGATTACAAATAATATATAGCACTTCCTTTGCTTAACATTAAAATTAAAACAAGGACCACAGAAAAGAATACATGTCTATGATTATTCTGGAGGCATCTTGATGGTCAACTGTTGCATTGTGCAATGCAACAGGTCAGATAATTTGTTATTAAACTGTTCCTCCATAGAAGTTGCATCTATGCGGTGGACAACTGGAGTTTGGTTCCAGGACCCTCTGTAACATGTCAAAACATCCCATTATGTACAATGGTGTAGTAAAATGGAATCCCTTATTTAAAACGATGAACAACTCAGACAAGTGTGGGAGAGAGCCTGATGATCTCTGAAATGGCAGGAGATTACAAGAGGATATGCTTACACATCAGTGTCTGGCAAAATAAAGATTTGCTTTTTGAAATTTGAAGATATTCAAATCATGGTGGGTTGAATTTGTAAATGCAGAAACCATGGATACAGAGAGCCAACCATATGCTCTTTTTGTAACAATTAATAAAAATTTATCAGAAATCTCTACTTCAGAACTGCATTTGAAAACTCTGGGTGTAAAAAAAAAGACACAATGCAGAACCATGACAATAACCTTTGCATTCCATTATAATATGCTGCATCTTCCTCCATAATTCAAATGTTGTTACTTTGCAAGTTTTACAAGGTTTAGCTACATCTTTGCTTATACTTACCCCTTGTGAAATATACTTGTCATCATCATCAATATCCAATGGAACAGCAATTAATTTTTGGAAAGCTTTTTTCATTTGGTCTCTGTCTCCAGTAGCAAAATAGCAAAGGATCAAATTGAAGCCTGCTTTCAGGTTTGGCGAAGTGCTCATAATATGCTCAAATGAGCTAATGGCATCTGTATATTGGCCGGTTTTAATAAATGCAATTCCGATGTTCTGCATTATTTTAATCCTGATTAAAGAAATTACTGTTAGAAGCTATTATTTCACAATATTTACCCAGTTACAGATTTTTTAAAAAGTGAAGAGTGGAGGAACTTAACTGCATGGGACTGAAACCCCTCAGGGTTCTCAATCTGAGTCTCTGGAGTTTCCCCCCCCCATGTCATCATCATTTCAGGGTTTCCCAGTCTTTGCATTCTCCCGATCCCCTCTCTGGAGTTTTCTCCATGCCATCATCATTTCATGGTTTCCCAGCCTTTCCATTCTCATGATTCACCTCTCCCAGGTTCTAAAAATGTCTCTTTTACTGTGTTATTAATTGTCCTGATGATTATTTTTCATTTTTTTCTATCACCTTCTATTATTTTTCTGAGAGAATAATATTGGGTATTAAAATACTCATCAAAATGTCTCTAAAATGCTCTTTAAGTGTCAAGTCTTGAAAGTAGGAATAGTTGTGCATTGCATCAGCGAACAATTGTTAATAGTTGCATTGCTTTTCAAATGTAATTGTTTGCACAAAGAACCACTGTCATTTATTCAAAGAGTAACTGGAAATGGTTAACTTTATCATCTATCATTCCTTACTTCTGGACTCTGTTCATTAGCACATAAATAGAAATGTAGAGTAGTAACTTCCTTTTACACCATTGTTAGTGAAACTGAACCCTTTCCCATTCTACCATCCTTCCCTGTGTTCTTTTGCTTAAAGACTATAGTCCCCAGGCTGCATTCATTCCAGAATCAGACTTGCACTGGGAAAAAATACCCCAAGTGATGGAATATGAGAAAGTAGTATGGGGGAAGAAAGAGAAACCTTGTCATGCACCACCCTTTATATTCTTTTATATAAAGGTCAGACATATTTCCCATCTCTTTGTGATACGTGAACATATAAAGGACTGTTTTCTATCAAGGTAAAATGAAGACAGCAGTAAAATCAGTTAAATATTTATCTATATAGAGGTCTTCACCAATCTCCTAAGAAATAGCAGGAGGGTCTTCTCAGTTCAGATGCTATAACAGCAAGCAATATCAAATTGGTTCCTACTGGGACTCACCTCATCTCTTTATGGACACTTGCAATCTGATCTAGAGCCATTCGGTAAAATTTGATCGCTTTTGAATAGTTTCTCTGTTTCAAATAAATATTTGCCATGTTTACCTTCAGCATGCCTACCAAACAATACAATGAATTAAATATAGCCCAGGTCCCACATATTCCACAGAATCTTATTTGGATTATATATAGAATATATGTGATATAAATGGGTACACAGAAGCATCTGGAGAACATAAAAATGAAATATGTACAGACAATAAAAACTGTACTCTCTGTGATTGAAAATATCTTAATCTAATCTGTGAAAAAGGAGTATGTGATCTGGTTTTAAAAGCTAGGCATGGGTAATCTGTTAGTGGAATGATTATGAGACTCCTTGAACTGAGCAACCACATACCAAGTATCAACATCAAGATATGGTTCAGATCTTAAAAAACACTTTTCTAGCCAGGATATGGAAAAGAAAAGGTTCAGAGGTGATATGAAAACTCTGTTTAAATATTTGAAAGGGTGCTATATTGAAGATGTTTATTTTCTGCCGCTCTACAGACTAGGACATGAAACAATGGGTTCAAACGACATGAAAAGAAATTCCATAAGAATATTAGGAAGCTCAGTAGAGCTCTTTGACAGTGGAATAAATTGCCTTGAAGAGTGGAGTCATCTTTGGGAGATTTTTAAAGGAGTCTGGGCGGCCATCCTTTAAGAGTAACTGATTTGTGTGTTCCTGCAAAGGGGTGTTTGGGTTGGACTGGCTGGCCCCTTTGGTCTCTCCCAACTCCAAGTCTATGAGTGGCATGCACTCCTCCTCTGTCCCCCTACTAGATTAAAAACTAACATTTGATGCAGAGTAACACTGACTTAATCAGGTTTGCCCTAAATTCATTATCATAACCTGACTGCTCTCAGAGCTGAGACATTGGGCTCAGAGCAAAGAAACTTCAAAACAATCTGGGCTTAGACAGACATTTCCATCTGGAGGAATGTCAATTAGCTGGGACAGGCACCAGAGTCCTTTAAATTACTTGAACATAACAGTCTAGCCAGAGAGGCCTTTCATGTTTGCTATAAATGTTTGAGAAAAAAATTAGAGTTTATATCAATTGTTATTGTAACAAACAGAAATTGCATTATTGGAGCAGGTACAATTAATCATAGCTTAAGATACAGATGAAGAGTTACCCTTTATTGGGATGTATTCCTTAATTCATTAGCAAGTTTAGGTCTTGTGAGTATCACTTACCTCCATTAACAAACATCTTGTTTTTCACTATGACCTGATAGGTATTTAGTGCTTCTGCATACATTTCGTTAGCAGAATACTGGCTAGCCAAATTGAAAAGCACCTAGAAGAAAAAAAATGAGAACATTTATAATATATGATTTTTTTAAAACTTGGTTTTATTTATTTATTTTCATTCTGAGAGTTACACCAAACAGCAGGAAATGGGAGTTTCCACCCAGGAAGACATGTAGTGACAAACACAAAATAGCAGCAGAAGAGAATCTGTGAATATCTGACAGTTGTACAGGTCTGAAAATAATACTGGCCCAAATAAATAAATTAATAAGTACTTACAGTGTAAGTAAGATCTAGATTGATGTTAGCAGGAGACATTGTCTGTTCACGCTGCCTCACTAATGCTCTTTCTTTTCTTCCAGCATCTTTTGCCTTCTCAAGAGCCTTAAAGAAGAGAAATTATAGCTCAGTTTTGCCTCTTTCAGAACATGATGCATGAAACAAAAACATATTTCTACAGCACAAAAACAGAAAATCCATAGAGGAACAGATAGAAGAGAACATATCTACAAAACATTGGTCTTTCAACTGGAGCTCAAATAAGGGGCAGAGTTTTCATTTTAGTTTCCATGTGAATTCAATTGTGTGCTTCTTCAGAATTTATAATTAGATTTTTTTTTTGTTGTGTCAGGAGCGACTTGAAAAACTGCAAGTCGCTTCTGGTGTGAGTGAATTGGCCGTCTGCAAGGACGTTGCCCAGGGGACGCCCGGATGATTTGATGATTTTATCACCCTTGTGGGAGGCTTCTCTCATGTCCCCGCATGAGGAGATGGAATTGATAGAGGGAGCTCATCCGCCTCTCCCTGGATTCAAACCTGTGACCTGTCCAGCCGGCACAGGGGTTTAACCCACTGCGCCACCAGGGGCTCCAGTTAGAAGATATTACAGTATATCACAAAAAAATCATTGGAAAATTCAAAAATTAACACCCAGGCAAGCCAGATTATGAACTTGGGACTTAAAAAACCACTTTTTCTTCCTCTTCCCAACTAGAGTTCTTAACGTGCCGACAAATGTCCATATTCAGGATTGGGTAATGCTAATTTAAGTTTTATAAATTACAGGGAACACCAAGCATAATAAAGTCTACTTCCAGTACTGGACCTCTAGCAGAACAATTTTCTTGAGTTTTCAAAATAGGAATGACAAATAGAACTATGCAAGTGAACAGGATAAGGAATTGTTGTTTAAGAAGGAACACAAAGTATTCATAGCAAGCTGGATTCTCGACCCCAAATTTAACTCTCAATTTATTTTTAAAGACTCCCACAGTTCTGCACCTTACAGAGCAGCCTTGTATATAGAATCAACATTTGACAACGTGGTCAACACTGTCTTCAAAATTTCCAATTATTTTTATGTCAATGTGTTAACAAACAAATGGGCTCATTTGTGTAGGAGATACATCTGCATGTGATGAAATACAGAATGCTTATGATTCAAGGGCTTTATTTGGACTAGCCATAGTTTCTGCTTAATATTCAGCAGGCAAAGTAAGATGAACATTTGAAAGTTATGAAATCAGAGTTCTGTTCTATATTATGAAGTCAAAATATTAATTAAAATCTGTGACATACCAGTTTTAAATCTCCACAGCTATGAGCAATAGAGCTTTCTTCAACTAACTCGTTTACTTTTTTCTCCAATTGTTTAATTTTTCCTTCTGGACTATAGGTTGGAAACACAAAATAATTATTTATCTACAAAGACAAAACAATACCAGCGGCACCCCCCCCCCCTTGCTAACTGCTTTGATTTTTTTTGGATGCACTCCATGTGTGGCTTGCAAAAGGCACAATAAAAGCACATCATAGATACAAAAACAATGAATAAATATAAAATCACAGCTAAAAAATAAAATAGCACATACTTAGCAGGAAGTCTATAGTCCAAAACCTTTTGCAGGCTTTAGTTTTACTGGATTTAACACCTTTATATTTCACATTTTTATTGTGTATTCCAGATAACATATAGTCATAATATAAAATAACATAATAAAATATACACAATGGATGTTGGCGAATTGTAGATGTCATAGTTTTAAACATGATCTTTCCCAGACTTTGAATCATAGATGTTGGAACTCTAAACAGCTTTGACATTTACTACAATCTCCCCTTGAGATTTAGCAAGATTTGTTCAGACAAGGTTTGCCTGCCTTTCTCTGAGGCTGAGTCCAAGGTCACCCAGAAAGTTTCCATGGCTGAGCAAGGACTCAAACCCTGATGTCCAGAGTCTTAGTCCACTGCTCAAACTACTACACTGCACTGGCTTTCTTTGAGATTTGCCCTTATTAGCAGAAAATCAAATTAATATTGCTTTCAACCTCAGTAAAACAAGGTGGTTTCCCAAACTTCTCTGGGTACAGATTTGCTCAGTAAAAGGTAGTATACCAACTGTTCCCATTCCCAGCATAAGTGATAAAACCTTGATAAAATATTACTGATTAAAAGAAGAATCTAAAAACTATAGCTGAAAAAATATGAAAATGAAACAATTTTACATACCTATCTTCATTTTTTGTTTCTAGAGGAGGAGCTGGTCCCCTAGATTGACCAAGAGGATCAAATGCAGCACCTACAGATTAATAAACCAGACTAAGAATGGTGCTATAGTGTTTTCCGGTCATAGCCAATCATTTTGTGGGGACATATACCTCTTGAAGATGCTTTTGTGTAACCTGCTGCCTGAACTGCTGTCATAGGTCTAGCAACTCCATCCTGAAGGAATAAATGAAGGTAGGGTTTGTTGCTAGCAATCATGAAGAAAAAAAAGAGTCTGAACATAGCACGGTGCTGATGGTAACTGACAGAACTGAGCCATAAACTATATTCCATTATACTGAACTTAGATTCTTTATTGATGCTGTATAATACATTTCTGATAAATTTTATTAAGGCAGTAAACCTATACACATTTAGAAGGCCTACTGAAAATAATGGCTTTACTTCAAAATAAATATTCCTATTATATTATTCTATAATACACTTAAAATACACTTATTCTTGTAATATTCTCTGTAGAAAACACTGTAGTATTTACCATGTTTGAAGCTGATCAAGTTTATATACAATATAACATACTTTATTTTTATTTATCATGTCAGTATCAACCAGACAATTGTATTACATTTTTAACAAATTTTTAACAAACAGACAAAGCAGAGTTTGCAAGCTTGGTATTTCATTAAATGTCCTTTGACCAGTAGCTGGCCACTTGGAGTGCCTCTGGTGTTGCTGCAAGGAGGTCCTATATAACATACTGAAAACATGCAATTGCTGCTGGAGTGCAACGGAAAATATCTGCTTTTAGTATTACTTTTGCCAGTGAAATTAGGAAGGGGGAAATTTAGTTTCCCATTCACCTGACAAACCTGCTCTGGAAGTTTGAGGGCATATCTACACTGACCACTTAGGTCAGTTTCAAAGCGGCAAAAACAGCAGTGTTGATGTGTGGATGATTAGATTGGTAATCCTGAAACCAGTTCAAGGACTAGATGGTGATTACACAAACCGCAGAGGCTACTTCTAAAATCTGCAATATCCCTGACTTGACAGCCACAGAGAATATTTCCCCCCTCCACAGTAATGTGCATATGCGCATCAGTAGAAAACTTTGGTTAACAATTTGCATTCTGCAGTCACTTTTGCCATGCAATATGTTTTACACTGATGTACAGATGTACAGAGCTTTATTTTGGAATATCCACTTGACTTTATCTCAGTTTAAATGGGTTTAAAGCACCCTGCAGCATGCTTTTGCAACATGCATTGCATAGCCACTAGACTTTGAAGCTGACTCCAAGATGCATTAAATGGCCAGTGAAGATATGCCCACCATGGTATGCAGAGGGCAAAGAAGAATGTTGGACATAAAGCAAATAAGTTATCTTCTGAATGAATAAGAAAAAATGGCAATGCTGGACTGCAGATGATGGGCTGCAGTGATGATCCAATCAACCCTAGTCAGGGAGTCAAATCACCTTCTTATGTTAGAAATACACCCTGGCTGACTATAACAATTGGATGTGATACAGATTGAGTCTAATTGTCTATTTTTTTAAGTACATGTTTTTTTAAGCATATGGAGAAGAAAATAAGAAAATAACACATTCTCCCTAAAAAGCTTTAGTAGTTATTCCCATGTATGAGAAGAAGATTGCAGACCAATGGAATGTTTCCTCAGTAGTTATAAAATTAGGTCTTAAAGAAATCCTCCACATAAAGTAGGCATCATTGACCTAGATGTGATTCAAGGAAAATATATGCAGAATTTAGTTTTACTTTCTAAGTTTTTTACCTGTTACATTTATTTTCACTGCAAAGGAGAAATCATGATTATGCTTTTACTAAGAAATTATCATTAAACACCAAAGTTGAATGCTTAATAACACACCCACATGTCCCAGTTGTGTTTATTTTCTTGGTTTTAAGATAAACTCTATGTCACTGTTATCTATAATTGTTCTGTATATTACAGTGCATGATAACGGCTGTTTACGAGCAATAAATAATTGTACAATAACTACCTGCACTGCTGCTGTCACTGGTCTGCCAATGGATGAAGAGAGTGTTGTCTTTGACTATAACAATGTAGAAAACATTCAAAGTCAATAATCACTCTATTCCGTCTTGCTAAAGGAAGAAGAGGGATGAAGCTTGGGAATCACTCTTCTAACACCATCAAGTGGGCACTGTGCTAATATCAACTGCAGACTCCTATATTATTGCAACATCCACAGAAGTAAAGACAGGAACTTTAATTTCAGACATTGTATTACTTGCTTGATGGAGAAATAATTCCAAATTAGAGCCAGTGAGGAGTATGCCAGTTTTTACCAGTGGTAAATTAAATGTGAATAACCATAAAATATATTGTTCAAGAAGGACAACTGCTCATAGAATATTCTTCCCTTTCCTGCTACAGAAATAGCAGATCTGCTGTTTACCTCTTTTTTCTCAATGCTGTCCAGTTTTGTCCCAGCTTTAATTCTTTGGCCTATGCTCTACGCTTATTTATGTCACTAGGACAATGTTGTTGTTTTTTTAAAAAAAAATCACATAGCATTAATTGTATGATAGCTAAACATTAAATTTCTCAGAAATAGAAAAGTAACTGACAGATAACAGCAGAAAGAAATTGTGGAAAGGGATAAAGCCCCCAAATAGCAGAACGTTTCCTTATAGATACATATAATGTGCCTGTAAACCACAGTGCTACAGTATTTCACTTGTCTCTGAAAGCACTACCTTTTCTATTCAGTGATATATAAAACTCACTTCATGAGGAGGATGAAAGGATCAGATTCAAAATTCAAAATTAACATTTAGGGCTCACTGGCTGAAATGCTGAGCCAAAAAATATCCCAATAAAAATACATTATAAATAAATACCTACCCCATATCCGGTAGCTAAAGTTCTTGAACTGGATGTACCTGGAACTTTGGCTGTAAACTTATAAGACAAGAGTTTATAATTAATTCAGAATTATCAGAAAACCTTTTAGTCTACAAAACTAATTTAATATAATTATTACAGAAAATTATGAGAAGCTATATATCGATTTGTACAAAATGGCATTTTCACATTATTTCTAACAAAATACAAACCTGTTTTAAGCATAACACATAATTAATGACAAGAATAAGCAGTGTCAAGTCTTTCTGCAGAATTAAGACAAGACTGCCTCCTACTGATAACAAGGAGAACACTTTCCAATTGGTAAGAGATATTATTGAACACAAGTCAGAAGTTTCCTCCAGTCAGCTGGTGTACTGTTCTAGTAGTGAACAAGTAGACTGAAAGAACTATCATATTAAAAAAGTATATAAGACAACAGTAACTGTAACTTAGCAAGAGATCATGAGGTGTGAGTGTGAGAGGCCACAGATACGACCCACAAAATCTCAGGTTAAAGGTTTCATGTAATAGATCTGGAAAAATATTCTCATCTTGAAAACTGATACTAGTCAATATAAGCATGATAGGTAAGATAGGCAATCCGTTATTTCATCCATATAGGTATGCTTTTCACTGCTCTTGTACACATCTTCCTTGAACTGCCATCATTTGCTAACTAACAAAAACATTCAGTAATTTATCACAGAATCATAGAGTTGGAAGAGACCTCATGGGCCATCCAGTCCAACCTCCTGCCAAGTAGCAGGAATATTGCATTCAAAGAACCCCTGACAGATGGCCATCCAGCCTCTGTTTAAAAGCTTCCAAAGAAGGAGCCTCCATCACACTCCGGGGCAGAGAGTTCCACTCCTGAATGGCTCTCACAGTCTGGAAGTTCTTCCTAATGTTCAGATGGAATCTCCTTATTAGCACACTCTGCAGTTACTGTTTCTATGGATGTTTTCTAAACAAAACCTACCGACACAACTGAATATATATATATATATATATATATAAAGAGAGAGAGAGAGAGAGAGTCTGATGCTTAGTATTTACTTACTGGAGGTCTTCTACCATGACTAGTTTTCACAGCCTGTTGAAAAGCTGGGTCATTTTCTAGATCCTAAGAGAACACAACAAAGCATCATCAGCAAATAATAATGGAGTAATTAATTTTATAGTGCATTCTTCCCTACATAGTTGTTAAATAATACAAAGAGGTACCATTCATTACTTTTTAAAAACTGCTACATTTGTATTTTTATATAAAAATTCTCCTTCAGAAGTCCTATTTATTACAATTATGCCGACTATCCTGCACATTTATAGTTCCAGTTAACTAAGACCTCTACATTCACAGGAGTCCCAGATTTTGCATCAATAGGCAAAACAATGGACAACGTGGATCCTACTGGAATAAAGAATTTTTGGCCCAAGATTTTTGGCCTGCTCAAGGACTTATAATATGCCTAGAGAGGACATATTAAATGAAAACACAGATACTGGGTTTAAGACACAGATAATGATTATTTATCACAAATGAGAAATCAAGATATTTTACCTCTGTATCAAAGGTAGGGTTATAGTCATTGTATCCAGAATAAAGATCATCTTCATCTGCTTCAGGGGCCAGGTGGACATTTTTCATCATTGTAGCCTAAGAAACACTGAATGTTAAAAGAGATGACTTTCAGTTTCTACAATCAGTAAATGTTAATGAATTCAAAACAGAAATTTATTGATTGGTCATCTTGAAAAATAAACATATCCATTGCCCTTATGCTTATGATTAGCTGTCATGGGGCACTTATACAGATGGTGTCTGGGGCACTTGCCTTTACAGTCATTGCTCCATATTTGCTATTTGCCTTTTACAAATTTGATTATTCACATCCAAAAATTGTGTGGCTGCTGTCGTGTCCACTTTTAACTTTTGGCAACCTTCCCAGGTAATGGTTGGTCCAGAATCCATCAAGGTATGTAAAAGCCTTTGTGGCACAAACCAACCAACCAAAAAATATTTGACTTTAGATCAGGCCTAGGCAAACTTGGCTGTTAGGAATTGTGGGAGTTGAAGTCCAAAACACCTGGAGGGCCTAAGTTTGCCCAGGCCTGCTTTAACACAATGTTAAATTATTTTAAAGCTATACAGAGAGGAGAAGGCAACAACAACAACAATGAACATACTGGGAATTCCCCCGATATCCTAGTGTTTCCAAATTATCGGTTTAACGCGCCTGCTTCGTTACCCGAAAAAGGTAAACTTCCCTTCAGCCGAGGCCCCTCTTCGAGGCCTAGTCCCTTAAGCCCACAATGCACTTCTTTGGGTTGCTAAGTTACAGAAAAGCCGAGGAAAGAGAGGAGGAAATCGGCGCATGCGCAGTAAGACTGAGTGAAGGCAGTTTCCCTTTTGCTTTGCCCATAGCTTTTTATCACTTCCGGTTTTCTAGCTGGAAGCCAAAAGGCAGTGATTGGGAAGCCAAGGGGAGGAGTGAAGCTGTTCGAAAAGTTGGGCTTCGAATGTAGAGTTTGGGGTTAAATAAGGGGGGAAAGTATACTATTAGGTGTTTTTAAAAATATGAATTATGTATAGCAAGTTGCAAAGGATGCCCAGTCCTTAAGGAGTGAGATGTTTCAGGAAAAGAATCAGTGGGGACAGGAGTGACTTGAGAAACTGCAAGTTGCTTCTGGTGTGAGAGAATTGGCCGTCAGCAAGGACTGGTTGAATGCTTGTTTCATCCCAACCTTCAAAAGAGAACTTGCATAGGGTTGTTGTAGGGTTTTTTTTCGGGCTATATGGCCATGTTCTAGAGGCATTCTCTCCTGACGTTTCGCCTGCATCTATGGCAAGCATCCTCAGAGGTGGTGATGATGCTCAGACCTCACTACCTCTGAGGATGCTTGCCATAGATGCAGGTGAAACATCAGGAGAGAATGCCTCTAGAACATGGCCATATAGCCCAAAAAAACCTACAACAACCCAGTGATTCCGGCCATGAAAGCCTTCGACAATACATAGAACTTGCATATTTTTGTGACCTTTTAACAGACAAATATATAAATTAGTATGTGGATTATCCTCCAATAGCCTATGTTATATATATAGGTAAGGTAAAAGTGTTTCCCTGACATTAAGTCCAGTCATGTCCGACTCTGGAGTGTGGTGCTCATCTCCATTTCTAAGCCAAAGAGCCGGTGTTGTCCGTAGACATCTCCAAGATCATGTGGCCAGCATAACTGCATGGAATGCCACTACCTTCCCACTGGAGCGGTACCTATTGATCTACTCACATTTGCATGTTTTCGAATTGCTAAATAGGCAGAAGCTGGGGCTGACAGCGGAAGCTCACGCCGTTCCCCAGAATCAAACCTGCGACCTTTCAGTCAACAAGCTCAGCAGCTCAGCACTTTAACCCACTGCGCCACCGGGGGGAGGGGGGATCCATTTTATATATGTATATATATATATACACACACATACACATACATACACTAGCTGTCCCCTGCCACGCATTGCTGTGGCCCAGTCTGGTGATCTGGAAAATAAAGTAATGAGAAAGTGTTGACTTCTAATATATGCAATTTTTTGTGGATAAACAGTACTTCTTGTTTCTTTGTCAGTGTTGATGTAGAGAGTCCAGGTTTGCCTACTCGAACATGCAACATATAATTGTCCTTTAGGGATCCCTTTCAAATCTATGATACTATATCTGTTCTATACATATGTGTGTGTGTTGTGTGTGTGTGTGAATTAATGAATCATAACTTTCTATCTGTATCTATGACTGGATGGCTCATTTTCAGGAGGGCTTTGATTATGTTTTCTTGCATTTCTCAACCTGGGTGATGGGACCCCTAGGAGGGGGGTGCAGAAGGGTCGCCAAAGACCACCAGAAAAGACAGTATTTTCTGTTGGTCATGAGGGTTCTGTGTGGGAAGTTTGCCCCAATTCTGTTGTTGGTGGGTTTCAGAATGTGCTTTGATTGTAGGTGAACTATAAATCCCAGTAATTACAAATCCCAAAGGTCTAGGTCTATTTCCTCCAAACTCCATCTGTGTTCATATTTGGGCATATTGAGTATTTGTGCCAAGTTTACTTCAGATCCTCATTGTTTAAGTCCAGAGTACTCACTGGATGTAGGTGAACTGCAACGCAAAACACAAGGTCACTGTCCACCAAACCCTTCCAGTATTTTCTGTTGGTCATGGGAGTTGTGTGTGCCAAGTTTGGTTCAGTTCCATCATTGGTGGAATGCTCTTTGATTGTAGGTTAACTATAAATCCCAGCAACTACAACTCCCAAATGACAAATTCAATTTTTTTGTGTGATGGTCACTCCTTGGGTTAGTAGGTGTCTTGTGTCCAAATTTGGTGTAAATTCGTCCAGTGGTTTTTGAGTTATGTTAATCCCACAAATGAACATGTGTGTATATATATATAAAAAATGCCCAGTTTTTAAACTTTGTGTTTTCCCAAATACATAACAATTGTACCCTTGGTTTGCTCCTAATTATCTATCTATCTATCTATCTATCTATCTATGAGCCTATACTAGTCCATCTACACTAGGCATGGGTAAACTTTAGCCCTCCAGGTGTTTTGGACTTCAATTCCCACAATTTCTAACAGTCAATAGGTTGTTAGGAATTGTGGGAGTTGAAGTCCAAAATATCTGGAGGGTCAAAGTTTGACCATGCTTGGGTAGATCAATTGGATGATTATATTCTTTGATATTCTATAACATCTATAACTGCTTAAGAGATAGGAAGGAGTTGTAGGGATATGATACCTTGCTCAGAATTGTTTAGGAATTTTCAAGCAAAGAGTCTCTTCCTTGATATTCAGCCATTAAAAATAACATCTGCTCCTATAATCACAAGTTCAGACTCAATTTAAAGCACTTTACTGAACACAAGTCAAGCATATGTAATGGGTGAAATATTATTAAGCAGTATTAAAAAGCAATTACTAAGTTAATATTAATATTTAAATGGATGTAAACTACTTCATTTTTAGCCACTGTGTGGTTTTCTTAAAATTATTTATTTTCTGTACTGGAAACCAGTTTTGGTTTACTTTTACTGTTCTTCCATTTTAAAACTACTAGTTGGTTCTTATCCTTCATCCATCCTTTTATTAGGCTTTGGTTCTAGGATTTGAACAAGAAGACATAGTTTTTATAATTTTTATTGTTTATTGCTTTTATGATTTTTAAATGTATTGTGATGTGTTTTGTTTTGTTTTGTTTTGTTTTGCTTTTAACCGATGTATGTATTTTTATATATGGCATCTAACTATACGCCGCCCTGAGTCGCCTTCGAGCTGATATGGGTGGGATAAAAGTGACGTAAATAAATAAATCAATTCTCCATATAGTTAAAAAGTCTTCATAATGTCAACAGAAGCCAACAGAAGATGGGTGTAGTAACTTATAATAGCTGGGAGTGCAGCTTTTAAACACACATACAAACAGCTTTTTCAGGTTTCATACAGAAAAAGGTGTGCCTTCAGGTGACATGTTGATGTACTACAGCATGACAAGCTTCTCAGTTAAAAGAAGCTGTATCTGGGAAAGTGATATTAAATAGGAATTTAACTCTCCCTCTAAAGTCTCTTTTCTGATTTTTTGCCCTGTGACTAGTATTACAAGGGAGAATGGATTTATATAAGAAAGACTGTGCAAGGGAAAGAAGTGACACTCAGTTAAAAACCCTGACTCATTCAAACCAACCCCTGTGAGCACTTTGTTTTGAAGCTGGAAATTCTAATCATGGATTTGTATACCTTGTTTAGATGAGCCCTCTTGAATTTAAACTGAGTTTTACTCCTACACTTATCCTTCTTGGCAATGAGCCCTTTCTCCGTGCCATTTTTCTCTTGAGTTCATTTATGGGGCACACTAATGAGAAAAGCAAGTTTGTTTGTTTTTTGTCCTGTCAGGAGCGACCTGAGAAACTGCAAGTCACTTCTGGTGTGAGAGAATTGGCCGTCTGCAAGGACGTTGCCCAGGGGACGCCCGGATGATTTGATGTTTTTATCATCCTTGTGGGAGGCTTCTCTCATGTCCCCTCATGAGGAGCTGGAGCTGATAGAGGGAGCTCATCCGCCTCTCCCCAGATTCGAACCTGTGACCTGTCGGTCTTCAGTCCTGCTGGCACAGGGGTTTAACCCACTGCGCCACCGGGGGCTCCATGGGAAAGCAAGTAAAATTAAGAATTAAAATATGCAGAGTTTCTTCTGCAGTCAAACACCCCTCCCACATCTCTGCATGGAGAATGTTTTCAGGCTCCAGCCAGACTGGTCTGAAGGAGAGGTGGAAGAATGGCATCGCCACAAAGGAAGGAAGGCTAAAAGAGTGGCTCAGTCTTGCACTCAAAGGAGTGATTAGTTATTTAATTAGATGTATATTATATGGTACATTGTCAGTCCTCATGTGGAACACATTTTGGAAATTACTGGTATATGATAATGCTGCATGCCAAACAGAGAAGAACTTGAGAAAAGGAGAGGCATGCAAAGTTCTCAATAAAGATTATTGCATATACAGGCAGCCCTGAATTACAATTACCCTATTTACAAATGACTCACACTTAAGAACAGGGTGAGACAAAAGGAAGTGAGATAAATCTACCCCCAAGAAGGTAAATCTACTTCTGAAATAGTTATCATGGGGGAAAGGTGTCTCCACTGAAGCTGTCTTATCAATCCTTGTTTCCACAACAAGCCAAATTTTTAAAAATCCAATTGTCACAGGGACAGAAAGTGAGGTGAAATCTTCTGAACAGGGACACGGACAACAAAACAAACATCACACGGGTGTTAACTCTCTCCTATGCTATCCATTTGGATGGAGTTACAGTTCTGACTTTTATGCAAATTCAACTTAAGAACAAACCTACAAAACCTATCTTGTTTGTAACTTAGGGACTGCCTGTACTATATGTGTGTGTGTATATAAATCATATGTGCAACCTTTATTTTGAAACAACTCTCGAAACTTAAAATACAACAGTGCACTGACCCACAAAATATGAACATAAATATTTAATATCTTTGCATCATTTTTTTGACAATGTGTGTAAGTGAAGAAGGGAAAGGAAAGCAATCATGCTTACACTTCATGGCACATTTGCCTATAGCCCATGGCAGTCTTGTAGTTGGCAGGCATCTATCTCTCAGCTATCAGGGCAAACGTTTCCGTTGAAAATCTACAGGTGCCACTTTCTCCTTTGCCTTTTCTGCCCGTGCAAGATTTGTTTGTATACTCTCCCTCTCAACTTAAGCACACTTTTCCTGTGTAATCATTATAAGAACAGTCTTTTTCCCCTGATAGGACAAAAGAACTAGTCCCAACCTCAATGCATTGTTGTAGCAGTAATTACAATCCCATTCAGAAATTAGTCCCAGGGAATTATTTTGGTTTTAAGTTGATAAGTTAATGCTACCAAATTTAATATTGTATGTAAGATTTTTACCCTTATCTTGCAGTCTGTTATCAATATGACTAATGAATTTATGCTAGTACTAGCTGTCCCCTGCCACGCGTTGCTGTGGCCCAGTCTGGTGATCTGGAAAATAAAGTAATGAGAAAGTGTTGGTTTCTAACATATATAATTTCTTTATGTTTGTGGGTAAACAGCATTTCTTGCTGTTTCTTAGTGTTGATGTAGAGATTGTCTAGTTTGCCTACTCTGGAACATGCAACATATAATTCTCCTTTAGGGGTCCCTTTCAAATCTATGATACTATGTGTGTGTGTGTGTGTGTGAATCATATATATCTAACTATATCTATGGCTGGATGACTCTTTTTTAGGAGGGCGTTAATTACGTTTTCTTGCCCTGGTGAAGTTGGACTGAATGGCCTTAAGTATTTTCTGTTGGTCATGGGGGTTCTGTGTGGGAAGTTAGCCCCAATTCTGTCGCTGGTGCGATTCAGAATGCTCTTTGATTGTAGGTGAACTATAAATCCCAGTAACTACAACTTTCAAATGTCAAGGTCTATTTTCCCCAAACTCGATCTGTGTTCATATTTGGGCATATGGAATATCCGTGCCAAGTTTGGTCCAGACCCATCATTGTTTCAGTCCACAGTGCTCTCTGGATGTTGGTGAACTACAACTCCTAAACTCAAGGTCAATGCCCACCAAACCCTTCTAGTGTTTTCTGTTGTTTATGGGAGTCCCGTGTGCCACTTTTGTGTCAGTTCCATCGTTGGTGGAGTTCAGAATGCTATTTGATTATAGGTGAACTATAAATCCCAGCAACTACAACTCCCAAATGACAAAATAAAAAAAATTGAGTGAAGGACATACATTGGGTTGTTAGGTGTACACTGTCCAAATTTGGTGTCAATTTGTCCAGTGGTTTTTGAGTTATGTTAATCCCACAAACGAAAATTACATTTTTATTTATATAGATTTAGTAAGCAAGTAAACAGATAGCAGGATGACATATTCCATTGCATTTGATGAAGTGAGCTGTAGTTTGCAAATGGTTTATGTCAGAATACATTTTTGTTGACTTAAAGGAGCCACAGGGCTCTCTGTGATCTTTCGAAGACTTTCACGTCAAATAACAGTTATGAGGGGGAAAAATGCAGATCAATGATATTGAACAAGAAAAATAATTCTGCCTGAACTTTGCTTTTTGAACTAAAGATGTATCTGGAGGAAGGGATGATATAGATTCAAAGCAACTTATGTACATAGTTTAATATTCTTGTAAGATTAACAAATGTTACTGTTTGAAGGAATCTTGCACAAGGTATTTTAATACTTTGTTAATGTGTATGACCTGAAAATGAAAATTGTCAGTTCAGTCCATTTTTCCATTTAGAGGTCATCTATGCTTACTTTAGTACTGTAACTGAAAACAAAATGCTGTTACTTAGTGTTTCTCAAACTTTATGTCAATATAGCACCACTTGCATCTTTCTCAAATGACACTCCCATTTTAAAAGCCTTGTCAGCACATTCCTTTCCATGACAGCTTTATTTTTCTCCTTTTTCTGTTTTTCCCCTGTCATCATTCCTCCCAAAAACTGTCTTCGGGTTTGTAACTCTATAAGGGCCATAAAAAACGTTGGAAACTCTGAACCTTGATTGTTGACAATTCGGACTGTTATCATTGATAAGTGTGGAAACAGGGCTTAAAGATTTGCCTTGTCCTGAGTGATCCCTTTAGACCAGATGTGTCAAATGGTCAATAGCTCTTCAAGATATCAGTCACAGGTAATTTCCCAGGCTGCTACCTGAAATTCTGTAACTGGATATTCCAGGAACTGAACCTGATACCTTATGCAGCAAAAGTGCAATTAATACTGCCTCTGATGCTAAATAGTTCAATGCCTTAACTACTGTGAAATAATTATTATTCATAATCGCAGCATCTATTTGTAATGTTAAGGTGTGTAAATTATTCCATTCTCATCATCTTCTCAATGAGCTAAACTCAGCAAGCATGCACAAACTTTGGCCCTCCAGGTGTTTTGGACTTCAACTTCCACAATTCCTAACAGCCAGTAGTCCAAAACACCTGGAGGGCCAAAGTTTGCCAATGCCTAAGCTAAAGACACCACATTTTGGCAGCATATTCATGATTTATCTACATGGTCTAATAAAATAGATAATGAACTGGAATTTTTGTGGGACCTTTTAACTCATTCCCCATACATTTTGGGAACCAAATGTAATTTTATGAAGAGGTAATAGGCACAACATTAAACTTGAATATATTGAAAGAATTTAGATTTCTCCAAATAAAGACATAAACTGGAGCTGTTGTTAGTTTTTATCAGTTAGTTGTTAGTTATCAGAAACCTGTTAGGCAGACTCATGTTGTTCTCCATGTGTCAGCCTGCCATGTCCTATGAAGCCCTCCTCCAGATGCTGGACTGCAACTTCCGTATTTTATTCAAATGTGTGGAAGTGGCCTCAGATAACCCACACACACCCCTATGTCCCAGAATAGCAAGGCAGGAAATCCCACATTATCTGCGTGTGGACTCAAATAACCCAGTTCAAAGCAGATATGATGGGATTTTCTCCCTTGATATTCCACGTTATAGGGCTGTTTGGAAGAGTTCTCATCCTCAGAGGGAGGTCAGGGCGAATCCCTCTCAGCCAATCCTGCCAAGGAAACCTTAGGACTGGGGGCCCTTCCACACAGCCCTTTATCCCAGAATATCAAGGCAGAAAATCCCACAATATCTGCTTTGAATTGGGTTATCTGAGTCCACACTCAGATAATGTGGGATTTTCTGCCTTGATATTCTGGGATATAGGGCTGTGTGGAAGGGCCCAGGCTTGTCATAAAGTGGAAGCAACTAGGAGACGCACAACAAGGGGGGAAAGCTAGAGAATGCGAAACAATAGATTTCTTTTCTGGCCCTTCTGCACAGCCCTATATCTCAGAATATCATGGCAATATCTGCTTTGAACTAGGTTATCTTGAGTCCACACTGCCATATATTCTAGTTCAAAGCAGAAAATGTGGGATTTTCTGCCTTGATATTCTGAGATATAGGGCTATGTGGAAGGGCCCTTGGTGAAGGAGGCATTTGTGGCGACTAAATCATAGGGCCCTTCCACACAGCCCTATATCCCAAAATATCAAGGCAGAAAATCCCACATTTGGGCATATTGAGTATTTGTGCCAAGTTTGCTCCAGATTCATCATTGTTTGAGTTCACAGTGCTCTCTGGATGTAGATGAACTACAACTCCAAAACTCAAGGGCATGCCCACCAAATCCTTCCAGTATTTTCTATGGTTCATGGGAGTTCTGTGAATCCCAGTGACTACAACTCCCAAATGTCAAGGTCTATTTCCCCCAAACTCCATCTGTGTTTATATTGGGGCATATTGAGTATCCGTGCCAAGTTTGGTCCAGATCCATCATTGTTTGAGTTCACAGTGCTCTCTAGATGTAGGTGAACTACAACTCCCAAACTCAAGGTCAATGCTCAGCAAACCCTTCTAGTGTTTTCTGTTGGTCATGGGAGGCCTGTGTGCCAAGTTTGGTTCAATTCCATTGTTGGTGGAGTTCAGAATGCTCTTTGTAGGTGAACTATAAATCCCAGCAATTACTACTCCCAAATGACAAAATCAATCCCCTCCTCCAACCCCACCAGTATTCAAATTTGGGCATATTGGGTATTTGTGCCAAATTTGGTCCAGTGAATGAAAATCCATCCTGCATATCAGATATTTACATTACAGTTATGAAGTAGCAACGAAAATAATTTTATGGTTGGGGGTCACCACAAGATGAGGAACTGTATTAAGGGATCGCAACATTAGGAAGGTTGAGAACCACTGATATAGATAAATAAGATTCACACGCAAACATACCTATATGGATTTGACAGATATGTTGTTGTTCATTCGTTCAATCGTCTCCGACTCTTCGTGACCTCATGGACCAGCCCACGCCAGAGCTCCCTGTCGGCTGTCACCACCCCCAGCTCCTTCAAAGTCAGTCCAGTCACTTCAAGGATGCCATCCATCCATCTTGCCCTTGATCGGCCCCTCTTCCTTTTGCCTTCCACTTTCCCCAGCATAATTGTCTTCTCTAGGCTTTGCTGTCTCCTCATGATGTGGCCAAAGTACTTCAACTTTGTCTCTAGTATCTTTCCCTCCAGTGAGCAGCCGGGCTTTATTTGCTGGAGGATGGACTGGTTGGATCTTCTCGCAGTCCAAGGCACTCTCAGCACTTTCCTCCAACACCACAGCTCAAAAGCATCTATCTTCCTTCGCTCAGCCTTCCCTAAGGTCCAGCTCTCACATCCGTAGGTTACTACAGGGAATACCATGGCTTTGACTAGGCGGATCTTTGTTGCCAGTGTGATGTCGCTACTCTTTACTATTTTATTGTATCATGGATATAGTATCATGGATTTGAAAGGGATCTCTAAAGAAGGACAATAATATGTCGCATGTTTTAGAGTAGGCAAACCAGACAATCTCTACATCCACACTGACAAAAGAAACAACAAGAAGTACTGTTTAGTTTACCCGCAAGCATTAAGAAATTGCATATATTAGAAATCAGCACTTTCTCATTACTTCATTTTCCAGATCACCAGACTGGGCCACAGCAACGTGTGGCAGGGGGCAGCTAGTAAATAAATAAATATCAGCTTTGAACTGGGTTATCTGAGTCCACACTGCCATGTATTGCAGTTCAAAGCAAAAAATGTGAGATTTGATTGAGCTGTGTGGAAGGGGGGCAGTTAGGAAGTTCTTCCTAATGGCAGAATTAAGAGGAGGAGGGAGGGAGGGTGGTTGGTTTATGTGAGGTGGATGGTGGGTGCGGGGGGAAAAATGACGTCGAAAGTGGAAGCTGCTTAGGAACGTTTCAAGAGCCCATTTCCCTTGTGGTCTGTGTGTGCATGCATATGCTATTACATACACACACGCAAGAAAGCCTGAGGGCGGAAAGGTCTGTGTGAGTTCCTTTCCTGCCCTCAGGCATTCTTCCTCATGTAACCAGGGAGAAGGCATCCTGAGGGGCCACTGGCTGAGGAGCGCCCCTCCCCCATTGTTTAATTCGAACCCCAACGTCCACCTAACGGCTGTGGTGGACATTCGGGGAGCCAATAGGAGCGGCCCTTTCTTCTTGGAACCAATGGGAGAAGCTGTGACATCTTTGAGGGTGGGGGGTGGGGAGCCGACGTTTCCTATAAAAAGGAGGCGGGCCCAGCGCGTCCTCAGTTCTCCTTCGGGCACAGCAGCATGGACCCCACGCGAGATGGACGGGTGGTCATTATTGGCAGGTAAAGTATTCCTTGACGCACCTGAGTGTCTCCTGATGGTGCTTAGGAAGAGGAGGAGGAGGAAGTAGAAAAGCCCTTCCTCAAAGAAGAGGGTGACAAGCATCACAAGAGGGGAATCTGGAAGCCAATCTACTATCTACCTTTCTGTGCCTGAGCTACAACAAGACTCCTTGTTGACATTGGCACTGAAGCATCCCAAAGGGGAAAATGAGAAAAGTTTGGAATCTGGAAGCCAGTCTACTATCTTTTTTGTGCCTAACCAACAACATCACAATTTGTTAACATTGGCACTGAAGCATCCCAGAGGGGAAAATCAGAAAAGTTTGGAATCTGGAAGCCAAGCTATTATTTTTCTGTGCCTAAACCACAACAATTTGTTGATATTGGCACTGAAGCATCCCAGAGAGGAAAATCAGAAAAGCTTGGAATCTGGAAGCCAAGCCATTATCTTTCTGTCCCTAAATCACAACAACACAACTTGTTGGCATTGGCACTGAAGCATCCCAGAGGGGGAAATCAGAAAGGCTTGGAATCTGGAAACCTATGTGCTTTCTTTCTGTGCCTAAGCCACAACAACACAACTTGTTGACATTGGCACTGGCACTGAGGTGTGGGGATAAATGAATAATCTTTTCTTCGTGTGAATAGAACACTTAGCTAAACTGCTTGGTTTTTGTTTTAAAAAGGTTTAATCAGTACAGGGGATTTCTAAAGGTATGGGACGGAAAACAGATTTGATGTTCTGGAGACAGAAACTATGTTCATAAAACACTCTAGTGCAGGCGTGGGCAAACATGGGCCCTCCAGGTATTTTGGACTTCAACTCCCACAATTCCTAACAGCCTACTGGCTGTTAGAAATTGTGGGACTTGAAGTCCAAAACATCTGGAGGGCCAAAGTTTGCCCACACCTGCACTAGGTGAGACTGCTGCTCAAAGTAAGATTTAATTTATAGAGGTTATGGTGTATAAAACGATCAGGATAAAATTATTTTAAAATGTGTCTTTCCTAGTCTTCTGTTTATATAGTTCTGATTGGCTATTTCATCCCTGTCAGAGTCTTCGAATGAAGGTGCATGGACATTGTGTCTGCTATGGCTTCCCTCTGTAAAGGTGTGAACCGTTCAGAGCATGTGGCTTTTGTATTGCCATGTGATGTTTGGCGAGGGTTATTGGGGGCTGTGCTCTGTCGTGCATCATTGGCTGGAGGTATGCGGATGGCAAGGTCAAGCTGTGCCTCCAGTGGGAACACCAACTAGGAAAAGATTCAATTTTCAGGAACCTGAACACTTCAGCAGGCACAGAACAAAGGTCACTCAGCAAAGCTGTCAGTGCTAGAATGTGGTAAGCTGTGATGAATTCAACCGTTTTGAATTGTTATAGCATGTTGAGATGAAGTAGCTGTGGCTTTAAATTCATGGATTTTTTTTGTAAACTTAATGCACTGAAGGTATTATTTATTTTCAATTCCATTGAGATACAATAGAGCTAGGGTGGCCTGTGTACCATTAGTAACCCTGCTGCAAGGAATTGCCTCAGTACATTTGCTCATCTGAAGTTCAATATTAAGATAACAAGTAGTTAACAATTCAAAGAACATGTTTGAGTAATAGCTTTATTGAGTAATGCCTTCATTATGCTGACTTAAAAGCACAATAAAGGCATTACTCAATAAATAATAAGAGTTGTTTATATCCCACCCCCTCTCCCCGAAAGAAACTCAGATCAATATAAAGATATGGATCTGTGTTATGCCAACTTTACTTTATGCCAAGGTTTTCTTGGCAAGGTTTATCCAGAGATTTGCCACTGTCTGAGAGGGCATGGCACACCCGAAGTCACTCAGTGGCTTTCTATGGCTGGATAGGGATTTGTACCTTAGGTTCCTATACTCAAAGTTCAAAACTCCAACTATGACACCACATTGGCTTTCATACTACTATTAGGAAAGCCAGCAAGTCTCCGGAAATCTTTGTCAGGTGTGAGATGGTTTAAAAAACAAGGAATGGTGGAGATGTCTTAAGGAGAAGCCAGGTGTTGGATGTTATGATTTTTTTAAATTCTAAGTTGAATTGTTGCTTGGTGTTGCATATACCAGATCTGAATCTTCTGTATGTAGGTTTCTGGCTAGGCAAAATGCAGTATATATATTATCATAGAATCATAGAGATGGAAAAGACTTCATGGCCCATCCAGTCCAACCAAAAAGCAGGAAAATTGCATTCAAAGCACCCCTGACAGATGGCCTTCAACTTCTGTTTAAAAGCCTCTAAAGAAGGAGCCTTCACCATAGTCCGGGACAGAGAGTTCCACTACTGAACAGCTCTCACAGTTACAAAGTTCTTCCAAATGTTCAGGTGGAATCTCCTTTCCTGTAGTTTGAAACCATTGTTCCATATCCTAGTCTCCTGGGCAGCAGAAAAAAGCTTGTTCCCCTCTCCCTGTGACTTCCCCTCATATATTGGACACATTCCAGCTTATCAAATACGGTACCCAGAATTGGATACAGTATTCTAGGTTGGTCTGACCAAGGCAGAATAGAGGGGTAGCATTACTTCCCTGGATCTAGACACTTTATTCCTGTAGTGTCTAGATATAGTGTTAATATGTTTTAAATAAATGATATCCTGAAACAGAATATTAAATTTAGATTGTGCTTTATCTGCACTGTGACCCCCCCCTCCCCCAATGGCCAATGTAGCTTAACCATTTTATTGAGATATCACAGCATGCCCTCATTAAGTCTTACATCATGTTCAAAGAAAACTTGATATGTGGCAAATTTGTGTTTAAGAAATTAATGGGTTTGGACTGAGGTGTTAACAGTATTGATAAAGGAACCTTGTTTTTCTAGTTCTAGAATGCATGCAGTTCAAATGAAGTACATTTTCCAGCTTAGTCAGCAATGTACATACTTCCTGGACTTTACACAGCTTCCTTCAATCTCCCTGCTAGATTTTTTTCACAATATTTCTTTCTCGGTTTCCTTGTCAAGAGTTCCAGAATGTGTCACTGACTGTGTGATTTTGCTTAGATAGAGAGAGGCAGTCAGAGATAACAATTCATGGTTTCCTGAGGCTACTTGTATATTGGTAGACATTGGGATCTGCAAAACATATAGGGGGAGTAAATGATCCAAGTTCTTGCTTATAAAAAGAGTTGAAATTAATCCTCTGCTATTAGCTTGTTTGTTGTGAATGTATGTTAATAGATCATTATTAATTCTATCCGCAGGTGCATCTGTATAATTAATGTACTTTGACATGGCTTTAGCTGCTGTGATTCACTGCTATAGAATCTTGGGAGTTGTCCTTTTACAAGGTCTTTAGTAATTCTCCGCCAAAGAGTGCTGTTGCCTCAGCAAACTAAAACTCCCATGATTCTCTAGCATTGAGTCATTGCAACTAGAGTGGTAGCAAACTGCATGAATTCTGCAGTGTAGATGCACCCTATGTCACTTTATTTCCTGGATGCCCTGTCTCTTCATGATCTGCAAACACATGCCCACATCCCAATACCAGTTTTTTAAAAGTTTTGATGTACTTTCACACATCAATTTTTGGCTTTGTCTGTTCAGTGGTGCTTGCTGGACCAGAGTGCTCCAGTATACTGCATGTCAGCCTGCCCATAGTGTATGGTCAGCCGTGTCCCTTCAGGTGCATTAGTAAACTAGACTAGCCCATCCCTGGTTTAGAGGATCATCTTGAGATCCTTAGAAAAGGGGCTTTTGCTCTCAATCCAATGAAGCACACAAATCATGTTAAAGTCATGACTTGGACTTGAATGACACTTTAAAGAAATCTCAGTATTAGATTGCTATTCAGTATGGGAAAAGAGAATGTATTTTTTTCCTTTGGCACAACTTATAGTTGACCCTCTACAACTGCAAATTTCTCTTCTGCAGATTAGATTAATGTCTCCTTAGGTATTTCTGGCACAAGTCTGTGGTCAACATCTGGCAGAAAGATCTAGAGAGGTTTTCTCTCAGGTGAAAAATGGACTTTGGTCCCCCCCCCCCCCCCACAGTTTTTGCACTTCATGGGGGTTTTGCAAGTGTGGATTGTAGGATCTCAGGTTTTAGAACAGATCTCTTCCAGCAAGTCTACCCAATTTTGAACTGTGAATTTGCATTTGACTGGTATCATGTTTTAATCTTTCCACTATGTATTTTGATATGTGTTTTTGCTTTATTGTGCCCCACCTTGAGTTGTGAGGAGAGGCAGCAGCAAATAAAATTATTTATTATTATTAGAATTTGAATTACCAATTAATTCCCCTCCCTCCAAACTCTGGAAACTTCCTATCCTTTTTTCTACACGTTTCTTTTCTTTCTGAAGAGAGCTAGAATAAGAACTGAAGAAGTCTGTTTGCTTACAAATTGAAGGCAATATCATCTGGCCTATGGAATCGAGGAACCGAGTAATAATAGACTGGAATGGTCTTTCATTTTTCTTATTGCCTTCTATCTTACCAAGAATCATTAACTTTTATTTGTATATTATAACTTCCCTTTTAGACATATGTTATTTTGTGTCAAGAAATGTATCTTTGGCTATTAGGTTAAATGTGTTTTGCTTTATTACAGCCTTTGCTAGGTAAGAAATATTTAAGACTATGAAAGTAATTATACTTTTGAAAAACTTCTCAAATTTCTCTGCTAGAGAATAATCATAAAAATAGGTTATTGTATCTGATGACACATACATACATTGAAATTCAATACAGGTATTGTACAGACTGTCTGGCTACTGAATAGCTTTAAAAAAGGTAAAGGTTGTCCCCTGACATTAAGTCCAGTCGTGTCTGACTCTGGGGTGTGGTGCTCATCTCCATTTCTTAGCCGAAGAGCCAGCGTTGTCTGTAGACACCTCCAATGTCATGTGGCTGGCATGACTGCATGGAGCGCCATTACCTTCCCACCAGAGCGGTACCGATTGATCTACTCACATTTGCATGTTTTCGAACTGCTAGGTTGGCAGAAGCTGGGGCTAACAGCGGAAGTTCACGCCACTCCCCAGATTCGAACTGGTGACCGTTCGGTCAACAACGTCAGCAGCTCTGCACTTTAACTCACTGCGCCACCGGGGGCTCCTGAATAGCTTTATGTTGATATAATAACCTGTCACATATGAATTTCAGTGACTTCCATAATCCATGGTGTCAGCTACAACTTTCAACAACCATTAACTTGAATTAACTCCTTTTGTCTCTTTTCAGAATTATTTTGCAGCCTTCCAGTCATTCACTGACTCTTTCATTTAATAAAGCTGTTAGGTCCAGAAAAAAGTTGATTGTTGGCTTAATTTTTGTGGCACAGTAAATATTTGTGTTGGATATCTTGTGTAAATCAGGAGATAACAATGCCAGTTAAATTTATGTCAGCTTCAGACTGTGACACAACAAAATGTGTAAAAATGAAAGAGTGGATGAATAATCTTCTGAAGACAGTATATGGAGATATAGAAATGTATAATCTGTTGTAATAATACAAGGTGGAAGTATCCACACATATCGGTAGACCGTGGATAATTTATTAAGCAAATCTGTTAAAATGAGTGGAAACGTTATTTCATACCGAGGTTTTAGTTTGGTACCAATAGGATTGTATCTCAATGTTCAGATTTGATGAATAGCAGACATGTACCTTGCAGCAGGCAAACTCGGTGACACTAATTTTGGCCATGTGCAGCATAGCAGGTCTAGGAAACAAGGTCAAAGTTACAGAAGTACAAAGGTGATTTGACAGTTTTCTCTCTTCTTCATCAACTTGTTTGCAGAGTTGCTTTGTTCAATGTAACTCTCAACCCAAGCATATTTTCTTTGAAAAGAAATGCTGGAAAGCAGGCATGTAGCCGGGGGGGGGGGGGGGGGGGGGGGGGGGGCTCGGGGGGCTTCAGCCCCCCCCCCCCCCGAAATTCTCATGGTGGTTCGCGAAAAGGCCTTACTGGTGCATTATTTAAACTGTTATGTTTATTCATATCATGATCTGATCACCATGCTCAATATATCCCATATGCATGGGGATATTGGGGTAATGATACAAAAGGTTTGCTAGGCTAGACCCTCTTTCACTCAGACTCAGCCCCCCCGAAACTCAGCCCCCCCCGAAACCCCCCCTGAAAATTTTTTTAGCCCCCCCCGAAACGAAATCCTGGCTACGGGCCTGCTGGAAAGGCAGACAAAGCAGCTCATCAGTAGTTCACAGCCTCAAACAAAAGATCTAATTCAGAAAAATTCACATAAGTACATGCTCAGGACCTAATTCCGTGTTCTAGCAGCATTTCCCCCTGACATTTTGCCTGCATCTGTGACTGGCATCTTCAGAGGATCCTCTAAAGATGCTAGCCACAAATGCAGGTGAAATGTCAGGAGAAAATGCTGCTAGAATACAGCCCAGAAACCACACAACACTCCAGTGATTCCAGCTGTGAAAGCCTTGGACAATACATTAAAGTATCATTGTGTGCCTTCGAGTCATTTCCAATTCATGGTGACCCTAAGGCATTATCACAGGGTTTTCTTGGCCAGATTTATTCAGAGGATGTTTTCCTCTGCTTTCCTCTGAGGTTGAGAGAATGACTATCTCAGGTTCATTCATTCGGTGTTTTAACATTGCTTTTCATCTTTATATACCCCACACTGACTCTCGATGTAAAGTCTAACCTCTCTGGAATATATATATATATATATATATATATATATATATATATATATCCTAAAGTATATTTATCTAACATGTTTACTTTTTAACATTCAATATTAACTTGCCTCATATTGATTTTTGCACCAAAAGTGTATAAAGACCAATAAGTTTCTTTCTGCCTCAAACAAGTACCTAATCCAAGAAAGAACAATTAGAATTATTTGTTACATATATGTTGAGCCACACTGCACAAAAATCGAATGCTTCCTAAGTTGACTTGATAGAAATATTGACAAATTCCATCACTACAGATGTGATTTAGACTCTGCTCATATAATATGTAAATGTACAGAACTGGAGTCATGTTCTCTTAATGTATATGAATGCAATTTATCCAGCATTGCACTGGTTTATATGAATGTTACACAGCACACAAAGCTTGTTATCATTCACAAACATATAAGGCTCATGACCAGAAATGGCCTATGAACACTAGAGGTTCAGGCACAGCTTACCTGTCTGAACGCATCTCCCCCTATGAACCACCTCATAGATTAAGATTGTCAGAGGAGGTCCTGCTTTTGGTCCCACTTCCTTCGCAGGCATGACTGGTGGGGACGAGAGACAGGGTGGCCCCACTGCTGATACTAGATCAGCTCCTCCTTCCTGGCCTTCAGAAGGAAAGTGAAAACATGGTTTTGGGATCAAACCTTCATAGAAGTGCAATAGAAGGATATTGAATATGTGCAATTGGAATGGCCCTGGATTACAGTTGTGGATTGTGTGGTCTTAATAATGGATGTAATGTTTTAGTTGTTTTAATGTTTATTAATTTTAATCTTAATTTAAATGTTCATTTTAATTGTATTTGTTTTTGACATATTGAATAGTGTGTAAAGTCGCCTTGAGTCTACTTTGGGGTTGAGAGTATAAATATGTAAATAATAATTTTAAAAAATTTCCAAACCTTCTTGGCAAGGAAATACTTTCATGGTTCTCTGTGAAAAGTCAATATTATCCAGTGTTTTCACTCTGACTCCGTGACTAATTCCTTCACTACAAATAGTCTTGTTAATCCTTGTTTGGCTCCAGCAATTGGAAATCCAATCTGTTTTCAAAGATCTGGAAAAGAAATACCAGAGACATATTCCAGAACATGAGCAAATTGATGGTTAATTCATAAGGAATTACCTAGTTTAAATGGCTAAGTGGCTGTGTCAGGATTACTGTCTTTAATTAAAAGTTCAACTAGTAAAGCATAGTACTAATCTTAATCAGTTGCTTTATTTGACTGCTCTTGGTAACAATAACAAAATGCGTGCGCTAAGTGCCTCCTCTTTTAATTTTCTCAATAGTGGACTCATCGGATGCAGCTGGGCCATGGTTTTTGCCTCAGGTGGCTTCCAGGTCAAGCTTTATGATATTGTGCAAGAGCAGGTAGCAAAAGCCTTGGAAAATATTAGGTAAGTCACTTGCCTCCCTTGCAACACAGGGAAGCTGTTATAACATCTCTTTTATTATACAAGTGTTTAGTTTAGTGTCCAATTTTAAACAAGATGAATAAGAAATTTATTTAAAACATTTATATTCTGCCCTTCTCACCCCGAAGAGGACACAGGGTGGAGCACAACGGCAAACATTCAGTGAGTGTCTTAGTACAAATTCAGGCTATCTGGTAGTGATGGGAGGAAAAATCTGAAAAGAAAGTTAGCAGTAGCATGAAATTCAAAAACACCTTCCCCAAATTCTGCAATTTTAGTCATGCTCCATTTAGCCTCTTAAAACAGTAGCTGAAGTAGCATCATGAAATTTAATGGGACCTTTGGGACCCTTCCTCTGTAATCTGAGGACAGTTTAACATTCCTATTTCATGTAGGAGTTTCCTATGCACGGGTGATTCTAGTTGAGTTAGCTTTGCAAATGTATTACCGTGTGAACAACACAGTTGTCTTAAGTTTGCATTTCAAGTAGGCTTGTTACTATGATAGAAACACAGTTAACTGACTTGTTGGCAATTCCTAGATACTTGGATTTTCAGGACTAATTATCCTCCACACCTGTTTTAGTTTAGCCATAATCAGGCCATATTCAGATGCCTCCTGGTATTAATTAACACGAAAGATAAGAATTGCAAAGTGAGGCTTAAATAGTCCAAAGGCAGCAAATTCAGTCTTCTCTCATTCAAATTCAGGCTCAAGGCTCAAACCTCATTAATATTTGGATGAAAGTCAGCCAGTGAATACTCAGTGTTGTAAACTATATATCAGAGGAAAGCAATGGCCAACCACCTCTGAGTATCCTGTCAAAATCCCGAATGAAATCAGCTATTCTTAAGCTGAAGGTTCTACACATACACAAGAACAACAAGACTAGAAAAGAGGTAGGCAACTGCCTATATTGATGGATTTTATACTTAAACTTATATAACATTTATGCAGAATTATGTCCCATCAGATTTACATTATCTTTATATTTCTGAGGTGTTCCAAAGCTTATAAAAATTCAAATGAAAGAAAGGGGGAGGTGTCAGAACACTGTCTCACTTTTTAAAAATCAGAGAAGAGTAAGAAGAAGATGATGATTAAGACAATGATGACCCAGGAGCTACAGGCCAATCAGCCTAACCAGGAAAAATATCAAAACAGATTATACAGCAGCCCCACCTGCAAGTATCTGGATAATAATGCAGTAATTAGTAAGAGCCAGTATGGGTTTGTCAAGAACGAATCCTGCCAAACTAATCTTATATATTTTGTTTGATTTAGTAAATGTTGATAATACTGTGGATGTCATTTTCTATTTGTTATTGTTATTATTATTATTATTATTATTATTATTATTATTATTATTATTTCAATGAAATGGTAGAGGGGATGCCTATCAAACCTTTGGGTGATAGAAGGGTTAGCAATCTAATTGGAAGATAGGAACAACATTCAAAAGGAGCTTGATAAACTGGAAAACTGACTGATATTAATACAGTGAAATTCAACAGAGACAAATGTAAAAGAGAGGTGCAGGCTTGTTCTCTTCTACTCAGAAGGTAGAACTAGGTCAAATAGTTTTAAGTTAAGAGAGTAATTTTTGATCAAACATTAGAAGGGACATCTTGTCAGCCAGAACTATTTGGCAACGGAGCCAATTTCCTGGAGAGGCTATGGGATGTCCTTGTATGTCTTCAAAAAACGTTTAGACAGCTCCGTGCTGGGAATAGACAATTGTGTGCGACCAACTCCATAACTTTCTATAAATGAAAATGGTTAATATGTCCCTTCTTTTGTCTTTACTAGCAAACAACTCAAGCAACTTGAAAAGACAGGAATGCTGAAAGGTTCACTGAATGCTGACCAGCAACAGTCTCTCATTACTGGATGCACAGATTTAAAGTCAGCAGTAGATGGTGCCATTCACATTCAGGTGAGCTCATGCATGCACATTTTAGAGGCGGATCAACGTTTCCTTTTATGTATACAACTATGCAATTTGGAAGCATAAACATGGGCTCTACTGCATTTAGACCTCAAAATCTATGCTTTTCTCAAGTATATGACACCGTTCACAAAGAAAAATGTAACTATTTGAAAAAGTGCCTAGACGTCTTTTCAGCAGTAAACTCAGTATTTCAATAGGAAAATCACATGGGAAGAGTATACACTTACAAAAGAATGCATACATTTTAAAATGTGTTTTAAAAATACCTTCAAGAAGACATTAAAATCTTACCAATACCTGAGAGAATGTCAGAAGCACAATCTAATAAGAGCGACAGTTGCACTATTCCACTGTATAGACTTGAGCACCCATAGATGTTTGGAACGAAACAGCAAGGAAAGAAGCCATTACGTCCAATCTCTGCTCAATGTAGAATTTCCAGGTAGTCTTCTTGTTTGCAGTTTTCTGGCACTTCATACATTCGCCAAGATTTTTCAAAGATGGTGACAAGTGGTTCTCAAGTTAGCATGTTCCTTCGGTCCTTTTAGATGCAGCTCCTCTGCCCCTGCAAGATGATTCATTTAGGGAGAAGCACACAGCTGACTTTTTTTGGTGGGGGCTGGGAAACTGAATCTCTCTCTCTCTCTCTCTCTCTCTCTCTCTATATATATATATATATAAACCTTTTTGGCTTTGTCATTGTGACCAAGAATTCAAGAGTTCTGAAGTCAAGCCAGATAGTCAGGAATGCAAACTGAATTCCAAATCCATAAATCAAGACAGGAAGTCAGTCCAGAAATCAGTCATGGATTCAGGATGCAACAAGGTCCAGAACAGGATTATAAGAACCAAGGTCAGAGTTGAGAATTCAGGGCAAGAGGGCAACATTATCTGCTGCCAAAGAGCTATCCAGACCCCTTTTATCATTTGATCTCAGTTGCTGCTCATTTCAGTAAGCCTTCAGTAAGTTTTTGATAATCCCAAAAACTTGTGATGCTTTCTTTGAGGAAGAGGTCAGCTTGCTGAAAATACTGAAAGAATCTCCTCTACCCCTTGTCACATCCAAACTAGGCAAGCTACTGGCCATGACAGTGACCGCTTTCAGTAATGGACTAGATGAGGGTGATGAAGGTCAACAATTCAAGTTTATTCCAAACTAGACAGAAGTGTCTCTTGCCAGTTGAAAGAAGATTAGGGAATAACAATTTAAACATGTTGGATGGGATTCCCTCTCAAACTTCAAGTCTATAACTTGAGGGTACTCCTGGACTTTGATCTGAGCATTGGCTGTGGCCAGGAGTACATTTCCACAGTTTAAATTAGTGAACCAGCTGTGCTCATTCCTTGAGAAGTTAGATCTGGCTGTGGCAACAAATATCTTTTGATGCACTCTGTATAGGGCTACCTTTGTAAACAGTTTAGAAACTTCAATGCTGTGAACAAATGATTGACATTTAAAAGGCTTGTTATTTGAAACATTTTGTTGTTGTTTGTTTGTTCAGTTGCTTCCGACTCTTTGTAACTTCATGAACCAACCATGCCAGAGCTCCCTGTTGGTCGTGGCCACCCCTACCTCCTTCAAAGTCAAGCCAGTTACTTCAAGGATACCTTACTCTCAATAATTAAGAAGTTAGCCACTTGATATAAGAGGTCTGTAATTATAGTAGCCATTAGAAATAACAGTAATGAGTTGCCTGAGGATGCCTGCCATAGATGTGGGCGAAACGTCAGGAGAGAATGCTTCTGTAGCATGGCCATACAGCCCAGAAAACTCCACAGCAACTCAGTGATTCTGGCCATGAAAGCCTTCAACAACACAATAACAATAATCTTTGCAAAAAAGAACCTTAGAGTTCTCATTCAAATATGACTGTTGTGCACACTGATTTCTACAAAATACACTGTTAATCATCCAGTTGGATGAGAAAACACACTGTCTTGCATTGTCATCTTTTTGGACTTTGCCTTTTAAAGTTATTTTTTCACCATCCCTATTCAAAGCCCTGGGTTATTTCGTAAAATTTAACTGCTTAGTTAGTAAAGTGAATCTTTTCTGTAGCCTAGACTAACTTTATTAACATCAAAAGAAAACAAATTGGATAACCAGAGTAAAATTTAGTAGGAAGCATACCTAGTCTCATTATGGTTAGAAATGATAGTAAATTGATTTCTTCAAAGATTCATTTTGAATTAAAAAAAGATTTGTGCTTAAAATAGGTGTTCAAAAGATTATTTCAAATATATGCAGCTCTCTCCTCCTCATTCTTGCACATACATCAGTCTATGTGAAATCTTGCTAGGACTGGGGAAGCAGGTGAATCTTTCTCACAATTTCCCCAAGTATTTCATCCAATCCATTGTGGCAGCAACAAAATTCTTATTTACTTTCTATAACTGGTATAACTCTTGTTATATACTATCACATGCCAAAGCAAGGCCTTGCTCTTTGTTGTTCCTTCCTCTTCAGAGTCACCGCAACCCCCACAAATTGGGAAAAGGTGGACCTTGCCTTTATTTGTCTCACCTGCCTTCTTCATCCAATGGGTTGCATTAAAAACTGATCATGCATATCATGCTCTTTTTAACTCCAGTTGCCTAAACTGGACAATCAAAGAGGTCTCTTGTACTTAACAGGGCTTGCCTGCCATATTGTCAAAAGGAGAAATCGTACTTACATGAAGGTTCATTCTGGGGTGGCAGGAGGAGCAATCCATTGCAGAAAAGTATTATTATTGTTTGTATATTTTAATATGTATTATATGGAAATCAGTTTTAATATGTGTATAATAATAATAATAATAATAATAGGCAAGGGACATGTTCTTAGAGTTGGGAAATTTCTCACACTTCAGATATTGTTGGATGGCTATCCCATTTTTCCTTCTTCATTGGCTGTGCTTTCTAGGGCTGATAGGAGATGTAGCCTGTTCACATGAAGTCAACAGATTGATCCCCACTTCATAGAGCAGCGGTTCTCAACCTGGGGGTTGCAACCCCTGGGGGGGTCGTTAGGCCATATTCTGGGGGTCGCCAAGGTGCCTTGGCTGGCCCCGCCCTCTCCAAAATGGCTGCCGACTCCCGGACACAGCCACATGGCACTCCTGGAAGGCTCCTCCTCTTGCTCTTCCCACAGAAATGTGGGTGGTCAGGAGGAGGAGCTTTGGAGGCAAAGGAATGGGGGAAGAAGACTCACCCTTTGTTTAGGCCGCAATGTGAGTAAAACTCTTCATGCAGTCCTCGTGCCTGGCCATCTGTCTATGATGAGGGGAGGGAATTCTCTGTGCCATGTTTGAGTGCATTGCATGGCTGCATGAGTTCAGAATGCTTTTGGATGGGAGAGGACTATATATCTCAGCAGTTCCAAAATGCCAAGGTCTATGTACCAGTTATCTCCAGCATTTTCTGTTCACCATGGGAATTCTCTGTGCCATGTTTGAGTGCATTGCATGGCTGCATGAGTTCAGAATGCTTTTGGATGGGAGAGGACTATATATCCCAGCAGTTCCAAAATGCCAAGGTCTATGTACCACAGTTATCTCCAGTATTTTCTGTTCACCATGGGAATTCTCTGTGCCATGTTTGAGTGCATTGCATGGCTGCATGAGTTCAGAATGCTTTTGGATGGGAGAGGACTATATGGGGCTGAGTCTGAGTGAAAGAGGGTCTAGCCTAGCAAACCTTTTGTATCATTACCCCAATACCCCCATGCATATGGGATATATTGAGTATGATATGAATAAACATAACAGTTTAAATAATGCACCAGTAAGGCCTTTTCGCGAACCACCATGAGAATTTCGGGGGCGGGGAGGCTGAAGCCCCTCAAGCCCCCCCTCCCCCCCAGCTACATGCCTTGTCATAGGAGTTCTATGTGCAAAGTTTGGTCCAGGTCTGTAATTCACGGGGGATCTCAGTGGTCTGTGGAAGTCAGAGCTGAATTGGTAGAAGGTACCGCAAATCCCATCATCAATTATCCATACTCCCCTAAACATATTGTTTTTGTGATTAATCACTATGCTTTAATTATGTTCAATTTGTAACAATGAAAATACATCTTGCATATTAGATTTTTGTATTAGAATTCATAAGAGTAGCAAAATTATTTATGAAGTAGCAACTAAAATATAGTTGGGGGTCACCACAACACGAGGAACTTTATTTGGGGGTCACTGCATTAGAAAGGTTGAGAACCACTGTCATAGAGGATACCAAGAGAGTAAAGAAAATTATGTTGACATTTCTCCACAGCTCCCTAATGACCTTCTTGCTTCAGTTTGGACTCCTTAGTAAGACTACTGCCTTTCCTAGAAATGCTCTACCAAGCAGAACCTGGTACAAATATATTCAGTAAAACCATTCTGGGATCATTGTTTTGATTTGTCAGTTATTCGACTAATTTCAAAGAATATAAGCTCAAGAACCTCCATATAACATTTTAGGTGCATAACATGCAGTAGGAAATGATACTGACAGTTTTAATAAAAATGTTATAGCTCTTTTCCATCATTATCTTCTGCATATAATGGACCAATGAGTTGGGCTATAGGATGATGTAGTGTGCTTTTAGCTTTTTGATCCTTTTATATTCCAGGAATGTACACCAGAAAATGTAGAACTAAAAAAGAAGATTTTTGGCCAGTTAGACCTTATTGTCAGTAATGATGTCGTTCTAAGCAGTTCAACTTCCACTCTTCTGCCAACAAAATTGTTCACTGGGCTGAAGCATGTCAAGCAGTGTATAGTTGCACATCCTGTAAGTACACTAAGCATCTTGAGAATGTTTTGAATTCTCAGCAGTATTATGTTGTCAAAATGAATGGTCATCTTATATGTCTTAAGTCGGATTCTTATATTATTCTGTGTAAAGGTTTCAAGTAGGTGCCATCTGATGCAGAGGTACAATTGACCTTCTTTATCCACAGCTTCTGCACCCATACATTCAATAAACCATGGCCTGAAAATATTTGAGGGAAAAAAATCCAAACAAGCAAACTTTGATTTTGTCATTTTATATAAAGGACGACATTATATATAATGAGATGTGAGAATCTTTAGATTTTGGTATTCACTGGGGATCCTGCAACCAAACCCCAGCTGAGAAACTATTGTACCTACAGTTGTTTCCAACTTACAGCAGTCTTAAAGCAGCCCTATCATGGGGTTAATTTAGCAGGATTTATTCAGAGTAGGGACTTAGTACTGCCTTCCTCTGAGGCTAAGAGAATTTGACTTGTTCAGAATCACCCAGTAGGTTTCAACAGACAGAGATTTACTACAACTCATACTGTATGTTGATAGTATTATAAATAAACAATAAGGTACAAAGCAGATTATTTCTCTTTTTTCTAGAACTGATTTAAGACAAATAAATTGATCATAATACCTCCATAATGTTTTTGTGCTCTCCCTCTCTGATTTATGTCTAGGTAAATCCACCATATTATGTGCCTTTAGTTGAGTTGGTTCCCCACCCTGAAACAGAACCTTGTGTATTGGAGAGAACCTATGCTCTCATGAAGAAGATTGGACAATCACCAGTTAAACTGACAAAAGAGGTTGATGGGTTTGCACTGAATAGACTCCAGTATGCGATTATTAGTGAGGCATGGAGACTTGTTGGGGTATGTATGATTTCATTCTTCAGTTTACCTGTCTGTGCTTCCACTTCTCTGGATTGTAACTGGTTTATTGACCGAACTTACAAATTACAAAGATTACCATTCTAGTGGGGTATCCTGGCCCCATCGTTTGTCAACATCTTTTGTAACAATTCAGTTGAAGGTGTAATTATCAAATTTGTAGATAACACCAATTAGGAGGGATAGTTATTACCTCAGAGAATAGGATCAGGATTCAACCTTACCTTAATGGGTTGGAAGGTTGGGGCAGGGGGAGGGGAGAGTAGAATGCATTTCAAGAAGGATAAAGAAATGGTACTAAATTTAGACAATGAAAATGAAATGTACAAAGACAGAATTGGTAGCATTTGACTTGAAAGCAGCTAAGTCAAAAACAAATCTAGGGCTCTTAAGCAGATCACAAGTAAAACATGAGTCAACCGTGTGATGTAGTGGCCAAAAAGCCAGTAGAATTCTAGACTGCATCAACAGAAGTATACTGTCCAAATGCAAGAAGTAATATATCAGTCGTTCCAAACCTGTGGATCCCAAGGTGTTTTGGCCTACAATTCGGAACACCCAGCCAATTTACCAGCTGTTCATCCCTGGGAGTTGAAGGCCAAAACATATGGGGACCCACAGGTTGAGAACCACTGTAATATACTCATATATTCTGCTTGGTCAGATATCTGCAATGCTGACTGCAGATTTGAACACCACAGTTCAAGGGAGATATTAAAAAGTTGGACCTTCGTCAGAGGAGGGTAACCCAAATGGGGAAGGCTCTGGAAACCAAGCCATTATGACAAATGGCTTAGGAAGCTGGATATATTTACCTTGGAGAACAAAAGATTGAAAGGTGATAGGATATTTATCACCTGGAGGGATAACATATAGAAGATGGAGAAAGCTTATTTTTCTGCTGCTCTAGAGCAGGGGTCCTCAAACTAAGGCCCGGGGGCTGGATACGGTCCTCCATTTACCCGGCCCTCGCTCAGAGTCAACCTAAGTCTGAAACGGCTTGAAAGTACACAACAACAACAATCCTATCACATCAGCCAAAAGCAGGCCCACACTTTACATTGAAATACTAATAAGTTTATATTTTTTTAAAAACTGTTCTTCATTTTAATTATTGTATTGTTTTAAAGTGTTTTTTGCACTACAAATAAGATATGTACAGTGTCCATAGGAATTCATTCATGTTTTTTTTCAAATTATAATCCGGCCCTCCAACAGTTTGAGGGATTGTGACTTGGCCCTCTGTTTAAAAAGTTTGAGGACCCCTGCTCTAGAGTCTTAAACATAAACCAGTGGATTCAGATTATAATTATTATATAATATTTACTTGATCATTATAAGAAAATAGATTTCACCTTCAGTATAAGGGCTGTTCAGCAGACATGCGCAAATTTCAGTCCTCCAGGTGTTTTGGACTCCAACTGACAGAAATCCCTGCCAGCTTATTAGGAATTGGGGGAGTTGGAAGTCCAAAACACCTGGAGGGCCAAAGTTTGCCCATGCCAGGAATAGACTGTTCCTGATGATTATAGAAAACACAAGAAAAATTGGATTTATAAAATAGGATTGCAGCATTTGTAATTAATATTCTTGCCATTCAGGAGGGTGTAATATCTCCAACTGATCTGGATCTGGTGATGTCTGATGGCTTGGGAATGCGCTATGCTTTTATGGGACCCCTGGAAACAATGCATCTGAATGCAGAAGGCATGTAACCTTTGTTACTAAGATTTAAATGTGGAGTTTTCATGGTTCATGACATAATGAATATTATTCATCATGAATACTATTTTAACAGTACATGTTATGATAATGTTGGAGAAGACTGGAAAGTCCTATTGTTCTTTACACATCATTGTTTGCTTTGGAGGTGACTAGCACTTAACTTGAAGGACCAATGTCATGGGAAAAGACCCTAAGATTAGGTCAGACCCATCAAATTGATTTTTGAATTTCAGCCATATATTGAGGCCTACCAGGAGCTTCCACATTTTGTGTATTATGTACACTTTAGCATTTCTGAGCAGAGAGCAGAAAAAACCCCATAGTGATTTCAAGTTTTGTAGGTCAGTCCAGACCTATTTTAGGATATTATCGCATTAAGGTGGCAAACCAGCATAGTAGCAGCAGGATCATTACCTTTTATGACAATTCCCATTGCATAATGACATGAGATATCTGTTGCTACTCTGGACAAAGCCATCCTCAACTATTGATGGAAAAAACACAGTGCTGCAACCTGCCTGGTGCAGCGACCCCAAGCACTTCTGTGTTGGCATACTAGTGATATCAGGAGTGGGATTGTCCTACTCTCCCACTCTCCCCTCTCTGTCAAAGATTTCATTACAAAAAATTACCTCTGCTATGCAAAATTGTAAACTGTCTTTAACAGATTATTTTTTTTAAAAAGCGGCACAGTGGGAAAGCAGAGTTAAATGTCTCATCCAGAAGTGCAACCATGGGAACTCACACAAAGTGTCTCAAGTGCACAGCACTAGCAGTGGTGCGGCAATAATTCACTGTATTGGTAAATTACCACAATCCTTGTTCATGTGAATGGTGGGGGATAGTGACACCATGTGATATGTCATCAGTCTGTTTGGTATGTTCCACATCTTCCATCATCAGCTGTAGATCCAGAAGCACGAAGAAAGTTTCCTTATTTGCCTTGACTATGAAAAGTAGATCGTTTCAATTCTATGGTTCTTCGCTGAAACCAATGTTTAACATACTTTCCATATAGGAAAAACATATTGGAATATGTATTAGATTTAAGAGTATCTGCAAGGTTTATTCTCAGTTTGGAAATTTGATTAACTTTGTGTTTCTTTGTATACGAAGGATTTTTTGTTTGGAACGGACCAAAAATATATATCTCCAATTCTATTTCAGGAATGTTGAACTATTGTGAGAGATACCGTGAGGGCATGATACATGTCTTGAAAACCTTTGGGCCAATACCAGATTTCTCAGGGGAAACAGAACAGAAGATCAATCAGGTACATTTACATGGGAGTCTTATGACATCAGACAAAGTAGAAAAATGTATCGCTTGTATTAGCATCCTATTTTAGGGATGCAGCCATCTCTATTTTGGGTTTAAGCATTTTCATATTTGTTTTTCTTGAGAAGTTTAATGAGTAAGGAATGCTAATTTCATTAAAAGACTTCTAAATTTAGTTAAGTCGGTCTAGAGCAGTGGTTTGCAACCTTTTTTTGACCAGGGACCACTCTCTAACATCAGTACCAAAAAGCTTACGAATCAGTTTTTGGTCAACGTTGGTTTGGTTATTTGTGGTGCTGATTAAGAAAATTGCACTGGATAGACCACATCAACTTGACCAGAGACCACTTGACCAGAGACCACTTTGACCAGGGACCACTCTCCAACATTAGTACCAAAAGGCTTACGAATTAGTTTTTGGTCAACATTGGTTTGGTTATTTGGGGTACTGATTAAGAGAATTGCATTGGATAGACCACATCAGTTCTAGTTTCTGATCCAATAGTCACCAACTGCTCGCACACAGAAAACTGTATTTAATAATCTAGAGCTGATGTGGTAGTAGTAATCTTTCATGGGTAGTCAGCCTCTCCCCTCCCGACATCCCCATTGCCTTGGCACTATAAGACAGTTTCACAAGACAAGTTGCTCTCATTGCCGCATGGTTTTGAGACAATGGTGTACCATTGGTTAGGCCATGGATCATATTTTCATTCTTGGGGACCACTGGTGGTCCATGGACCACAGGTTGGGAACCACTGGTCTAGATTTGAGTAGGTTCTAGATCAGGGGTCCTCAAACTTTTTAAACAGAGGGCCAGGTCACAGTTCCTCAAAATGATGGAGGGTCAGATTATAATTTGAAAAAAACATGAATTCCTATGCACACTGCACATATCTTATTTGTAGTGTAAAAAGCACTTAAAAACAAGACAATAATTAAAATGAAGAACAATTTTAACAAATATAAACTTATTAGTATTTCAATGGGAAGTGTGGACCTGCTTTTGGCTGATGAGATTGGGTTGTTGTTGTTGTGTGCTTGCAAGTCATTTCAGACTTAGTTTGACTCTGAGCGAGGGCCAGGTAAATGACCTTGGAGGGCCGTATCCAGCCCTCAGGTCTTAGTTTGAGGACCCCCATTGGTTCAAAACCTTTTTTTTCTGATCTGCTACAACTTTGAGAAAAGATGCACCTTTTAGGCTACTGCAAAGCTATATTGCAGGTGCCACTTGTCATTTTCCATTCTGTGACTTACTCTGTTTTCTCTTCATTTCAGGCAATGATTGAAAAAACACCAGCTGATCCAGAGCACTTAAATGCCAGGCGGCACTGGCGAGATGACTGCCTTATGCGCCTGTCCCATCTAAAAAAGGAAACTAAGTCTGATGGTATCAATCATGTTTAGATCTTAGGGTAGTTATTCAAATAGCTGCAGCTCTTCCACAAGCAGATGTTAAATCATGGAAGACATGATTGTGAATACAAGAGCCCAGTTGATCTGAACATCTGTAGTCAATTTATTCAGTTTCAGATTTTTTTTTAAAAAAAAACAGAATAGCATTCAAAGCTAGTTTTAAGTGTAGTTTAAAGAATCTGCATTTTTGAGATTGAAAGCCATGATGCCATGCTATTTTATAAAATAAAACGACAGATCTTGTTTTCAGTGCTAACCAGCAGCTGTATGAAGATGAGCACACATTTCTGTTGGAATTTAAAAGATGTTTGATTTCCACAAGTAAAGTGTTCTCATTGCTGGCTACCATGATACAAGATTTGTTAAGGATTCCGCAAAGAAACAATTGACCTGGTTTTAATGTGGACTTACTAACAACTGTTGGAATGGTGGAGTCTAGGAGGCGATTCTCATTGGGAATCTGTAAGCTTCACAAGAAGAATGAACCATACTGTGTTAGAATATTGACAAAACCTTGCTTTGTTACATTTATGCAACATAGAGAATTATTCTGAATTTTCCGTCATGTCTTAACCAAGGGGATGGCCGCATGTTTTGATGTTTTACCATTCTTGTCAGAGGGGTCACTCATTTCTCCGCATGGGGAGCTGAAGCTGACAGAGGGAGCTCATTCATGCTCTCCCCAGATTCAAACCTCTGACCTTTCACTCACCAGCAGGTCGACAGTTTGAATCTGTGGGACGAGGTGAGCTCCCATTGTTAGCCCCAGTTTCTGCCAACCTAGCAGTTTGAAAACATACAAATGTGAGTAGATCATAGGTACCACTTCAGCAGGAATGTAACGGTGCTCCATGCAATCATGCTAGCCACATGATCTTGGAGGTGTCTATGGACAATGCTGGCTCTCTGGCTTAGAAATGGAGATGAGCACCACTCCCCAGAGTCAGACTCAACTAGACTTAATGTCAAGGGGAAACCTTTACCTTTTTTATAATTGTATCTGGTAGTATATTTCATGCTGCCCTCTTTATTATGCTTTGAAAAAAAACCTATTTTTATTATGTATTGCATAGTGCTTTGGGAACCTTTCACCTCAAAAGCAACATATATTTCAAAAAGAAATAAATAAATAACAAAAGGAACTGCATTGCACAAGCAACAGAATAGGCATCATTACTAATGATAAGAATTGTTTCCTTCATTATAGTAAAATCTCTACAAAAAATATTGCTAAAAGCAAATTAACAATATTAAGGAGAACGTTCCCTATTTTAATAATATCATACTGGACTTTAAAAAACTTCTTTTAAAGAATGGCCATAATGTAAACTTTTTCTTAATACAGTTGCTGTATTTGAAAAACTATTTTTTTCCAACTAATGCATTTGCTTCTGTTCTGAAATCATGCACAATCTCTTATTTTGTGAAATACCTGCTTTGCTTGTCAATAAACATATACAACTACATTTCTGTGATGCTTTGGGAGTTTTTTATGCTAGTGGTTTAATGCGAGCCTGTGATAATCTTGGGTAGATTCTGATCATATAGCTTATTTTTGCAGTGACATCCTGGTATCTGTATGGAGTAGGATTGTCAGATGGAACATAGCCCAAACCCCAGAGGAAACCCATTTTGTCCATAGGATTCATCTAGATGTTGACTTACAATTTAAGAACTGATTGCATTAGTGTACTCTACTTGAAGTATGTTAATACTTTCCTTCAGTACTCTGATCATAAGAATAGAATAACCAATAAAGAGATCAGTAACATTTTAATAATAAATTCATTGTTTTTGTATATAGGTCGAGATTAAGTTTTCAACCATCAGTAAATCTTCTAGCCCCGCTAGAGGGAGCCAATGTGCTGAAGATCCTGGATTTTTGAAGCACCGATACACAAGATGATTACATTGTCTAAGGCTAAATTTTAAGCTATTCTCTAGCACAGAACTTTCCAGACATGTAATGTTGCATCATTTTGCAACACGGTAGTTCAGTTTTACTAGCAAACTAGAGGTAAACCAACCCTTTATAAGAGATATAGACACATCTATAAATTGTAATAATTTAATGGATGAGGACACAACATACCTTATGGTAATAACATACATTTTCAAGATTTGTGTCATTTCCCATTATGTTTGTGCAACACAGCTACATGCAGCAACTAATGTGTCATGACACACAGTTTGGACAGCTCTGCTATAGCAGGTTGTGTTTCTCATACATTTTCTATCTGAAAGGCCTATTTTCTTACGAGCCACCTCAGATTTTATGATCTGCAGGAGAGAGCTTTATCTCAGGTGTATTTGGTGAAGACTTGTGTAACAGCCTTAGCAGTAACTGCTCTTAGACTATATCATTGCCTTCCAGTTCTGTTCTCTTCTTGCCAACAGGTGACATTGTTTTTATTCAGGCAGAAGTGCTGTGCTATATTTTCAGTCTTCTGCTGGTACTGTAGTTATGTTTTAATTGTTTTAACTGTTTTACAACAATTTTTAGAATATTGTTATTTAATGCTTTGGGTGATCTAAACATATGTTGATGGCCTTAATAGTATAAACAAACAAATAATATTACAGCTGCCATTAGAAACCACTTGGTAAGACGTTTGTTATTGAAAACAATCCATGCAAAAAGAACTTTAGTCATAATTCAGATGAAATTTATGCATATTGATTTCTACAAAATACACTTAGTTATCCAATTGGTAAAGAATACACGTGTATTCTTACATTGTCATCTTTTTGGACTTTGAGTTATTTAGTATGTAAAGTGTAACTACATGCTTAGTAAAATTAATCTTTTCTGCAGTCATAGCTAACTATATTAAGAAATGAAGAAGAAAAAACAAATTAGCTAGCCAGAGTTAATAGGAAACACAATCTCATTACAATTAGAAATGATATAAAATTGAATGCTTGAAACACTTGTTTTGGATTAAAAAAAGATTTATGGTTAATATGGATGGTAAAATATTATCTCAAAAATGTGTAGTTAAGTTGTATGACTATAGCATTTTTGGCCTACTTTGCTCTAGAAGTTTTGTTTGATTGAAAAATGTTGCATTGCTTTGAGGAAGATCTCTCTTTGAAAAATATACAGATGCTATGGAGATCGGTGTCAGTTCCCCACTAATATTATCTAAAAATGATAAGTATTTTAAAATGACGCTAAATAAGCAACCACTTTATGATTTATACATTGCTAGGGTGGGTACATAAGAGTTTGGAAGAGTGGGCTGTCTAAGGTGAAATGCTTATTTATTTTTTATTTATTTACCATATTTATGGCCCGCCCTTCTCATCCCAAAGGGGTCTCAGAGCAGCCTTAGAAGTAGGCAACAATCCAATGCCACACAAATACACACAAATAAAATAAATACATTAAAAACCAAAAAGTTAAAAACATCACACATTAAAACCAGTCATTAAAACCAAGCAGTCCAAAAACAATCCACAATAACATAATCTTTATGTTATTAACAAGTTTGTACATTGCTGTTAGCTAATGCTGAAGAAGCTGTAGCAGTGAATGACTGTGGGGATGGGAGAAAATCCAGAGCAGAAATAAACAGATTTATCTTTGTTCTCTTGCTACCCTTTTAAATCGTGAAATCAGCTGCCACCAGGGGGCAGTGTAGGTCAATTGCCAGCATACCATGCTACTTTGAAAGCCATAGCAGGGTTTGAAAGCAATAACAGGTTTATTCACCTGGCCAGATGGATGACAGAACAGCATAATCTGTATGACATAACTCATATAGAAAAGTTCAACACATTTTATAAAGTTTGGCAGCTATTCAGATTGCTTACTTTCTCTCCTAGTTGGTCAGTAGATGTGTTTTCTAGGATCTGCCTTCTCATTGGCTGTGACTTCCTCTTGAAATCACAGACTGGGACAGAGAGGAAAGATAACAACTGGGATTGGTGAGGTTCAAAATTAAAGGTTTCTTGTGCCCACCTCTGAGGGTGTGGGCCCCCTTGTCCAAAATGGAAAGAACATTCTGTTGGATGTTGGAAGGTTGGAATAATCTCTACACAAAGAGTGAGGCTTGGGAAACCGGAAAGTTAATCAAGTGGATAAACAACACTTGGTGTGTCCTGGGTCCTGAGGGTTGCTGGCAATCAGTCTCTCAGCAAGGAGTCCAGTGGAAGAATCTGTGTTATTTCTCAAGGAAGCAATGTAGTCTATTTATTTATTTATTTATTTACTTACTATGTTTATATACCGTCCCTCTCAACCTGCAGGTGACTTGGGGCAGTTTAGAGTCGGTACTAAGACCATAAAATGCAATTACAATACAGTTAAAAATAATTAAGATAATATAAAACCTAGCATAGTCAATAAAACATATTCATTAGGTTCTCCTTGTTAAAACATTGTCCAATCACATCGTCCAACCATACCATTTTCCTATGTCTGTTACACTGTGTTTGCAAAAAGTCATATAAGCACTACATAATGTAAGTTATGATATTTGATAAACTTGGGTTGCTGGTCCACTGTCTATTGTACAGGAGGGGCTCAGTTGCAGAAACAGAATGGAAACATATTGGAGCTGGCAGTTGGATTATGCAAAGTTTTGCATCAGTGAAGAAGTTAGGAAAAAAGGAAAGAGACGCCCAGTGGAAAGGAGCTGGGTCTGTTTTGTTAATTAAAGAAATGTATGATTTCATATATATATACTGTATACATGTATGTGTCGATGTTTCTTGGAGCGACATGCCTAAGGGAATTTTATATTTTTCTTTTTATTTCTCATGAGGCTGAGAGGGTGGGAGTTAGAAGGTGGGGGAAGGTCAATCTTGAGGTGTTGGGAGTCTTAACACGAAAGAAGAGAAAAAATAATTAAAGAAGTCTTTGAAAAATTTCAGGTCTTGCCTGCCGTTTTAGGGAAATGTATTATAATGTTGAAGGAACTGTAGTTTGCTCATACAAGATGCAACCTCATGCTACACTATATCAGCCCTCAAGTAATTGCTACTGATTCTGGGCAGCTTTTCTTCTTTCCACTTTTATTCTTACATCTTTGATACCTTCAGGTTCAATAAAGCATGTTCAAGAAATCCATATATTATGTGATTTCAGAATGGCGCCTCTTTTGTAAACTGGCTTATCAACCCCTGTCTACTTCAAACTGTCCCTTTAAAAAGCTATTGAACACATACAGTAGTCTCACTTGTTCGGCCCTCGCTTACCCAACTTTCTGTCTTATCCAATGCTCTTTACCAACACCCCCTTTTCCTCCAGCATTTGGCCTTCAATTAAAGGAGTGCTCGCCAACTTGCTCTCCATTCCCAATAAGTGAAAAAGGCAAGACGAGGAGGAGGAGGAAAGGGGGGAAAGAGGCAGGACTGGAAGCGGAAGCATTCTCCCTTCTTCCCTCTGTGATTTCTACACTCCTCTTCCATATCTAAGCACTTCTTGCTGGGCCGCTCTACCCCGAGGCATTGCCTTTCCTTGCCCCTTTGAGTCCCGGTTAGTATTCTAGGTGTCTAGCAGCGCGCTAGATGGATAACACTAGATGACTCGGTATGATCCGACATTTTCATTTATCCGACGTTCTGCTGCCCCGTTTATGTCGGATAAGCGGGACTCTACTGTAATTATGTTTTACTAGCAAAGCAGAGGTTAAAATTACCCCTTATTAGAGATACAAATGTATGCATAAATTGAAATAACAACATGCATTTGAGGACAACATATCCCCTGAGAAACTTTCATTTATATTTTTAATAATATATGATTTATTACTTTTTCACATAGACTCAGAAGTTTCTCATTATGACACACCTACACACTGCAGCCAACACATTAACATGCCATGGCACACAATTTGGAAAGCTTTGGTGTTGCCATTGAATACTGTCAGCCATGTCTGCCTTCAGGAAGCACAGAATTCCCTTGCTGAAACAGCTCCACTCCACTGGTCTGTTTCTAGGTACAATTCAAAGTGCTTATGTGGCCTATAAACCTCAATATAGCTGAGATCCAGGTTACCTGAAGGCTTGTATTCTCTCATATAAGCCTACTTTTGTTTTGAGATCTTGATGGTGGGGGGTTCTCTCCCATCCCTCTTACAGGTGCATTTGGTGAGAATATGAGAAAGGATTTTCTCATTGGAATTCCTTACAGAGTTTGGACTGTTTTCCTTCCTGCTATACTTTCAAAGGCAAGTGAAGACCTTTTTTTGGGTTTCAGCAGGCTTTTTGTGGTTGATTGTGCAAAGGGAGAGGTGTGCCTTTCAGAATGTGCTGTGCTGTTAACTTGTTTTCTTTTTAACGGTCTAACTTTTAATTGCTTTTAATTTTATTGTTAGTTCAATTATATTTTGTGCCGATGGGAACTGAGGTTTAACAACATCTTGAAGGATGTTCAACACATATGTAACAAATACCTAAAGATTACATAATGTAAATTTTTTTTGGTAAATATGGTACAAGATTTCAATGACTGAATCAAACCCGTTAGATTATAACATTCTTGGCATATGTACCTAGCTTGTCAAACTCATCTACTGCAATCTGTTGAGATCATTGGGATTTTCAGGGATGCTGTGTATTTATGGCACTGACATGTGATTTGTACTGTATAGCATACATTGGCACAGTAGCCTTATTAGAAACACTAAAGGGGAGTTCTCAATCAAGCAGAATTGTCTCAATCAAATTGTTCTTGTTCTTGAAAACCACAAAACACAGCATTGCCCAAACATAAATCAAGGAACATGAAAGGCACTGCAGACTAATTCAGTCAGAGAAGTCAGCCATAGGAGAACACTTGATGAACCAACCTGGACACAGCATATTATCTGAAAACACAGAAATACTGGACCACTCTGACAACCACCATATTAGACACAACAGAGAAGCCACTGAAATCCACAACTATGTGGACAATTTCAACAGAAAGGAGGAAACAATGAAAATGAATAAAATCTGGCTACCGGTATTAAAAAACTCTAAAAGCAGGACAGTAAATAAAGAGTAACACTCAAAAAGCACTGGAATTCCAGAGAAGAATCAATCAGGGCCAGCTAACATCACCAAAAAGGATTCCCCCAGGCAGCAACCAGCCAGGCTTTGAAGCTGCAAGGCCATTCGATGCTAATCAAGCTGGCAACATCCACACTTGCCTCAAGCAGACAAGAGTTCTTTCTCCCACTCTGGGCATTCCACAATTACCTCACCTGCCTAGTTTCCAACAGACTTCACAACCTCTGAGGATGTCTGCCATAGATGTGGGTTTATTTATTTATTTATTTGTCGTGTCAGGGCAACCAGTCAATTGTATTACATTTCTAATAGAACAAAACAAACAAACAGACAAAACACAAAATTTGCAAGTTTGGTAGTTGATTAAATGTCCTTTGACCAGTATCTGGCCACTTGGAGTGCTTCTGGTACTGCTGCATGTGGTATTGTGCATGTGGCAGGGCTCAGGGTGCATTGTAGCAGGCGCTCAGTGGTTTGCTCTTCTCCACACTTGCATGTTGTGGATTCCACTTTGTGGCCCCATTTCTTGAGGTTGGCTCTGCATCTCGTGGTGCCAGAGCGCAGTATGTCTATGAACAGACATAGATGTGGCTGAAACGTCAGGAGAGAATGCTTCCGGAACATGGCCATACAGTCTGGAAAACTCACAGCAACCCAGTAAATTAGTATTACTCAATCCTGAAGATGGACATTTGGAGTCATGTTAAGGACTCTAGTTGGGAAGAGGAGGCAAAAACTACATGACAAGTAGTTTTTAAAGTCCAAGTTCATAATTTGCTTGCCTGCATGTTTACTTTTGAATTTTCCAATGATTTTGAAGTGATATACTATTTCACAACCTCTGAGAATGCTTGCCATAGATGTGGGCGAAATGTCAGGAGAGAATGTTTCTGGAACATGGCCATACAGACTGGAAAACTCACAGCAACCCAGTGATTCTAGCCATGAAAGCCTTAGACAACAAACCAACAAATTGGCATCTCCTAATCATCTTTTCAGAAGGGATGCTGTCACAAAGTTCAGTTAAGTTGAAAGCCAGGTTCTAGTGACCATATTCAGATGATAGAGCTTTTCAAATAAAGGATTACTGTTTTTGTGCAAATGAGTAGTGTGATCTTTACCCAAAAAGGAATGAGTACAAGAATATACAGTGTCCCTTTAGTATTTGCTCAGCTGGACTCATACCATGGTGAGCTGATTTTCAGTACCTGTGCCCTATCCATTTCATGGTTAGTCTTTTTCTCAGGATGAACTGAATGGATTCAGAGGCTTTGTAGTTTGGTGGTAAGTGATGAAGCCCTTGATTAATAGCTGGTTTAGAGCTTAATTTCGCCTCTGTTCTCCAGGGAGACAATCTCACTAAGAAAATAAATCCATGCTTGACAAGGACAGACACTTTTATTGCATCAGTCCAACAAATTGAATACAATTGTGCTACTATCAAAGACCCCTTCAGCAAATGGTCTATTCAGAACCTTGCATAATCATTGTAGGTTTGAGTTTCCAGGAGTGTTGAGCTTCACCTCTGTGATTATCATCTGATCTGAACGAAAGCGTTGGATTTCAGGTGGGGAACCTCACAATACAACCATTCAGTGCTGCTCTTTTATTAGTTTGAACAAGTATCTACAGAGTTCTCCTTGCCTTGTGACTTTGCTAAAGGAAAATATTTAAAGGCAGCCACCTTGCAGACCAAACTGATCCAGGAATTAAGAGCAAAGCATTGTTTTGAACATTATAGTTGGCTCCACTGTTCTGAAATAGACCTCATTATCACCGGAGCTGATTTGTTACAGACACAGTAAAATTCCATTCTGTATTTACAGGGATGGAATGGGTTGCTCTACCCCAGGCATGGGTAAACGTCGGGCCTCCAGGTGTTTTGGACTTCAACTCCCACAATTCCTAACAGCCTCAGGCCCCTTCCTTTCCCCCCTCAAACACTTAAGAAAGGGCCTGAGGCTGTTAGGAATTGTGGGAGCTGAAGTCCAAAACACCTGGAGGGCTAAAGTTTGCCCATGCCAGTTCTACCCCTAATTGGAGCACAAAAACATCTGCCTTGAGTCCGATGATTCCTTGGTTTTGAATGACGTACTTTTAAAATCTGAAGAAATTGCTGGCTATATGTGAGTATGTGTATTTATTGGGTTTTTTTCTTCAATACAAAATTAGGAAATCTTCAGCACAAAAATAGGAAGCACAAGTAAATATATCTTTTATTTTTCAGCTAGATTTTTCCTTAACCAAGAAATTGTTCTCTCTCTCTGTGAACGGTAATATTGGAGAAAACAAAAGAAATATGTATTTATTTATTTGCAGTATTTCTATTCCATCTTTCTCACCCTGCAGGGGACTCAGGGCGGATCACAATGCACATATACATGGCAAACATTCAATGCCATAGACACACAACTTATACAGAGGCTATTTAACTTTTCGTCTTCATGAGGGTATGCTTCGAATTCCAATCACCGGGAGAGCTGTCACTTCACCATCCACTTGTGACACCGATGGAGTAATTCCTCATTCTTTTGCATGTTGCTGGAGATTTTTATGGTGTCATAAAGTAGTTAAATTAGCCTCCCTGCGTAAGCGGTACCTAAATTTCCTACTTGACAGATGCAACTGTCTTTCCGGCTGCAAAGGTCGACAACAAACTATACAAATGGAGCTTACTTTGACCCGGGCTAGCTTCGAACTCATGACATTTTGGTTAGTAGTGATTTTTTTAATGTAGCTGACTCCCAACCAGCTGTGCCACAAGCAAAGTTAAAAGTGAGGATACATCTTACATCAGTGTTTCTCAGCCTGGAGGTTGGGACCCCTGGAGGGGTCGCAAAGGGGTGTCAAAGGGGTCGCCAAAGACCATCAGAAAACTCAGCATTTTCTGTTGGTCATGGGGGTTCTGTGTGGGAAGTTTGGCTCAATTCTATCATTGGTGGGATTCAGAAGGCGTTTTAATTGTAGGTGAACTATACATCCCAGCAACTACAACTCCCAAATGTCAAGGTCTATTTTCCCCAAACTCCACCAGTGTACACATTTGGGCATATTGAGTATTCCTGCCAAGTTTGGTCCCAGATACATCATTGTTTGAGTTCACAGTGCTATCTGGATGTAGGTGAACTACAGCTCCCAAACTCAAGGCCAATGTCCACCAAACTCTTCCAGTAGTTTTTGTTGGTCATGAGACTTATGTGTACCAAATCTGGTTCAATTCCATCATTGCTGGAGTTCAGAATGCTCTTTTAATTTGAATGAACCATAAATCCCAGCAGCTACAACAATCCCCAACCCCACCAGTATTCAGATTTGGGCGTATGGCCAAATTTGGTCCAGTGAATGAAAATACATCCTACATATCAGATATTTACATTATGATTCATAACATTAGCAAAATTATAGTTATGAAGTCAACAACAAAAAAATAATGTTGTGGTTGGGGGTCATCACAACATGAGGAATTGCATTAAGGAGTCACATCATTAGAAATTTTGAGAACCACTGTCTTATATCATTCTAAGTAAATACCGATCTGCAAATTTGATTCTCCCTGCCGCATCTTATACCATTTTCCAACAAAATGAGAAAGATTAATATCTATAATGACTTTAGCTCCCAGAAATCCCATCCAACTTCTCAGCTGTTAGGAATTGTGGAGCTGAAGTCCCAAACACCTGGAGGACCAAAGGTTGGGAACCACTGTATTAGTGCAACGCAGTCCCACTAGGCTCCCATTAGATGTGTTGGAATACAGCTCCTGTCCTCCCCAATTATCAGGGATGTGGGGCTGTCAGATTACAGTACACGGAGGCTATGCAGGTAAATACACAAAAAGGGAAGCAAATTTGTACTGTACGTAACATGAGGAACACTTGAAAACAATGCTTTTTTCATTCTAGCCAGAACAAGGTGAAAAGGTCAGAAAGACAAATATTAGTTTTCATGTTGTTTTTCTTCATTTCCTGTTGCTTTCAGAGGCTGTGGGCACACTTTTAACATTTTTGCTCAATGAAACAATTATGAAAAATAATCCTTTAAAGAGAAGTAGCTTGAACTCTAAGGAATCCCAGTTCTCAAGCTTTGATCATTATTTGATACAAAGAAGTAAAGAGAATTTTTCTCTTCCTGCTGCTCTCTTGAATTACTGGTTCATTATCATCTGTTGTGTAATAGAGCGCATTTGATCATTCCAATTTTCCTTGTTATTGTCTTTCTGGGGAAGAGTCGAGATGGCAAGGACTTATGGGCATCCTTTATCCTTTGCTGATCAATGTATATGGTTGGAACTCATATACATTGTGTTCATCATTTATGCATCTTTATGCTCTCTCTTTATCTATATAAATAAAAATGTAATGTTAGTTTGTGGGATTAACTCAAAAACCACTGGGCGAATTGACACCAAATTTGGACACAATACACCCATCAGGCCAACAAATGACCATCACTCATAAAACCACTGAAAAACACAATGGAAGAGACTTAAAAAGCCAAAAAATAAAAAAAATATTACAATGCATGCGCAAAATCACATATATACACATATACACAAATATATATATACACACACAAAACACATACTGGGCCACAGCAACACGTGGTAGGGGACAGCTAGTATATATATGTGTGTGTATGTGCGTGTATTGCACTGGGGGACCTAGAGATTCCTTGAGAAGCATACTTCTAGAGATATTCCAACAGAAGTTGACTATATGGATGTGCTGGGGGGCCTAGAGCAGTGGGTCTTATCCTGTGGGCCACAGAGGACAAAAATATGGTCTGCGAGCCTCCTTCCTCTTTATTTTATTTTATTTGCACTCCTTTTGTGCTGCCTGCCACTCCTTCCCTGTCGCTGACCATGGCATATGCTCTATATCAGAAACTAGAGCTGATGTGATCTATCCAATGCAATTTTCTGAATCGGCACCCCAAACCGAATCTAAAGTTGACCAAAAATTGATTCGTAACCTTTGGTACTAATGTTGGCGAGTGGTTCCTGGTCAAAGTGGTCCCTGTGTCATATGTTCCATAGCTGATGGTGATTGGTGGTGGTAGACCTAGCAGTTGGTGATGGAAGGGTTAATGTAAGTTTATGTTCTAAAGGGCTGAGTAGTTTGTAAGTAAGAGTTCATGAGTGAAAGCAATTAAGGGTGGAGGTATGCAAGAGATGGGTTGCAGCTGGGTGTTTCGGTATAAAAGGAGCTAGCCTTGGGACTGATCTTTGGGGAGAAAAGTATTCTGTCATGTTGCCAGGGTTCTACCTTATTTAGGTAGAGATGAACCAAACTCCCAGTTTTATCAAACAGTTTAATTAAAACAGCACTTACTTGCTGGCTGTTTTTATAGTCCAAAATATAAAACACAAAGATAGCATTCAGCTACAGAATAAACAAAAAACTGATAGCAAAAATAACTTCATAGTCAAACGGGTCCAGTCCAGTGGTCAAATGGCAAGAGTTCAATAACAGAGTCCAGGGATCAAAAGTCTATAACATAATCAAAAGCCGGTTCAAAGTTCCAGAGTTCCAAGATTACAGTGATGAGGAGATATTGGGAAAATATAGATATTTATTGATTGATCTATGCATAAAATCATATGTACCTTACAAGCACTGAAATGCATAGGATTTTCAAGTTCTCTCTGTAAGAAACCTAAGCTGGCAAAACAAGCAGGCTACGAGGAAGGGGGGTATGCATTCCAGAAGAGAGATAAGCCTGTTGGAGAAACCCGTGCTAGGACGGAGAAGCACCTTTTGACAGGTCAGAGGAGGCCCCTTGATCGATGACTGCAAAATGCATGCTCTTCACCTAGACACAGAGACATGCTTTTTGCATGTTGGAGGTTGGAACCTGATATTCTTATGATGCTCTGATGACGTAGGGATGATGATGATTGTATGAAGATGTATGTACTAGTATGTTCTTTGTCTACTTGATTCTGAAACCTATAAAAGGCCAGTCCGCACCTTGATCGCGGCTGGTGTGATTAGAGGTGACTCCACACCAGGCTCCAGCTGGGTAAATAAACGTGCTTTAAAGTCTCCAGACCTCTCTCTGTGTCTCCTTTCATCAAACCGTTCCTGCTACTACATTTTGGCGAGCCAGCCCAGGAGTTTTGAAGGAGGTTTGCAGAAGGGGAGACAGAGAAAAGGGGCTTTTTTGGAAAAGCCTGGAGATTCCTCGGACAGCAGGCTGGCTCCCATCATTTTCGACAGCTATCCCCGTCCTGCAGGCAGTGTTTTTTTTAACACTGAAGGGGTTCTCTCGGGAGGATGAAGACGGGCTGCTGTTTCCGACGAAGTTCCATCCTTTCATCAGAGGAGGCTGAAAACCACGGATCAGGCAAGTATGAATGTGAAAAAAGGACATTTAGAAGAAGAGTGTAGACGTCAGGACAGGTCATAGCTGTGTTTGCTAGTGACCAATCCAGGAGTAATTAACCTGGAAAAAAGGCAGTCCCGAGTAGACTTTTTGGGATTTTTGGGTGTGCCAGAAAGGGAAACCGACTGCCTAGGGAGAGAAGAAAAAAAAGATAAAGCCTAGGTACATTGTTGTATGATTGATTGTCTGTATGTATGTTTGAATCAATGTTGTATGTTGCATTGAATGAATGAATGAATGAATGAATGCAATCAATGTTGTATGAAAGAAACCAGATGCTGTGTGGTTAGATCCCACATACCTTTTTCCCTTCTTTGTGTATTGGTTGTCTGTTTGTCTAAAACATGTGATGGTCATTAAGAAGCAAGCTTAAATCCCTGCTAAGGTACATGTTAGCAGATTTTGAGAAAAGTTTTGCAAAACTAGATTTTGGGCAGGAATAAATGAGATCAAATCTCCTATCCTGCCCCAACTCTGTTGAGGAATAAATGCCTAACCTCCCTACTCTACTGAGATGACGGGAGATCCGCAGAAGTCCTGCAAATCCAGCCCTCCGGCAAGCAGCAAGAAGCCAGTATAGCCCTCCATCACCACCCAGTGTCCCTACATAGAAGATACCTGAATCTTTCCCCATCAGATGATATAGATGACCCAGATTCTATGCCGCCTGAGTCCACAGCCACTCGTTTCTAACAGCTGAGTGGTTGTGAATAGAGATTAAAAGGAGAAGAAAGATAAGCAGTGACAAATGAAGGCTCAAGCCGGTTGCTTATCAGCGGCATTAAGGGAATGGAAGCGAATAAAAAGAGGGCGAAGCAGAGGGTGAAGTATGAACCAGAAAAGAGGACAGCTTCTTGAGCTGAATCAATGTCCGAACTGTAAGAATCATGGGCATTGAATGAGAAACTTCCCAGATGATGAGAGGAAGAGAAAAAGGCTACCAAGAGCAGATAGGAAGACCCAGAGAGCTGCCCTTCTATCAAGAGTCACAGGAGCAGCCAAGGGAGGAAAAAAAATCATTGGATTGGCCAAATGTCCCCAATGAAGAAGGCAGAGGACCCAAGTCAGTCAAGAGTTCTAACCTTAGGATCCCTATTCAAGGCAATAGTAGGATCCCAGAAAACATTTTTGGTAGACATAAGAGCAGAAGAAATCAGTGATACCAGTGGCACCATAACCCAGAAAGCCATAAAGCTCATGGGAGCCACTGAAGATCAATGCCTACCTCCTTTCCAAAGAAAGAAAAGAAAGAAAGAAATAAAGAAAGAAAGAGGAATAGAAAGTCAGCTAGCAACAAAAGAAGTTACCATCAGTTTTCTATATATGCATAACTGCCCAGTTCATTGCTGGGAAGTGACTTGCCATGCAAACAAAGTCTAATAATTATTCTTTGAGGAAAATGATTTTGCTAAGATGGCTTCAGAAAATAACAAGGCCTTTTGCACCTCACCTATCTCATGGTGGAGGCTGCTAGTAGTTTAAAAAGGCTCAGAGAAAAATGAATAGGAGAAAAGTTTGAAACTACTGAGGTATGGGCAGAAAGCAGCCCCCCCGGAATGGCTAAATGCATACCTCCAAAATAGTACAGCCGATTCCAGGAGCCTGTCAGTCAGTCTGAAGAAAACACTCCAATTCCTAGACCCAGCCGTGCAAAAACTGAAGTAAAATATTTAGGATTCCAGATAAAAGAGGGTCATAGGACTGAAAGCAAGCCATCTGCCAGATCTTAGTCCCCAATACAAGGAAGCAAGTCCAATGCAAGTCCATAGGTGCAACAAGATTCTGTAAAATTTGGATCTCTATGAAGTAATTGGCAAATTCTTGTGTCAAGTTACAAAGGGGGGCGAAAGAGAACCTTTTCCAGTGGACACAAGAGCAAAATGCTGCCTTTCAGCAAATAAAAGTCTGTGCTGAGGACAGTCTGTTTTATGCCTGCCTGAAGTAACAAAATCCTTCACTTGTTATGTTGCTGAGAAGGAAGATGTAGCAACAGGCATTTAACTCAAACCATAGACTGTTAGAACTCAAAGAACACCAGTTGCTTAGCACCTCAAGAATGCAAAAATATCAGGCACTGTTATGTGCAAATCCTTAAAGGTTCAGCAATGCTCTATCTTTTAAACTTGCTACCCTCCTGCAAAAGGAGCATCGTAGCTGTATTGAAAAATGGACACAATTTATACCAGTTGTCCTGACTTAGCTGATGTTCCATTGCAAGGAGTTCAGCTTATTAAATACACTGATACAAAGCATGTACTTTCAGTACTACATGTCCATGGTGCACTTTACAAAAAGAAAGAGGACTTTTAACTGCAGCATGCCAACCAGTCAAACATTCAGAAAAAGATATTGCATTTCCTAGAAGCTGTATGGGTCCCAAAACAGGTGGTTGTAATGTACAGGGCAGGATCCTTTAGCCAAAGAAACCAGAGGGCGCAGATGCAGCTGCCACAAAGAAGCAGATGCCATGTCTCTCCAGGTGGCTATCCTACTTCCTTTGCCCAATCCCAGTGTGCAGCCCACCTATAATTAAGAAGAACAGCAATAGGCCCAGGACAATGGTGCAATAGACTTAGCTAAATCTATTGGTTGGTGAGCTTTTCCAGATGGAAGAATAATTGTCCCCAGAACCATGGCATGAAAAGTAGTAAAAGGACCTCATGAGTCATTTCAGGAAAATGGCACTAGCTAAGCTCTTAGAAAGACAGTTAAACATAGATTGTCTTCACTTTCTTGACAATGGCAGCTTCAGCTAGGTGGTGTCATACCTGTGCCAAAAACACTCAGTGTCAGGGGCAAGGCCAGCCCCAGGTACTCAGCATTGTGTAAATGTACACTTTGAGGCCATAGTTGTAACAGTGGTACATATTAGATGCATTCCCACCAGAACCATTAGACTGTCTTCTTTTGCAATGTTGTATGAGAGGCCCCTCCTTCATTCCCAAGGTCACAAGGGGAATAGCATGAGAAGGGCCCAGGCAAAGAGACAGGAAATGGTTGCTTTGGGAAAATGCTGCAATAGTTATGGCAAATGCTTAATGAGTTCAGGACACATACACACCTGAACCCCTAATGTTTGTGTAAGCCAGGGGATGAGGTGTGGGGTTAAAGAGTGGTAATGAGAAACTTTGCAACTCAAATGAAAAGGTCTTTATGTGGTGATTTTTACATCACCTAGTGCAGTTAAGGTAGCAGAAATCAAACCTCGCTCCCTTGGAGTAGAATTATGCAAACTGCTCCCAGTTAGCAAGCTATTCTAGATCCCAAAGCACCCACTAAAGCTTAAAAATTAACCAGAGATTATGGTTGTTCTAACCAAATGGAGAAAGGTGGCAGAAAGAAGATTCAGACTAGACATTACTGCAAGACAACCCGGAAGCTCTTGCCCTGCGTACTGTCAGATCTGCACCTGCTGAAGGATGAGAAAACTGGGCTAGACACTGCAGCTTATTCCATGCCTGGAAGCGATTAAGCTCTACGCACTGTCAGACCCACAACTGGAGAGGAAAGAAGACGGAGCTAGGCCCTACTGTAACCCACAGGAAAGGTTACTCAACGTACGGCCAGATTCCAGAAGAATGAGAACTTTGTGGGTAATATGTGTGTTTATTTATGTGTCAGTTTTGTGAATTGGTAACTAGTTCAATAAGCATGCAAAATGTATGTTTGATCAATAATGGGAGAAATGCTAATTTGGGATATATGAGCATTATGAGTCAATTGTAAAATTTGCTTTTCTGTCTGCCTTTGATTAATAAGGAAGTTATAGTTTGGCTACTCTAGTCTTATAAGACCAAAAGTCAGACCATTGAGTCTTAAATCCTCCTAGTGTTTTCAATGGTTGCAACATAGATTAATACAGGTTCTGAAAGCAACCCCAGGTAAATGCTTTTGAATAAAGGAAAGAAATTATTCTCAAATAAAAGTTAAGTAGGGGCATATTGACTTTTGTTTGTTTATTTATTTATTGACAATACGTCAATAAGCCCCTAAAGGGGGGAATTGATGAGGAGATATTGGGAAAATATAGATATTTATTGATTGATCTATGCATAAAATCATATGTACCTTACAAGCACTGAAATGCATAGGATTTTCAAGTTCTCTCTGTAAGAAACCTAAGCTGGCAAAACAAGCAGGCTACGAGGAAGGGGGGTATGCATTCCAGAAGAGAGATAAGCCTGTTGGAGAAACCCGTGCTAGGACGGAGAAGCACCTTTTGACAGGTCAGAGGAGGCCCCTTGATCGATGACTGCAAAATGCATGCTCTTCACCTAGACACAGAGACATGCTTTTTGCATGTTGGAGGTTGGAACCTGATATTCTTATGATGCTCTGATGACGTAGGGATGATGATGATTGTATGAAGATGTATGTACTAGTATGTTCTTTGTCTACTTGATTCTGAAACCTATAAAAGGCCAGTCCGCACCTTGATCGCGGCTGGTGTGATTAGAGGTGACTCCACACCAGGCTCCAGCTGGGTAAATAAACGTGCTTTAAAGTCTCCAGACCTCTCTCTGTGTCTCCTTTCATCAAACCGTTCCTGCTACTACAACAGGAGACAGGTCAGGACACCAGAAATCCAACAGACGTGGGGGAAAAACCTGCAGCATCCACCACCAAAATACAACAGATACTTTTCTCCCCAAAGATCAGTCCCAAGGTTAGCTCCTTATATCCAGTAACACCCAGCTGCAACCCATCTCCTGCACACCTCCACCCCTAATTGCTTTCACCCATGAACTCCCACTTACAGATCACCAAACCCTCTAGAACTAATACTCACATTAACCCTTCCATCACCAACCACCATCAACTGCAGACCATATGACACCCTGGCTAAGTGGTCCTTGGTCAAAAAAAGGTTGGGCCTGTGAATAATCAACCCACAAAAGTTGTTGTTATATTCGGGCATTGAATATTTGCCTTTTATGTTTGGAATCTTCCCTGAGTCCCTTGAGGGAGACAGAGTGGAATTATATAATTATATATATAATTATTAAACCCACAGATGAGAATGTACTTATTTGCTTATTTGAGTTATATCCTGCCCTTCTTCCAAACTGGGACTCCAGGATATTATTTTACAATTGGTCTTTTCTGTTATTCTTGATAAGACAGAAATACTGAAAGCTAAAGCCTGCCATGGGACAAATGTTCCCAAAACACCAGTGTCTGTATCAATGAATTCAGTCATTTCCTGACTTGTTAAGCTTGACTCACATTTCTCCCTGTCCTTAAAAGAATGCCAGAATGGCATTCCAGTATCTGTATAGGATGTCAACCTGTAATCTTACCCAGCATCTGCACATCACCTTCGTACTCTGTTCAGAGGACCCAAAGCCAATGTTGTGATATCTAAATCTGCTTTAAAAATAATACTTCATTATGTTTTAATTTGTATCACACCGATTTCATTTGGTGGTTTAAATTCACAGTTGTTTTGACACAGGTAACTAACAAATGTGTTTCCACGTATTATCAAGGAAGCCAAGTAAGTCTTATTTCACCTTTTATAGGTTAACTTCTCTTATACGGCTATAGCCCATACATTGTTTAACCAATTCTTTATTAATAAACTCAAAATACCTACAAGATGGCAGAGGTGCCGGCAGCACCGCCAGAACCTCTGTAGCATTAATAAATTATCAATTTTTAAAAGTTTTGACTATTTGTAGTTTCACTGCATGCAACATAAGTAATGTGCGAATTTCTTTAATAAATCCTTGTTCTCAATATCAAGTAAAGAGATCATTAGTGGTTCAAAATCCGTAATAAACAAACCATAGCCATGCTTTGCCTCGCAGCCACTCCTGTTCATGTGGAAATCATGGGGAAAGTATGCACAGAATTCCCAAGAATTCTGGCTTATCATAATATCTGGAAATGCCCATAGAAATGTGATTCACATGGGTTGCTGTGAGCTTTACGGGCTGTATGGCCATGTTCCAGAAGCATTATCTCCCAACATTTCACCCACAACCTCTGTGGATGCCTGTCATAGATGTGGGTGAAAAGTCATGAGAAAATGCTTCTGGAACATGGCCACACAGACCAGAAAACTCACAGCAACCCAGTGATTCTAGCCATGAAAGTCTTCACCAACACAGTGATTCACATGAATTGGTGTGGTAAAACGGAGTCTTTCCACACCCTTAACATTTAAAATACTAATATTTTATTTGTAAATGGGAGGTTTTAATAATCTGTAGGTAACTTAAGTTTCTTTACCTCTTCCTCATCCATTCCCACTGTCATATTGATTGCATTCAGCATATTGTCAAAGAAGATCCCTATATTCTATTTTTAAATATGTGTTGTGTCCATGTAAGACAAACTATACGCTGGGTTGTTGTAGGTTTTTCGGGCTATATGGCCATGTTCTAGAAGCATTTTCTCCTGACATTTCACGTGCATCTATGGTAGGCATCCTCAGAGGTCAGACCTCACAACCTCTGAGGATGCCTGCCATAGATGCAGCCGTAATGTCAGGAGAGAATGCTTCTCGAACATGGCCATATAGCCCGAAAAACCTACAACAACCCAATGATTCCAGCCATGAAAGCCTTTGACAATACATTAAACTATACGCTGATCACTGAATTCTGCCAATACTTCATTTGACTTGTAGAATCAGTAACTGATGGCTTCCAAGTGGGAGGAGTGGTTTTAGTATATGTAATGTGGGTTTGAATTTGCCATGGTCTGTAAGCTGCCATGAGTCTACCTAGGGGTGAGAAGGGTGGGGTACAAATATATAATAATAATAATAATAATAATAATCATCATCATCATCATCATCATCATCATCATCATCTGCCTGCGACAAAGAACTGGTGGGATCACAAGCCGGAAAAAGTTACTGAGAATGAACACGTCAAGCTACTCTGGGACTTCTGGATTCAGACAGACAGAGTTTTGGAGCACAATATTCCTGACCTAACGATCGTGTTAAAAAACAAAGTATGGATTGTTGATGTTGCAATCCCTGGTGAGAGCAGGATTGAAGAGAAAAAACTGGAAAAGCTGACATGATATGAGGATTCAAATATAGAACTGCAAAGACTCTGGCACAAGCCAGTCAAGGTGGTCCCAGTGGTGATCGGCACATGGGGTGCAGTGCTTAAAGACCTTGGTCTACACTTAAACACAATCAGCGCTGACAAGATAACCATCTCCCAGCTGCAGAAGGCCACATTACTGGGATCTGCACACATTATTCGCTGATAGATCAAACAGTCCTAGACTTGGGAAGTATCCAATGTGTGATCCAATACAACAGCCAACAGAGTGATCTTGTCTGCTGTGGACTCATCTTGTTGTGTTTCTAATAATAATAATAATAATAATAATAATAATAATAATAATAATAATATATTTACTATATAAATATAAATATAGTATAATAATGATAATGATAATAATAAGATCTCCGATGCCAAAAGATCTCAGCCGGCATTTGAAAACAGTAAACATTGACAAAATCATGATCTGTCAACTGCAAAAGACCACCTTACTTGGAACTGCACACATCATTCAAAAATATATCACACAGCCCTAAATGTTTGAGAATTGTTTGACTTGTGATTTTGTGATATGAAATCGAGCATATATATCTCACTAGCTGTGCCCTGCCACGCGTTGCTGTGGTCTATAGTAAAACTTATCAAAGTTGAGGTAGATATCTGGACTATTATGAAAGAGAGGTCCCTACCTCTTCCTTCCCCCTTTTCCTCCCCCTTTCTCTCCTTTCTTCCTTCTCTACCTCTTTCTTTCTTTCCTTCTTTCACTACTTGGTTTCATCCTTCTCTCTCTCCTTCATTCCCTCCCCCTTTCTTCCTTTGCCTTTCTTCCCTCCCTGTTTGCTTCCTTCTTTCTCTTTTTATTTCCTTTTATTTCACCACCATCATAACAATAACAATAATGCAATGCATTGCCTCTGGGACCTGACACCTCTCCCATTCCCCCTAAAAGGGTCTCATAGGAACAATAGCATAATAATAATAATAATAATAGAAATAACAACCTTTACCCGCCACGTGTTGCTGTGGCCAATCTTCCCTCTTTCTCTCCTTCTTTCCCTCCCTCCTTCCTTCCTTCCTTCCTTCCTTCCTTCCTTCCTTCCTTCCTTCCTTCCTTCCTTCCTTCCTTCCCATCTTTCCTTCTCCTCTTCTTTCTCTATCTCTTTCCTTCCTTCCCCCTTTTTCTTTCTCTTCTGCTGTCTCTCTTTTCTTTCCTTCCATCTTTCCTTTTCTTTCCTTTTCTTCTTCCTCTAACTTTCCTTCCTTCCCCCTTTTTCTTTACCTCCCTTTCTCTTTCTTCCTTCTTTCCTTCCTTCCTGTCTTTCCTAGATTTTGACAGGGCGGGAAGGGGCGGGGTGGGGTTTGGAGGTGGCCTGAAGTAAAAGGAGGTAAGATTGGGGCAGGGGAGTGATGGAGCGTGGGGTTGCGTGTGTGTGTGCGGCAGCGGGGGGAGTGATGGAGCGTGGGGTTGCGTGTGTGTGTGCGGCGGCGGCGGGAGTGGGGTTGCATGTGTGTGCGGCGGTGGGGGAGTGATGGAGCGTGGGGTTGCGTGTGTGTGTGTGGCGGCGGGGGGAGTGGGGTTGCGTGTGTGTATGCGGCGGTGGGGGGAGTGATGAAGCATGGGGTTGCGTGTGTGTGTGCGGCAGGGTGTGTGTGTGTGTGTGCGGGAAGCGGCACGGCGGGGCTTGGAGTGGGCATGGTTTCCGCAGAGGGAACGTTGGCCGGAAGGCCATGTGCTCGCGCCAGGGAACTTGCGGCTGGGCACCAATGGGCATGCTCAATTGTTTTGCCGTTTTGTGAGTGTGTTGTTGTGTTGTTTTCCATTTTGAGTAGATATGTTTGTACCTTGTGGGTTGTGTTATGGGCACGGGGATTTTAGTTAAGTTTCGTTGGGGTTTCTTTGAGTTTTGTTCTTTTGCCGTTTTGTGAGTGTGTTGCTGTGTTGTTTTTCATTTTGAGTAGATATGTTTGTACCTTGTGGGTTGTGTTATGGGCACGGGGATTTTAGTTAAGTTTCGTTGGGGGATTTTTGAGTTTTGTTGTTTTGCCATTTCGTGAGTGTGTTGTTGTGTTGTTTTTCATTTTGAGTAGATATGCTTGTACCTTGTGGGTTGTGTTATGGGCACGGGGATTTCGGTTAAGTTTCGTTGGGGGATTTTTGAGTTTTGTTGTTTTGCCATTTTGCCGTTTTGTGAGTGTGTTGTTGTGTTGTTTTTCATTTTGAGTAGATATGTTTGTACCTTGTGGGTTGTGTTATGGGCACGGGGATTTTAGTTATGTTTCGTTGGGGGATTTTTGAGTTTTGTTGTTTTGCCGTTTTGTGAGTGTGTTGTTGTGTTGTTTTTCATTTTGAGTAGGTATGTTTGTACCTTGTGGGTTGTGTTATGGGCACGGGGATTTTGGTTAAGTTTCGTTGGGGTTTTTTGAGTTTTGTTGTTTTGCCGTTTTGTGAGTGTGTTGTTGTGTTGTTTTTCATTTTGAGTAGATATGTTTGTACCTTGTGGGTTGTGTTATGGGCATGGGAATTTTGGTTAAGCTTCGTTGGGGGGTTTTTGAGTTTTGTTTCCTCGTTGGATGCCCCTAACAAATTTATATATATAGATTTACTGTGTCATGCTGTGTTTTTGTGTCAGAATAATAATAATAATAATAATAATAATTCTCATTTGCTGTGACATACTGTGTTTTGTATCAATAATAATAATAATAATAATAATAATAATAATAATTTACTCTGAACTTAAAAGGAGCTATTCAAAGTGCTAGATGTATTTTGGGCATAGTGTCTTTAGCCCTTTGGTTAGTCCTTTTAAAGTGCAACCTTAAATCTGAAACGGATCCATCGCTATCCATTGACAAGCAACTGCCATTTACAGGAAACTTGTTTTTATCAGCAGATAGGAAAATTTGAGAAATAAGGGATTTAGGTTTCTCTTTAATGGCTTTCTGTATTGCTTTACACAGACATTTTTTAACTACTTTAAAAACAGAAACCTTTGCTGTGTATTCTTTGGGCACAATATTATGAAGAAGTAGTGAGATAGATGTATGGGGTTAAAGCACTTCTCCCATGCCTTGTGCTAGCCAGGACTAACCCTCAACTCACGACAAATATATTCTCTGGAAGAATCTTGCAGAAATGAGCAGTGAACTGTTAAACAGACAAGATGTTGCACTTGTCCTGACCTGTTTTTAGGGTGTGGTGCTTTGTTCAGCAATCTGCCCTGTAGATGTAACTGAGCTTTGCACCGCACTTCATGACATGCCACTTTGGAAGATCTGGGAGTTGCCTAGTACTGACCTAAAAAGTCTGGGCGTGTTGAGGCCCTGCAAATTGCCTACATGATGTTGTAACCAGTTTCTAATGTAGAGTGTGGCAGCTGCATTGTCTGCATGTAATTGTTGGGTTCCAGCTAAACGAATCTCCATATTGTAGGCACGTACATGCAGACATACCCTACTGTGGGTTCACGTTTTAAACTCTGGTTGAAATAGTTTCAAATCTATTAAGAGATCCTCCAAATTTGTAATGCAGTTAGAGTCACAACATTTCTGTAAGAACAAGATTTCTAAAATTATCCATTAAAAACGTTAATTACTTACATTATCAAGCACAAACTATATCTCCCTAATAAAAAGAAAGATATAGTTTGACCCTACAAGAAAGTCATAGTTTCAAAGGGTTTGGGGCTAGGATGAACTGTAACAGTCCCCAGTCACAACATGAAGCCTTCTTCCACCCTTCTGAAACCAGCAGCAAACCCCAACCTCATGGAGCCCATTTCCCTTTCCACGTACACATTTTGGCTGAGCTCTTTACTCTAAACTGGTCCAGATCAGCACATATGCGGAGGGAACCCCTGTCTCCCCTGGTATGGCAGGACTGAGTGTAGGTCGCATGGAGCTGGGCCCACTTGAACCGCCACGGCAACCCCCCAAGTCTCCCAGATGGTCGCCCAGGTCCTGATGCTACAGTGGCCAAAGAAAGCCCCCTGCATCCCAGCTGCGAACAGATCCACACCTGCGATCGTCCAAACGAATTTATTTATTTATTTATTTACAGTATTTATATTCTGCCCTTCTCACCCCGCAGGGGACTCAGGGCGGATTACAGTGTACACATATATGGCAAACATTCATTGCCAATTTGACATACAACGTATACAGACATACACAGAGGCTATTTAATTTTTCTGGCCGCCAGGGGAGCTTTCATCGTCCATCTGTGACACTGATGTAGTACTTCCGCATTCTCCGCATGCTTTTGCTGGAGTGCTTTGCTGGAGTCTTTTTATGGCCTCATAAATTAGTTAATTTAGCCTCCACACACTTTAAGGTAGTACCTAATTTTCCTACTTGACAGATGCAACTGTCTTTCGGGTTGCAAAGGGTGACAACAGGCTACACAATTGGTTGGAAGCCCACTCCAATCTGGGCTGGCTTTGAACTCATGACCTTTTGGTCAGAGTAATCTTAATGCATCTGACACTCAGCCAGCTGCGCCACAATCCTGGTGCCGTCGGTGAACGAAGCCTGATCCCATTAGAAAACTCTCTAGGGCAGGCATGGGCAAACTAAGGCCCAGGGGCCAGATGCAGCCCCCTGGATGCTTACCTCAGTCCCTCCTCATTTTCCCTCATTTTCATAAAGACATAATGGCTTGCCGCATCGTTATATAATGACAAGAAAGTTTATTGATTAGCCCAGTGACCATATCAACAGTAAAGACAAAATGAAGAACACAAATAAACACTAATCACTATACTTAGACTCCTGTAATAGTGAACTAACATACATTAGAACTTGATTAAGTTAAAAGTAATTTAAAATATCATTAAAATGCCAAGGTAAAACTTCATACCACAAAAGTTAAAAACGAAGGTTAAAATAAAGGTTAAAATAGACCAGCTATTATACAATCCCAATCCAGTTCAAATATCTGTGTGTCCCCCCCCCCCTTTTTTTATAGATCTCCATATAATCTTTTTAGGACATTAGTCTTCTTCGATACCTTCTTAATTTTTCCAAACTTTCCTATCCGAAAATTGTTCCCACTCTTTTGATGGAGTTTCCTAATCTTTTTAAAATTTATGAAGAAAGAAGAGAGAAAAGAAAATTGATGGGAGAAGCATATGAGTTTAGAGACGGGGTTCTCTTTTTTTTTTCCTTTTTGAGGTCTATTTTTTCTCTCCTATCTTGTTTTTGAATCTTAAATCCATGCTTTCCCACTTTCCTATATCAACAAATTGTCCCCCCACTTTAATTGTCACTTGAAAACCAAATAAAAATATATTTTAAAAAAGAATGTAGTTTTGATATAGGGATCCCAGTGAGTCTTCTGTGTAATGAATGGTCTGAGGTATTGATTTCTCTCTTTCTTGTACAAAATACAACTAAACAGTACACGTGTAATATCCTCTACCTCTGTCACCCAACAGATACAGAATTGTTCATTATATGGAACTTGGTTAAACCTTCCATGTTTAACCATTGTATCCATCTGTTCAAATCTGGTTCTAGTGCATACCCTCCTTAGATGTTTAGGCATTTCTCTCTTTAGGTATTTGGTTGTTTGAAAAGTATGTTTGAAGCGACTTAGACATTTCAGTGAGCCAGCTTTACTGAGGGTGGCAATGTCTTTCTGAGCCTCTATATTCGTTATGCCTCTGTTTTTGGGTCTAGTTCTTTTAGGAGATTTGGGTACAGAATTGGAAGTTCACAACCCCTGATGTATTTTATCAGTTGCGCTAGCCAAGAGGACTGATGTTGGTTTTGGATTTGTTCTAACAGGCACAATTTTGGTAGTCATTTGCCATGGCATTTAGTTTTTTCCAATATTTATATACCCCAATTTTGGATAAACCATCAACTGTATATACTCCCATTTCTGCTCTCACTGCTGCTGCTGAGGTCCTTTTATCCACTCCCAGAAAGTTACGCAGGTGCTGTGCTTGAGATTGTTCTAATAATGATCCTGTTTTGTTGAACTTGTAGATTTTGTCATTTTGGGTTAATTTGCAAGAACTAAGTTATTGATTTTTGTTAAAATGTGAAAAGTTTAGAAAACTCCCAAAGGTAACTTACTGAGCAGGCATCATGTACATGGCCATTACAGGGGCTTCAAACTCCTTGATGAATGATCTTTCCTTCCTTCCTTCCTTCCTTCCTTCCTTCCTTCCTTCCTTCCTTTCTGACTGTCTTTGCAGACTACAAAGTCAGTGTCTGAAGAATGAATTAATTCTTCAGAAGAGAAAAACTACAACTGTGTACCATCATAGTTTTCAATCCTGTTTCATTGCCCAACTGTCAGCAATGGTTTTAACCTGGATCACTGTCTCTTGTATTCTATGAGCTTTGATGCAGAACCATAGGATCCCATGGAAAACAATGGTTTTGAACTGGTGTATGGGGGTTTGGGCAGAGCAAGAGATCTCTTGGTTTTTGCATATTGTTGTTTCTCCTGATGAAAAACAAAAAGTGATGCTGACCTTGTGGTGAATGTATTGCCAGTTCTGAAGTTTACGCCTGTGAGAGTGAGTTTGATGGGGATGCAGAACCCAAAACGGGACTGTTGACGATATAAGAGGGATCTCTACTCTTAAAGGGAAGGTCGCTCATGCTTTCTCCTCTCAATATGATGAGGTGGCTAGTCTAACACTCAAAGCACCTCACCACATTGGCCCTTGGACAGTACTGTAGGCTTGTATTGTAAGAATATTTGCTTTACCATTACAACCTGTTGGAGGTGGGAAGCAAAATGAAGGTAGGGCATTGTGCCAGTAGCCTTGTGGTTAGAGAATGAATGCCAACAACAAGTTGGTGAGAATGCAGAGAAAGAGAGAAACATGAGAACTGACTGCTGATAGACAGAAAGGAAACCCTCCATATTTTAAACAAGGGAAGTACTATAAGGAGAGCTAATTGACTTAATATGATAATAGTGGATGTGATTTGGGGGCCAGTGAGTTTTGTCCCTGTGCTGGACATGTTGTAAATTTGGCAAAGGAAAACTAAAAAAAATGCTATCAGAAATCCTTTTAGTGAAAATCAGTGCCAGCAATATAGTTCTGCTAGAGCCATTGTCCTCATTTACCTATCATAGTGTAATCTTAATACAAAGTAGCTCCTGTGTATGTGCTTAATCTTTTGAGATTCCACATTTTGTGAGAAGATTATATGCTTGTTTCCAACTTTTCTGCTTTACTTTAAGCCAATTGAAATGTTCTGCAAAAAAAAAGTGTGGAAAGGTAGATTGGATAGTTATAGTTTCACCAGCCATACTCTCAAACATATTGCCCAAAATAAACTTATATATTTCAGTACAGTAGGCCCACTTATTATACAGCCTCATTGAATGCAGCATCATTTATATATTAGGAGTTTTAAATGCCATAGAATCACTCTGGAGGACCTTGTGATGTCTAGAAAGGTGCTTGCTCTAGGACTCCAGAGTAATGCCAGGTCAATTTCTACTGAAATTTCCACCTATAGTTGAACTTAAAATCAAATTGGAGAAAGAACACTTCTCTATGCATTTTCTAGGTCTCCGGAGTAATTCTATGCTTTGCTTCGGCCAGAATCCCAAAACATTTCAGGTAAGAAAAACAGGGTTCTAGATTACAATATATATATATATATATATATTATACAAAGGATCCTGAATGGATCTCTCATGTAACACACAGGCTCACTGTATATATTATTCCAACAGAATTCTTTATAGGTAGTAGTTTCAAATTTGAATCACAATTTATATTGTGAATTGGATAAATGTAAATAAAAATACACAGTGTAATACTGTATTTACGTGTACTAACAACAAATTGATACTAGGGAAACATTTTAGGCAAATTTAGGTATTTAGGGGTATTTAACTGTTCTTTAATATAATAAATAAATAAAAGGTAATATACCGACAATGTGTTAGCACACCCATGTATGTGTATATGTATGTATATATGTATGTGCCTTCAGGCTGCTGTTGAGTTCTGGTAACAGCAAGAAATACTCAAAAGTGGTCTTGCCAATTCTGGAATATAACTTAAAACACCTGACTTTCACTGGTGTTCTCTCATCCAAGTATTTGCCCTGTTTAACTTTCAATACAATGATGCTGGGGAAAATGGAAGGAAAAAGAAAGAGGGGCCGACTAAGGGCGAGATGGATGGTATCCTTGAAGTGACTGGCTTGACTCTGGGGTTGCCCTTGAAGACTGTTCGGAAACTTCAACCAGTCCAGCGAGCGGTAGCCAGATTGCTCACTGGAGCGACATACAGGGAGCACACCCAGAGGCGGCCCTAGGTAATTTTCAATGGTAAGCAAACAGTATTTTGGCGCCCCCCCCCCCCCAAAACCAATCACTATCTATCTATCTATCTATCTATCTATCTATTAGGCCTGGGTAACAACGCAAAAATTTGTTTCTAAAATCGTTTTGTAATTGGGGTTTTTTTTTGTTTCGATATTTAAAATAATTACAAAATTTTCCAAAAAAAAAGTTCGGTATTTACGAAATTTCGTAAATATTTACAAAACATTTTGTAAAGATGGCGCCCTTTTTTTTCAATATTTTTTCAATATTTTTTCAATATTTTTTAAATTTAATTATTAATTTAGTAGAATAGGGAGGAGAAATTAAAATTATTATTAAGGAGGGAAGGCAGGCACTCACTCTGGCGGGCCCTCTAATCAAGGTGGTCAGTTGAAACATTCACACCTCGCTCCAGCAGACAAGAGTCCTTTGTCCCACCCTGGTTATTATTCCACATAAATATATAAACCCTTTTTCCTACTTCAACAGACCTCACTAGTACAGGATGCTTGCCATAGATGCAGGCAAAACGTCAGGAGAGAATGCCTCGCTCGCCCCTCTCGCTCGCCGCTCGCTTGCCCCTCTCACTCGCCATAGATGCAGGCGAAAAGTCAGGAGAAAATGCCTCTAGGCCATGGCCATATGGCCTGAAAAAACCTACAACAACCCAATCAGGGACATCTGTAATCACCTCTCAACAAAAGATTGCTCCAGGCACTGCCAGGCCATCAAATGCTAATCAAGGTGGTCAGTTGAAACATTCACACCTCGCTCCAGCAGACAAGAGTCCTTTGTCCTACCTGGTCATTATTCCACATAAATATAAACCCTTATAAATATAGACTTCACTACCTCTGAGGATGCTGCTTGCCATAGATGCAGGCAAAACGTCAGGAGAGAATGCCTCACTCGCCCCTCTCGCTCGCCATAGATGCAGGCGAAAAGTCAGGAGAAAATGCCTCTAGGCCATGGCCATATGGCCTGAAAAAACCTACAACAACCCAATCAGGGACATCTAATCACCTCTCAACAAAAGATTGCTCCAGGCACTGCCAGGCCATCAAATGCTAATCAAGGTGGTCAGTTGAAACATTCACACCTCGCTCCAGCAGACAAGAGTCCTTTGTCCCACCCTGGTCATTATTCCACATAAATATAAACCCTTATAAATATAGACTTCACTACCTCTGAGGATGCTGCTTGCCATAGATGCAGGCAAAACGTCAGGAGAGAATGCCTCGCTCGCCCCTCTCGCTCGCCATAGATGCAGGCGAAAAGTCAGGAGAAAATGCCTCTAGGCCATGGCCATATGGCCTGAAAAAACCTACAACAACCCAATCAGGGACATCTAATCACCTCTCAACAAAAGATTGCTCCAGGCACTGCCAGGCCATCAAATGCTAATCAAGGTGGTCAGTTGAAACATTCACACCTCGCTCCAGCAGACAAGAGTCCTTTGTCCCACCCTGGTCATTATTCCACATAAATATAAACCCTTATAAATATAGACTTCACTACCTCTGAGGATGCTGCTTGCCATAGATGCAGGCAAAACGTCAGGAGAGAATGCCTCGCTCGCCCCTCTCGCTCGCCATAGATGCAGGCGAAAAGTCAGGAGAAAATGCCTCTAGGCCATGGCCATATGGCCTGAAAAAACCTACAACAACCCAATCAGGGACATCTAATCACCTCTCAACAAAAGATTGCTCCAGGGACTGCCAGGCCATCAAATGCTAATCAAGGTGGTCAGTTGAAACATTCACACCTCGCTCCAGCAGACAAGAGTCCTTTGTCCCACCCTGGTCATTATTCCACATAAATATAAATCCTTATAAATATAGACTTCACTACCTCTGAGGATGCTGCTTGCCATAGATGCAGGCAAAACGTCAGGAGAGAATGCCTCGCTCGCCCCTCGCCCAAAATCTGGCTACCAGTACCCTCTAAAATAACCCTCTAAAATCAGAACAATAAATAAAGAGCAACACTAAAAAGGGGGGGGGATTCCTGACATGAAGCAATCAGGGCCAGTTAACCGCTCCCAACAAAGGATTCCTGGGCAGCAACTAGCTCGGCTTCGAAGCTGCAAGGCCATTAAATACTCATCAAGATGACCAATTGCAACATTCACACTTACCTCAAGCAGACATGAGTTCTTTTTCCCACCCTGGACATTCCACAGATATACAAACCCCACTTGCCTAGTTACAAACAGACCTCACAGCCTCTTGAGGATGCCTGCCATAGATGTGGGTGAAACATCAGGTGAGAATGCTTCACCAAGCACCAAAGAGCATTCTGAACTCCACCAATAATAGAACTGAACCAAACTTGGCATACAGGACTTTCATGACTAACAGAAAATACTGGAGAGGGGGTTGGGAAAAATAGACCCTGACATTTGGGAATTGCAGTTTACCAAGCACCAAAGAACATTCTGAGCTCCACCAACAATAGAATTGAACCAAGCTTGGCATATAGGACTTCCATTATTACCAAATATTAGAGGGGTTTGGGGGAGGCATGTACAGAAGATGACATTTGCAGTACCTTTTGACCAGGCCTCCTTGCTGCCCTGAGAAGGGTCCAGGCTCAGCTGCAGCAGGGAAGGAAAGTGAAAGAGAAAGAAAGAGCCTGGCTGGCTGGCTGGCTGGCTGCCTCCCTCCCTCCTGGCAGCACGTGGAGGGAGGGAGGGAGGACTTCCCTCTCGCCTAGTGGGCGGGCCTGCGCTTCTCCATTAGAAGAAGGCTGTGGAGGGCGCATGGGGCCTGCAGGAGGAGGCGTGGCCTAAGGACAGAACAGCGCCCCCTGGCAAAAAAAAGTATTCCGCCACCGCTTACTTCGAGTAATGGACGGGCCGCCCCTGAGCACACCACCCCTCTGCTATGCCAGCTCCACTGGCTGCCGGTTCAATTCCGAGCACAATTCAAGGTGCTGGTTTTAACCTACAAAACCCTGTACGGTTCCGGTCCAGTGTATCTGTCCGAACGTATCTCCCTTTACGTCCCACCTCGGAGTTTGAGATATCTGGGGAGGCCCTGCTCTCGACCCCACCACTGTCACAAGTGAGGCTGGTGGGGACGAGAAGCAGGGCCTTCTCAGTGGTGGCCCCTCACCTGTGGAACTCACTCCCGGGGGAAATCAGAGCATCACCATCCCTCCTCTCCTTCAGAAGGAGGGTGAAGACATGGTTGTGGAACCAGGCCTTTGGGCAACCAGGCAATTAAATAAGACAATTAAATAAGACAATCAGATGTGCAGGATCAGCAGGATTGTCGAAGTGGAATCAAAAACAGATCTATGAGTTAGTGTACACTGATAGGGTAGGAGGAAGAATTGGGTTTGTATTGATTTTATTGATTTTATCGATTTTTTAATTGTTTTTATTGGGATAATGGCTTGAATTGTGGTAACTATGAATTGTTGTACTTCTGTGATGATTGTTTTGTGTGGCAGGCATCTAAGCGTGCCTTTGCTGTTGTAAGCCGCCCTGGGTCCTCTGCGGGGTGAGAAGGGCGGGGTACAAGAACCCCAAATAAATAAAATAATAATAATTGACTCTGAAGGAGCTGGGGGAGGTGACGGCCGACAGGGAGCTCTGGCGTGGGCTGGTCCATGAGATCATGAAGAGTTGGAAATGACTGAACGAATGAACAACAAACTTTCAAGTTTGGACAGGATCTGGTACACTCATAAATTAAAAAGAAATGAAAGTATAATGAATTGCTTGGTAAAAATAATAATTCATGTTGTCATGCAAATATAGGTTGAAATAGGATCTTGCATAGTTTAGAAATATAAAGCACAATCCAGTGATATACCTCTATGAATAGGACAATGGCTTCTTCTCGGTGTGGAGATTTGATTAACTTTGTGTTTCCTTGTACATGAAGGATTTTCTGTTTGTAACAGAACAACAGGAAGTGTCCAGTTCTGTTTCAGAAATCTTGAATTATTATGACAGATACCGTGAAGGCATGATACATATCTTGAAAATCTTTGGACCAATACCAGATATTTCAAGAGAAATAGAACAAAAAATCCATCAGGTATGTGTATACATTGGTGTCTCATGACATCAGGCAGAGTAAGGGCAGCATATTACCTGCTTTTAGCATCCTATTTTGTGCTTTTCACATCAGTTCATTTTCTTTGGAAGTTTAATGAGAAAGTCATGTTATTTTGATCAAAGGGTACTAAGATTAGTAAAGTCAGTTTAGGCACTATTTGAGTTTCAGATTGTTGTTGTTGTTCATTCGTTCAGTCGTTTCCAACTCTTCGTGACTTCATGGACCAGTCCACACTAAAGCTCCCTGTCGGTCGTCACCACCCCCAGCTCCTTCAAGGTCAATCCAGTCACTTCCAGGATACCATCCATCCATCTTGCCCTTGGTCGGCCCCTCTTCCTTTTTCCTTCCATTTTCCCCAGCATAATTGCCTTCCTTTCTTCTCATGATGTGGCCAAAGTACTTCATCTTGGCCTCTACTATTCTTCCCTCCAATGAGCAGTCAGTCTTTATTTCTTGAAGTATGGACTGGTTGGATCTTCTCGCTGTCCAAGGCACTCTCAGCACTTTCCTCCAGATATAACAGTTCAAAAAGCCATTATTGTGGTCTGCTACCACCTTAACTGACATCCATACAGTGAAACATATACAATCTGTTAAATATATATTAGCAACATTTACTAGTCATTAATAGAATCATAGAATAATATAGAATCATAGAATAATCAAGTTGGAAGAGACCAAATGGGCCATTTCGTCCAACCCCCTGCCATGCAGGGAAAGCACATTCAAAGCATATTGACAGATTTCCATCCAGCCTCTGTTTAAAAGCCTCCAAGGAAGGAGCTTTGCTATATACTACTACATTCGTCACATGTATACATTAAGAACAAGCCAAAACATTTTCCCCAGATATCACAATAATGAGATTTTTTGTGTGTACTTGTATGCATGCCCACAATAGCATAACATTTTGGTTTGGTTTCAGGCCATAGATGTATATATTCAAAGCTGAGTTGGAATTATTTATTTATTTATTTATTTCACAGTTTTGTATACCGAGCTTCTCAACCTCGTTGAGGGACTCAGCCCGGTTTACAGCCATAAAAACATATACATTCATTAAAATATCATATATCACAAATTACACATTAACTTTAAAATACACTAAATATAAAACTACAGTGGTCAGTCGTCCTATTAAGATGGATCTACATCAACTTCCACCCAGAGTCCTATGGTGTTGTCTCATTCCTCAAAGGCCTGACTCCACAGCCACGTCTTCACCCGTTTCCTAAATGTTAGGATGGATGGGGCGGTTCTGACCTCCAGAGGGAGAGAGTTCCAGAGTCGCGGGGCCACCACCGAGAAGGCCCTGTCCCTCGTCCCCACCAGGCGCGCTTGCGAGGCTGGTGGGACCGAGAGCAGGGCCTCTCCAGATGACCTTAGTAATCTTGATGGTTCGTAGGGGAGAATACGTTCGGAGAGGTAAACAGGGCCGGAGTCGTTTAGGGTTTTATAGGAATTCTGAACCTTGCTATACGTTGGTCACCACAGTTACAAACTTTTATAAAGATGGTAAACCCATATCATCTTACACATGTCTTTAAAGGTTTATCACCAGAGTCGCACTTCGCATCTTTGTGTACCTCATTTCACTCTGATCTCAACCTTCACACTATGTAAATGGTTAATAGATGCCTTTGCATTAATACTTTACTCAGGGGGTGGGCAAAGTGTAACTGTGAGCTACCTATGGCCTCTAGGGAGGATGAAGAGTATTTCCATCCATGTATGACTGCCTCCATCTGCCTGGTGTCAAAAACAATTTTTGCAAAAAAAAAAAAATCTTTTAAAATGTCCCAGAATGTTCTTCAGAGCATACCAGCTGCATTTCCACCACATGTCCTGGGTCAATTTGGTACAGGAAATTACTTCTCTTCGGTGAAAATGGGTCCAGTAAGACATAAAAATATGGTCAAAAGTGATAAAAGAATACATCACACCACATTGCTTATTCTGTAATCACACTATGTATTGTAACTAGTAAGACTTGAGAGCACGTAGTCCACATGACAAAGTGTGGTTAGCTGTCAGCCACACTTCCTAGTATGGGTTGAGATTAAGAAATGTGACATCATATTTGGTAATGCTGGTATTGTCCAATTTAGAAAATGCAGACGCTGAATCAGCTGTGATAGTCCTGGAAGTCGAGCCAATGAGTGAATGTTTCTTGTTACATTATAACATTGACAATTATTTTGTCAAGCATTAGATCTTAAAAGAAACTTTGTTGTGACAATATTACTCCAAAAGTAACTGCTATAAGTTGACCATAGAATCACAATGGACAATGCATAGATTCCAGAGATAATATATTAATCAAACCCACTAATCAAATCTGCAAAAGATAAATTGCAAAAGTAGAGGACTGACTGCATTCATTTTTATAATTTACCTTGGGGTTTTTTGGGGGGGCTATATGGCCATGTTCTAGAGGCATTCTCTCCTGACGTTTAACCTGCATCTATGGCAAGCCTCCTCAGAGGTCCTCACTACCTCTGAGGATGCTTGCCATAGATGCAGGCGAAACGTCAGGAAAAATGCCTCTAGAACATGGCCATATAGCCTGAAAAAACCTACAGCAACCCAGTGATTCCGGCCATGAAAGCCTTCAACAATAATTTATTTTGTCCGTAAGATTCAGCTTGGACAATATTTCAGCTTGGACAAGGTTTCAATATCCATGATAATACATTTTGTTTTACAATTCACAGAATTGGGAGGACAAATGAACATTACTATAATATAGAAGTCCCTGGCTTACCTGGAATTCTAAAGAATGCTTTAATTCTGGCAATAGATGCTGTCTGGAGCAGTGGTTCCCAACCTGGGGTCCATGGACCACCAGAGGTCCGCAAGAATTAAAAATATGGTCTGCAATTTTTTTAAAAATTGTAAACCTTTATTCATTTTAATGAATCCATTGCTACATCAACAGCGGCTATGAGTAGAACATCAGGGGAATGTGGGAGGCCAGCAGGGGCAGCTCAACCCATTACGCAAAGTAAGCATTTGCAGTATAGTTGATTTTGCCCAGGGGCGCTCTTGGGGGAAAATAGACCTTGACATATGCGAGTTGTAGTTACTGGGATGTATAGTTCACCTACAATCAAAGAACATTCTGAACTCCACCAATGATGGAATTGAACCAAATATGGAACACAGAACTCCCACGACGAATATTCATATTAATTTTTGACATATTTATTAATGATTGAAATGAATTTCAATTGTTATGAAAAAGACAAAATAGCTTTTCTTTGTCATGCTTATATTCAGTTGTGTCCAGGAAGAACTCACTGAATTTCAAAATGATAGAAACTGAAAGGATACGTTTGAATCTGAATCTCTTTATTAGTTTTGGTGTAAAAAAAGCATTTTTTAAATACTAAAATTTGAGGAATTGCCTTGCGCTATCTTATGCTCTTCTCCAGAGCTTATTTATGCGAACAAGAGTTTTCTGCTTTGCTGGTAATTGAAAATAAGTCCAGGAATCGATTGAAAGTAAGTTATGATATGTGTGTAGCTTTGAGCAATAATATTAGCCTCAAGATAACCCAACTTGTAAAGAAAATGCAAGCTCAAAAATCACATTGATGCAAATTGAATTTAATTTTCTATTAAAAAGTTCTTTTTTATATTATAATAGTACTCTTAATTCATGTTACCATTAAATTTAATGAATATGTCAAAAGTTTTGATTAAAGATTATTTTTAGATTAACACAATTTATTATTCTTGAACCTTTTGGTCCCTGCTTACAACAACAAAAAAATCAAAATGGTCCTGGGTTGAAAAAAGATTGGGAACAACTGGTCTAGAGACTATTGAAAATATATATACTGAGGACAGAATGTGTATGCAATGAGATCATCAGGAACAGTGCTGTCTGATGTTAAGGTCATATAACAGGACCATTTAAACAATTGTTTATTTAATCATTTTGCAGAACTCAGTTAATGAATAAAACTGATGATCAATTCAGATATGACTTCAATACTAATTGCTTGAAGCACCCTGTAAATGGGTCACAGCAATAGAGACTTGTACTGGAGCCAGCTAGATCAATTTGAAAACCTGTTAAATGACATTTAAGTCTTCTATCAAGCCAACAAGGCCTCCAGTGGGTTTTGCCCTAATCCCTTGTGGGTGCAGTAGCTGATAGTGGATGATAAGCATTGCATTCAAAGGGGATTACCATTCCACTTCGTCCTCCTCTCCTGAGACTGAGCTTGGGTGGAGAAGTGTGTTACCGCTGCGCCATCCCTTTGACAAGAAGACAAGGTCTTCTCAGACCCCCTCCTTGAAGCTGAAGTGCATGAGAGGAGATCATCTATGAGGTAGGACCACCGCTGTAGTTTATATGGTATTTCTTTGAAGGGGGTTAAAACCAAATCGATGTATACCCTTGAACAGAATTGTACTGATGTGGCTCAAGGTTTCGAGGCCTATTAAGCATCGGTTCACTTGCCATTGCCTCATTTAAGAGGATTTTTCTCTTCTCCTTCGATAAGTCCATCTGCTGTTTTCTGTGAATTTTGCAAATTTAATACATTTGTAGCACTATTAGCAATATACTTTCCATTTAATTTCTTCTCTCACATTTTGTTTTTTGTTTTTTGTTTTGCAAAATATGTGATACACTGCTTTCAAATAGTCCTAAAGCTATATGCTTTTTACACCTATGATTAACAAGTACTACTATAATTAGTGAGGATCTGAAAGAACAGAAAACATTAAAATTGGTTTTATTTATTGTATCAAAAGCAAACCAAGGGTACAGTTGTAATGTATTTTAAAAACACAAAGTTAAAAAAACTTGGCATTATACTAAATGTCCTTTGACCAGTATCTGGCCACTTGGAGGACCTCTGGTGTTGCTATAAGAAGGTCCTCCATTGTGCATGTGACAGGGCTCAGACTGCATTGTCGTAGGTGGTCTGTGGTTTGCTCTTCTCCACACTCACATGTCGTGGACTCCACTTAGTGCCCCCATTTTGTAAGGTTGGCTCTGCATCTTGTGGTGCCGGAGCGCAGTCTGTTCAGTGTCTTCCAAGTTGCCCAGTCTACTGTGTGCCCAGGAGGGAGTATCTCATTCGGTATCAGCCATTGATTGAGATTCTGGGTTTTAGCCTGCCACTTTTGGACTCTCGCTTGCTGAGGTGTTCCTGTGAGTCTCTCTGTAGATCTTAGAAAACTATTTCTTGAATTAAACTTGGTGTTTAAGATTTAAAATCCTTTGATCTTCGAATATTGATGGTAGAGTCTTGAATGAATGTTCAAATTGATATTTCTCAATTCCTATTATTGTATCTCTTCTGGCATCACTTTCTTGCAGGTGTGTTTTTCTCAAATAAGCACAAACTGCTTCTTAAATGCAATTAAATAGAATTGGTAGGCTGTCTGTAACATAACTGACATAAAATAAGCTATATTAGCAAGAATAAAGGCATGTAAGCATTTGACTAGATTTGTATAGGTTTTTTGTTTGAAACTTTGAGTGTATAATTATTGTAACTCCAGTTCGTTGATCATAAGGATGCTGATGCACTGGGATAAAAAAGCAAAAGATATATATGGCACCCTCACTGTTCCTCGTTGTCTCAAGTATTCTAGATAGCTTGAGGGAAGGCATGATTTTAATTCAGAACATCATTGAGTATTTGTATAAATAATTTGTTACGGAGCTATGATTGACAAAACAAATTATAGTCTTCCTATGAGTTTAGCTAAACAATGAAGTAAAACTATGATAATACATAACTGTTATAATCTTTGTATATGTATTTGAAATCAAAACAAAATGATTTTAAAAATATCCTTTGATAATTTGAAGCAAAGGAAACACTGTATTTGCAGTCGTGGCAAGGCTTTACTTTCCTCCTCACTTTAGTTTTTTGTGTTGCCTCAAAAATAACTGGATAATTTCATTGCTGGCCTGAGCTTGTTTTCAAAATACATAGGGGACTGAATGGGAAAAAGGGGTTATCCCCTCCTGATTGCATTGGACTATGCCACTCTGCTTACAATGAACATTTGACGTTGTTGTGTGCCTTCAAGTTATTTCCAGCTCATGGTGACCCTAAAGAAAACATATCACGGAATTTTCTGGGACTAAGAGTATGTGACTTGCTCAAGGTCACCCAGAGGGTTTCCAGAGCCAAAAGGGGAATCAAACATTTGTCTCCAGAGTGCTCAGATAGCTACACCATAGTGGCTCTGACACCTTTGTCTATGTCAGGTATTTCCTGAGGCAGTCTTGTGATACTATTTCAACTCCCTACAACATTTGATGAGTTGTCGAAGGCTTTCATGGCTGGAATCACTGGGTCGCTGTGAGTTTTCCATGCTGTATGGCCATGTTCCAGAAGCATTCTCACCTTATTTCACCCACATCTATGGCAGGCATCCCCAGAGGTTGTGAGGTTTGTTGGATGCCTGCCATAGATGTGGGTGAAACGTCAGGAGAGAATGCCTCTGGAACATGACCATACAGCATGGAAAACTCACAGCAACCCATTTGATAAGCTGCTTCTAAGACTTCCTCTACTATTGTTTCATAATGTTGCTAATTTACTTCGCAACTGCCAAAATATTTATCAAATTGTTCACTAAGGACCTCATCACATTAGATAAATTCCCTGTCCTATGACACTTCCTCGATGCAGCTGGCATGGAACTTGCCATATCTTATCCCACGGTGCACATCTACTTCCTGAGGGGATCCATGCCAGCTGCGTCGAGGAAGCATGGTAGAAGAGAAACCCGAACACGGGAGACTACCTGTGTTTAGGTAGAGAATCATGAGAACAATGCAGGATAGGCAAGAGGGTGTTGTGGGAGATTTGGGGTGCCAGGTGACAGATTCACCCCAGTGCCCCAAAATTTGTCCTGCTGCCTTACAGGTCTCCCCACTGTCCCCTGCATTAAGAATCTCAATGTGTGAGGCCCTTCATCACATTGAGGAATGGAGAAGTGCTCTAGTAAGGGCTTACTCTTATTATCCCATGCTCCTTTATTTTAATTTCCGTTCCAGACATCAAAAAGTCTTAGGCTACCCTTGGATATTTTACAAGTAATTCTGTATGTCTGGTAATACTCTTGGGAACACTTCACACCAAATACATTAAACTATTTAATCTGAAATACCTTAGTTCTGGCTGGGTGCAGAAAAGGACATTTTGGGCTGCCTCCCCAAAGCATACAATTTATGATAGAAGTAGGGAACCTGTGGCTCTCCAGATGTTGTGCGTCAACCAGACCCGTAGCCAGGATTTCGTTTCGGGAGGGGGGGCTAAAAAATTTTCAGGGGGGTTCGGGGGGCTGAGTCTCGGGGGGGGGGGTTAAGTCTGAATGAAAGAGGGTCTAGCCTAGCAAACCTTTTGTATCCTTACCCCAATACCCCCATGCATATGGGATATATTGAGTATGGTGATCAGATCATGATATGAATAAACAGTTTAAATAATGCACCAGTAAGGCCTTTTCGCGAACCACCATGAGAATTTCGGGGGGGGGGGGGGCTGAAACCCCTCAAGCCCCCCCCCCCCCCCGGCTACAAGACTGGCCTCAACTCTTGTCAGCTCTGAACAAACAAAACAATAAGCTTAAGTTAGTCAGAAGGAGGACAATTTCAACTCAAAGGAGAAGAGATGGCGTCAGACAGCGATCCTGATACTTCCCCAAGCTTGTTCCTGTAACAATAAGCTACATTTATTATGGTCTAAAGACAGTCATTGTTTCCCTCAGAAGCATAAGTAAATAGTTCATAGAGTAAATTTCCACAATTCTTCCATGTTTATGTGTCACTATTCCATTTTTTCCATCATTACTGCAAATTCAACGTTTTGTCATGGTTTGGAGCAAGAATAGGCAATATATGGTCCTGGAGCTTCCAAGACGAACAATTCCTCTTTTAATTAGATTGCACACACATACCAACACCATTTTAACATGAAAAAATCCACATTTTAATATCAGAAATGGACTTTCAGTTGCTTTGAATTTTGTTCTCTCAATCTCCTCTGCCCCTGGTGCATCTACATTGTAGAATTGGTTTGGTTTCACACCACTATAACTGCCATGGCTCAATGCTATGGCGTCATGGGAGTTGTAGTTTTAGGAGAATTTTGGCCTTTTCTCCCAGAAAGTGCTAGTGACTCACCAACCTACAAATCCCAGGACTCTGCAGCACTGAACCATGACAGCTAAAGTCATGTCAAACTGCATTCATTTTACAGTGTAAAGCCAGCCTAGCACCCTCTTTCTATTTCTCTTTCTGTCTTTCTTTCTTTTTATATTTCTATATTTCTGCCAATCCATGTAGTTTTTATATTTATATTTCTGCCAATCCAAGAGCCAGAAAATGACCTCTAGATCCAAAGAAGTTGTCTACTTCTGACCCAAAGTATAACTGATGCTTTTCTGATTACCATAATGCTGTGTTTTCTGTTCAGAACAACAAGAAAGGTACAATTTGCTCTTGATAAATTACAATTTGGGGTTATATGGCATAAGGTTGTCACCAGGATAATACTAGATGACACACAATCATGCCACTCATTTTGTATTTTTGCATTCTCAGCACTCACTCAACATCGTGGCATGGCAAGGCATCAAACGAAATATAATCCCGAGAAGGCTGTAGTAATGCTGGCCTTTGATATCATTCAGTCTCTCAAATCCCTTGTTTTCATACGTTCCTGAATTCATTCCTTATTTTGGAAGTTAGGGACTACCAGTACAGATAAGGACCTTGCATATTTTTCTGTTTACAGTATTTATATGTTCCATTAATAGCCTGTATTTTCTTTAAAGGGCCCAATGCAATGTTTTAGCCTAATACTTTTTTACTGCTTCCTTTCCTATCCATGGAAAAGTTACCCTTTCTATATACCAACTCAGATATAGGCAATATCTTGAAGCCTGAAGAGTTTGGAGTAATGCCCAAAATTTGCAAAACTATAAAAATGTATTGCGAGGGTAGCCAAAGGGGTGGAAAAAATCCAGTATATACTGTGAGTGTGCAAAGGGTGCAAAATACTTTTTAAAAATAAGAGTATTTTGGAAAAAGAGAGCCAGAACAATGCACCGTTGTACAAAGACTCAGAGAAACAAGGGTTTGAAACCTAGTTTGTCACTCAACCATGGAAACATTATCATTAGCATTATTTGGGGGGAAAGTGTAACTGACTAGTACAGGCATATTTCGTTGCAACATTCTGTTTCATATTTTTAAAAATCCAATATGTAACTTCTCTTTTTTAAATGGTTGTATTATGACATAAGCATAAATAGTAGTAATTTGGGGTTGTTGTAAGTTTTTCGGGCTATATGGCCATATTCTAGAAACATTCTCCACTGACGTTTCTCCTGCATCTATGGCAGGCATCCTCAGAGGTTGTGAGGTAGTAGTAATTTTATTTCCATTGCCATTAGATGTAAGTCACAAATTTCAATTTAGACCAGTGTTTCTCAACCTGGGGGTCGGGACCCCTGGGGGGGTCACGGGGGGCATGCCAGAGGGGTCACCAAAGACCATCAGGAACCACAATATTTTCTGTTGGTCATAGGGGTTCTGTGTGGGAAGTCTGGCCCAATTCTATTGTTGATGAGGTTCAGAATACTCTTTCATTGTAGAGGAACTATAAATCCCAGCAACTACAACTCCCGAATACCAAGCTCTATTCTCCACAAGTGTTCACATTTTGGCATATTGAGTATTCATGCCAAGTTTTGTCCAGATCCATCATTGTCTGAGTCCACAGTGATCCGATGTAGGTGAACTACAACTCTAAAACTCAAAATTATTAGTTATGAATTAGAGTTATGAATTTTATGGTTGGGGCCACCACAACTTGAGGAACTGTATTAAGGGGTCACGTCATTAGGAAGATTGAGAACCACTGATTTAGACCATAGCAAATGGTTAACTTTTCTCTCTCATACTATGACAATCCAGCTCATCACCCTCATCCTAGTTTGTCATTCAAGAAAAAATGGCAGTTCAAGGTCACTCTGAGATGATAGGTGTTAGACATAATTGGTCCTGCTTGGCCTCGGGATGATGATTCAATACTTAAAAGGGAACTTTTAATGTCATTTTTCTTTGATTGCCAACTTATTAGACTGCTAATTATACAGTTATAAAGGAATTATTCGCTTTCCAAGATGTGTGAAGAGATTTGAAAACAAATTTTATTTACTGTAGATCTGTTTATTCAGTGGGTTGCTGTGAGATTTAAAGGTACCACACACCTTTTTTTGCTAGCCATCTCTGCTTTTCTTTGCAATCTCTCTTGATTGGCTGCCCATCTCCCAAGGGGGAGGGTGAAACCCCCTTCCACACTCCATCATTGCCAGGAGGCGGGATTAGAACGCTGCTCTGGGCAATGGCAACCATTCATAAACTGGGAGGCAAAAACCCGCGAAACAGCAAGTCCACAAAAAGCAAAGCACAAAGTAGTGAGGGAATACTGTACAGATGTCATTGAATATTGAATCATATAAAGTAAATTATAACTTACATTCTAAAGTATTCTGCTTATTACGTCATGAAAAATAATAACATTTCTGCCAAAAAAGGTAGATAGAGAATGGATAGCAACTTGCAGCATAGGAATGGCATGAAAGATGAGATCATTTCCTTTATTAGAACCTGAGTAGAGTAGAGTCTCTCTTATACAACCTTTGCTCATCCAACGTTCTGTATTATCCAATGTTGTCTGCCTCCCCTCGGATACACAGCTGTTTCAGTACATTGCAATGTTTTGGCGCTAAATTCACAAATACAGTCAATACTACATAACGTTACCGTGTACTGAACTGCTTTTTCTCGATTTGTTGTAAAACATGATGTGTTGGTGCTTAATTTGTAAAATCATAACGTAATTTGACGTTTAATAAGCTTTTCCTTAATCCCTCCTTATTATCCAACATTTTTGCTTATCCAATGTTCTGCCAGCCCATTTATGTTGAGTAAGCGAGACTCTACTGTATTATTATTATTCATGCTATGTGTCAGCACGTGTGTCTCAAGCAATTTCATAGATTCAGACTGTAGGACATCAGAGGGCAATTGCAAATGAACCCTTGAGAAAATGCTGGTAAGCTGACAGCAGTGCCCACATACAGTGTGGAAAAAGCTAACTGCTTGTAGTTTTTTTGTACAGGAAAATACGGGTATTGTGCTTCCTTCTTGGGACAGGTATCTGCACCTGTCAATGTGTCCTACAAAGGCTGCAAACAAAGTGACTGATTTTGGAGATGCTACTCATTGTAGTTTTGGATATTTGGGCAAATTGTGCATGCATGCTAGGATTTTTTTGCCATAATAACTAAATGCCCTGGTTGTTTCAGGTGTTGCTTTTACATCCTATTATTTTTAAAAAAATGTATTTACCTTTGTATGGTGGGCACTTGATATCCTCTGCGATTTTTTTACAGCTCAAGTCCCATTATATGCAATGGCATATTAAAATCTAAAGTAGCACAATCAAAGTTTGCTTTTTTGAATTGAAAGGGTATTTTTTTTCAAGTATTGGATGCAAAATCTGTGGATAGAGGGGGCCAACAATAATTTCACAATATAATCACTGATTTCCTAACAGATTTCTGAACAGCAATATGGTACTTTCAACATCCAGTAAGGAGCACTTCGGTTTCAGCTAAGTCTTGCAAAAAGTCTCTCTAATACTGCTCTTTTCTAAGTGATAGCTGATTCATTGCAAATACATATAGCAAAAGCTTTTCTATCATAAAGTGCAGATTATTTAAGCCACAGTTATTGTCTTTATTGTCAATATTAAGAATTGTAATATCATATAATGACAACTGATAGGAGCTACTCATTCGGAGTTCCTACTCCTTTTATGAAACTTGTGAATGCAGTCTCACATTTCTTTTATTGTCTGCTTTGTTTTGTTGTTTGGGGCATGCAACAAAATATAAACACAAGTGCATTAAATCAAAGTGCTGCTTATGACCTTTAAAGCTCTAGACCAGGCATGGGCAAACTCCGGCCTTCCAGGTGTTTTGGACTTCAACTCCCACAATTCCTAGCAGCCTGTAGGAGTTGGAGTTGAAGTCCAAATCACCTGGAGGGCCAGCGTTTGCCCATGCCTGGTCTAGAAGGTTCAGGTCCAGGCTACTTGGCTGACCATTTATCCTTGTATGAACCTGCCTGGGCCCTGAGACCTTCAGGAGAGGCCCTTCTCTCGGTCCCACCTCCATCTCAAGCTCAGTTGGTGGGAACGAGAGAGTGGGACTTCCTTCTTGGTGGCTGCTCCTCAACTCTAGAACTTCCTCCCTAGGGAAGCCAAAATGGCTCCTTCCCTGCTGTCCTTCTGGCGGCAGGCTAAAACCTTTTTATTCAGACAGGCTTTTAAAGATGAAGATGCTTAAGATCAATTCAGGGGTTGCCGTGGTTTTATATGCTATTATAGTTTTAACTTGAATTGTTTTTAATATTAATGATGTTTAATACTGATTTAATATTTGTATAATTGTATATTTTAAATTGTATTGTAATGCTTTTAATGTTAGCCACTTTGAATCTCTTTATGGAGAGAGAAAGCAGATATAAATAAGCATAATAATAATCAACATAGGCCTATAATATTGAAAAATCTGAAGCCCCTCAAGCCCCCCCCCCCCCCCCCCGACTACGGGCCTGTATACAAGGCATCTTCCAGTTCAATGGCTGCTGGGTCCAAGTCTAATTTAAACATTTTTCAAAAAAATAAGGAGAACATATGATAGCCATGTATAAATATGTGAGAGGAAGCCACAGAGAGGAGGGAGCAAGCTTGTTTTCTGCTTCCTTGGAGACTAGGACGCGGAACAATGGCTTCAAACTACAAGAGAGGAGATTCCATCTGAACGTTAGGAAGAACTTCCTGACTGTGAGAGCCATTCAGCAGTGGAACTCTCTGCCCCGGAGTGTGGTGGAGGCTCCTTCTTTGGAAGCTTTTAAGCAGAGGCTGGATGGCCATCTGTCAGGGGTGATTTGAATGCAATGTTCCTGCTTCTTGGCAGGGGGTTGGACTGGATGGCCCATGAGGTCTCTTCCAACTCTTTGATTCTATGATTCTATGATTCTATTTTTTTTGCAGTTTCTCATTGGGTTCGTATCTGGGCAGTAGAATGAGCAGGCACAACCAGTAGGTTGAGAGGCTATTCATTTCTAATGTAGTAGTAGTAGTAGTAATAATAATAATAATAATAAATGTGCACCTGAGTATAAATGTAGTTTTTTCCCCTACATATCCCAAGTAACGTTTTCCCCTTCTAATAGATGGAACTATGGAAAAGTACCATTGTGCAACAATGTAGTTAAATGGGGAAGATTCAACTGTAACTTTTGGAATGCAGTAGATAAAACAGTGTCAATATAATTATATAATTAGCTAAAGGTACAGCTAGTTTCTTAATTCCTTTTTCTATAGAGTCTTTGCCGCCTTCTTGTAAAATGATAACAAATGGAAAAACCTGATAGCTCTGTCTCCACTAATACAGAATTTTTAATAGTGTGTCCGTGAAAGAATATTCAGATTATCATCCAGCAGTCGAAAGACAAAAAAAAAAAAAGGCAATACAATGCGCTCTTCCCATTTGTCAGTGTTCATAAGCAAAAGTAGACTCAGGCAAAAGTAGACTCCAGCAAAAAAAAGCACAGATTAGGAAAAAAAAAACACAGATTAAAAGTCCAATTTCTTTAGCCTTAGAAAACAGTTTTCTAGGAATTTCTAAGTCATCCAGTATGATTCTGTGATCAACTTCCACTGGAGGGCATATTAATTAGGTACGCAAATACAGTAATCAAATCCACAAAAGTTAAACTAATGAAAGTGGAGGGCTGACTGTACATCCGTTTTACTACTACAAAGTTATTTTATTTTATTTTGAAGACAGGAAGGAGGTTAATGAAGAGATGAAATTAATGATAACAATTATTTGTATCTCAAAATGATAACCCTGGGGGAAATCTGTGCCCCAATTGTTCTATTTGTTTATTTAAATTTTTCATTTGTTATTTTTGAGTTGTTTTATAAGTATACCTTGATGTTGTTTATTTGACTGCCCATGATATGAAGTGTTTTGCCATGTTTTTCTTGACATTGAATGTTTGCCAATTTTTTGTTGTAAACCACCCTGAGTCCCTTTTGGGAGATAAGGCAAGACAGAAATAAAGTTGTTGTTGTTGTTGTTGTTGTTGTTGTTGTTGTTGTTGTAAACCACCCTGAGTCCCTTTTGGGAGATACGGCAAGACAGAAATAAAGTTGTTGTTGTTGTTGTTGTTGTTGTTGTTGTTGTTATAAACACAACAACATTAGTCCACAGCAAACAAGATCACTATCCTTTCCTCCAATGAAATGAAATAAATATATATTGCTTTCTTCTTCCACATTTTATCCTCAGAACCAGTCTGAGGTCAGTGTGAGGAAGAACAACTGTCTCAAGATCACTCAATTAATATATGTCTGGAATCTGGATTGCCCATGTTCTTGTCTTAAAGGTTACAGTTTCTCATACACGTTTTCTCTTGAGGAGAAGGTTGTAGAGTCCATTAACTGAAACAATATATTGTTTTCCAATGTGCGTCAACCATCAAGCTGAGCCATGAGGATGAGGCAGGTGATGACTCACGATTATGTTTGTTCGTGTAGTGATGAACCCATCCTTCATCTCTTGTTCTTCCAGGATTGCAAGATCCACAGTCCACCCAAATGTTAATCCCAAAACTCCTATGACCTTTATGCTAAGGATATGGTAATTAATGTCAGAAAAACACGTGCATCCTCCTGAGACATATAGCTTGCACTGAGTAAGCATTAATTTCTTGCATCACCAAGTATGACCAAAGAAGAATACATATAAGAAGCCAAAGCAAAAAAGGAGATAGATGGTCATTGTTTATTTCTTATTTATTTAAAAAGCTCAGTGCATTTCAGTTAGCCTTCTTCAGGGCTACACTTAAGATGACAGAAATTAAACATATTATAAAGGTAGCCATGTTATTTAAAAATATAAGATAATTATACACGTCAGAGGGCATGTTTTAACTTTTCACTTTTTTATATTGTTTCTGAAGTATGCATTCTGAAGTATAGTAGTAATTGAAACATGGGGTTGGAGCTTCAATTTAGGTAAAGATTTTTTACTCCAGGACATATTCTTAAACCCAGACAATATTCTAATGCAATTGAATTCGAATCAAATCAAATCATTTATTTCGGTCATTGACCAGCACAACAATTGAGTTCAAGATGGCATATGCACATCACTATACCAGAGTTCACATGCATCAGTCCACATTTCCTAATGCAGTAGAACCTCTACTTAAGAGTGTTCCAACTTAAGAGCATTTTGAGTTAAGAGTTGTCACTCAGCCCAGGTTTTGCTTTGACATAAGAGCAACATTTTGAGTTAAGGGCTAGTACCAGAGGGAGTGAATACAGAAAATAATGCTTCTGGAACATGGCCATATAGACCGGAAAACTGACAGCAACCTAATTCTGTGTACCTTTTCTAAAGAAGCACCAAGGTTAATTTCTGATTGAACTGTAATATTTCAGCCTCCCACAGTTGTTGCTATTGTTACGCACAGGGCACAAATGTTAATTTGATCTTCTATTAATAAGAAGCAAAAAGTACTGTATTATCTGAAAAGAAAATGCTTATATACTATATTAAATTTCCCAATGATATTAAAAGAAAAGTAATGCATGCAAGAAATATTAATGCTAACATTATTCTTTTTTAAAAAAATGTGCAAGATATTTAAACCATGGCATTTCTATGGAATTGTGGTGGTTTTAGCCTCAGGTAACTTGACTCGTTTGAGTAAATGCACTGGTAAATTCTGAAATGCAGGTGTTCATCCTGACAGGCCCCAGCACAGCTTTGCCTGGAGGAGGATTAAAAAATGTAGGCGGCTGTGCTGATTCATATCTACAAATCCGTTCAAGCTGTTTTCATCATTCCCAGGACCAGGTTTTTATCAAATGAATTGGATTTAATTGCCTGTTTACTAAGGAAATAACTGCAAAATACTTTGAATTACAATCATAATAGGCCACGACCATATATATCAGGCATGGGCAAACTTGGGCCCTCAAGGTGTTCTGGACCTCAACTCCCACAATTCCTAACAGCCGCTAGGCTGTTAGGAATTGTAGGAGTTGAAGTCCAAAACATTTAGGTTATTGGTTGTATATTTTATGTTGTTTCTGTTTGCATTGTTGCTGATTTAGGTTATTGGCTGTATATTTTATGTTATTGATTTAGGTTATTGGCTGTATATTTTATGTTGTTTCTGTTTGCATTGTTGCTGCCTTGTAAGCCGTCCCAAGTACCTCTGGGAAGATGGGTCAGGATACAAATTAAGTTATTATTATTATTATTATTTGATACATAACAAGATTAGTACACAGCAAACAAGATCACTATGCTGGCTATTGTATTGGATCACACGTTGGATGCTTCCCAAGTGTCTAGGACTGTGTGATGTATTGGCGAATGCATGCAGATCTGAGTAGGGTGGCCTTTTGCAGTTGACAGATGGTAATTCTGTCAGCACCTATTGTTTTTAAGTGCAGACCAAGGTCCTGAGGCACTACAACCAGTGTGCCGATCACCACTGGGACCACCTTTGCTGGCTTGTGCCACAGTCTTTATATTATTATTATTATTATTATTACTATTACTATTACAATTTATTAAAGTAGGCTTGTACCACAGTCTTTATATTACTACTACTACTACTACTACTATTTATTAAAGTAAGATGTAGGCTATAACCACTACCACCCGCAATGGCCATTTAAAAAACCCTCCTATTTAACTCCATTGATAATCTACTAACATCCAAAAGATGAAGAAAGGCATAAACCAACTTATTAAACTTTGTAACATTCAAACAAGCAGAAGAATAACTAACAGATACCCATTGGATTACAGGGATCAGATAAACATATCTTACCATAAAATAACAAAAGCAAGATTAGATTGTATATCTCTTTAGCATATGTACAGCATGCTATTTTTTTTTTAAAAAAAACCCACTAATGGCATCAACCAAATACAACAACAACACTTGTTATGATTCATAGACCCATCAGTGAACAAATAGTCGTTAATAAATTCACCCATCTCATTGTCCAAGATTAATATACATGGTTTCAAGTAATACCCTTATCCCAGGTAGTTTCTTTTTCAGCCTTATTACCACTGTGAGAAATTTTCCCACTATGAGTGTCACGCTGTGGCAGTTGTTCCCTAAGTACTTCATCACACTAAAGCAGTGATTCCCAACCTGTGGGATCCCAGGTGTTTTGGCCTACAACTCCCATAAATCCCAGCCAGTTTACCAGCACTTAGGATTTCTGGGAGTTGAAGGTCAGAACATCTGGGGACCCACAGGTTGAGAATCATTACGCTAGAGAATAAATCCACTTTAAATCCGGTTGCTGCATCCTGCAGAATCCTGGGGCTTGTAGTTTAAGGAGGACATTTAACAGCCTCACTAAATTACAAACCACAGAATTCTGCAGGAGGCAGAAACCGGAATTAAAGTAGATTTGTTCTCTAGTGTGATGAAGTAGACATGTAACAATCCCCTGCGGGAAGTTATACCGTATTCTCTTTTGAGTCACAAGGTGGCACTCTACATAAAAATGCAGTACATTATTAACTGCTGGAGTGGAGATAGTGATTTCTCTTTGGACCTCTTCGCATAGCCCTTTTGAGCCATGCCATTGTGCTGCTAAAAGGGAGACGTGTGGGGCAGCTTGTGGTGCATTGGCACCCTTTCCCTCCCCCCCATCAAATGGCAGAAAGGGCAGCAATGCGCATTGCCCTGCCACCCATTCTACCATCACATGGCAAAAGGGGAAGGAAAATGCAGGTTGGAGCTACCCAAACAACACTTTCCTCCCCATAGTGGAGGAGAAATTGAATCCAATTTTCCTGCTTCTTGTGTTGGAGTTCAGCTGTGATTGTGCCTAATGATCAGGGCACTCTGGATGCTGGGAGTGAAAACGAGGTTCATGTATCTAAGATGTTTCTAATAATGAGGTTGCTCTAGATGCAGAGAATGACAATGGGATTCCTGTTCAAAGTGACTTTTTTTAATGAGAATGTTCCTGAAAGGTTTGTGGATGATGGTACAGTCCCTAGAAAAAGGCCTGAATTGCTACCAGAGAATTCCCAAGGCTTTGAGCCAGAGAAAAGCTCAGGACCTGGGCCAGCTGAAGAAATTAATGAGCCAGTAGATAGGAAGAATACTTTCAGCCAGCACAGACAAACAAACCAAGCTCTCAGGCGCTCTGCCAGACTCTGAGAGAGATTAATAACAGAGTCAAGGCTGAAAAGAAATCCATTCCTGGCTGCTTGGGATATAGAGTAGATTAGGGGATAAAAGTGCCAAGTACAGAATCTGTAGCCAGATGAAGCAGCATTGGAATTGAGTCAAGACTTCTTTGCAGGTCCCTGGAAGCCTTGCTTTGGATAGATTCCTGTGCTACGGATATAATTCTTTGGATAGATTCCTGTGCCTTGTTTGATTCATGTTCAAGTTTTGGGGGTTTACCTTGGAAGTTTCAGTATTTGTTTTCATGAACTCTGATGGACTAATTTCCTGGACTATTTGTTTTTATCTATCTTTCTATCTAATTGGATTTATCTATTTTTTGTGGACGGCTAGTAATAAATAGATAAATAAATAAATAGGTACTGTGTTTCATATGTGAGGAAGGCAGATATGAATAAACACATGTTTCTGGAATTTTGAACTCTAGATTGACCCTGGTAAACTTAACTGTCATGTTTGATTTGCATTTGAGCAACAAACTCCTTGTTACAGCATCCTATAGGGGAAATTCATGTACGTTTTAGTGAATTTCTTCATTTACAGAGATTGCTAAAATGTGACAAATAATTGGAGTGTCAAATGATACAAATCTTGTCACACACATGTGACTTACATTTACTTGAAATAACAATGTGGAGACACCTTTGAATTGCAGAGACTCTTAAAACTGAAGCGGTTATGCTTCCAACATGTAGACTTCACTGAAAAATCCCCATATTGCCAAACATCTCTCACCCCCTAATCTCCTCATCTCTAATGACTACTACTTGGGTGATAAAGCAATGAACTTATCACATAGTAAACTATCCCATCTCTAACACTCTCTGCATTCTGGTTCCTATGGATCCCATCACATGACACAAGGTCCATTTCGTGAGAAACCCATAGGAAGCCTTATACAAAGAATCTACAAACTCTGCCTTTTGTAATATGGAATTTCAATCATCATCATCATCATCATCATCATCATGATGGTTATTTATACTCCACTTTTTCTCTCCACAAGCAGGCTCAAATCATCTTCACTTGTACTTTTTTCTCTATGCACATCATAACAGCAAAAAGGAGAGGAAAGTGTGGGTAGCTCTGATAGAGCTACGTAAACAACACTTTCCTCCCTGTATTCAACATGTAATGGCACACCCATGTACAAGTTGTTAGCAACTCGCCTTTGTTAACAAATAGTTGGTTTCCCATTGCAAGAAGTGGATTATCAGATCATGATGTCTGCATGGCTTTCAAGTGCTCTTACTTTATCATTTTGGTTTGCTTGATTGATTGAAACCCAATATCCGGTTCCCAATATGTATATATACAAATCCCAACATTATGTAAGGAAACTGCAGAGATATCACTAATTTTGCACAAAATCCAGTCAACAATTTAAAAGATTGGTATTTGAGTAGATTCCAGGTTGCCTCTCTACTATTTCTCCATGAGAAATGATGAAATATATTTTAAAACCTGATGACTAAAGGTACATGAAAGAGAAAAATTCCATAGGGACAGTGTAGAATCCCTTTGAGAACTAGAAATGCGAAAAGGTAAAGGTATAGGTTTCCCCTGACATTAAGTCTAATTGCGTCTGACTTTGGATGGTGGTCCTCATCTTAATTTCTAAACCAAAGAGCGGGCATTGTTCATAGACACCTCCAAGGTCATGTGGCCAGCATGACTGCATGGAGCACTGTTACATTCTCACAGAAGCAGTACTTATTGATCTACTCACATTGACATGTTTTTGAACTGAAGCTGGGGCTAACCGTGGGAGCTTACCCCGCTCCCCGGATTCAAACCATCAACCTTTTGGTCAGCAAGTTCAGCAGCTCAGCGGTTTAACCTGCTGTGCCACCAGGGGGGCTCTTAGAAATGCTACTGGAAGAATATTTTAAGAAAGATGGCTATCTTCAAATAGGAAAAAATGTTTGATGTTCAAGAAATGTGGGATGCTACAAGGAGGGACAGCTGAAGAAATTCTTCAAACTGTGGCATTTCAAAGAGATTTTTAAAGGCATTCCAAACATAATATCTAGTTGATTGAATCTGTATAATGAGAGTAAAACATTAACCCTCCCATCCCATTTAACTCTAAAGAAATTCATTAAGGAGAGATGATAGAATAGGCATGGGCAAACTTGGACCATCCAGGTGTTGTGGACTTCAACTCCCACAATTTCAAACAGCCTACAGGCTGTTAGGAATTGTGGGAGTTGCAGTCCAAAACTCCTGGAGGGCCCAAGTTTGTCCATGCCTGTGATAGAACAACTACAGTCTTTTCACAGATACCAATAGGAGCTGTCCATCTGGAAGTACCTACAAGGGTTAAAAGTGCTGTAAGTGAATCAGTGTAAATACAGTGGGTATTTGGAATCTGCTGGGACTTGGTTCTGGGACTTCCTATAGATCAGTGGTTCACAACTTGTGGATCCACAGATATTTTGGTTTTCAACTCCCAGAAAACCTAACGGCTGGTAAACTGGATGGAATTTCTGGGACTTGTAGGCCAAAATATCTGGGGACCCACAGATTGACCATTACTGCTATAGATACAAAACTCTGTGGATACTTGAGTCCCAATGTCTTAGTAAAATCATGTATTTTATATAAAATAGCCAATAATTCAAATATATGACAGAGAGAGCCTGATGATCTGTGAAACGGTGAGGGGCTACAACAGGGCATGTCTACTAATCATCAGCATACTGCTTGGCACATGGCAAAGTCAAGGTTTCCTATTTGGAATCTATTTTTTAAATATTTTCAAACCAAGGTTGGTTGACTCCATGGGTGCAGAACCAGAGAATAGGGAAGGTGAGCTGTAATTATAATTGAAACTAGTGTGAGAAATCTTGAAAGTTAAAAATTACTGAGGACATGTTTATACCAGTATAAAAGGATACGTGAAGACCAGACCAAAGTCTATCTAAATTTATTTTGCTTAAGACCACATTCTAAAGTCCTCTGGCCACTTTTCTGATTATCTTCCTTATATCTACCATCGAAAAGACTGTGTTGCCCACCCCCCCCTTTTTTTTAGTGTCAAGGCCTTGTAACCCCAAAAATAACTGGTTTGAGTACAACAATATACTATGAAGCAAATATGAGAAAAGAAACATTTACTTCTTCGCTAATATTTAACCAAGTAGCCATACATTGCCAAGAAAAGGAAATCCCTAAGTCTCAACTGTGCTCTTCAAACTACATTTTTTCACTCACTTAAATTGCTATTTAACTGGAATTGGAATATTTATTATTGTACACACATTACACATGAACGTACAACAGTATATCCTTTTGGGTCCAGCCAATTAAAAGTTTGCAGATGATTGGAAATGAAGACAAGGGTTCTCCCCTGTTGTTTGTCACCTGCAAGTAGATATTTGGAATTGTGTTGCCTCACATTCAAAGCCTCAAAATGTTACTTTTTCAGACTACACTCCCCAGAAGTTCACAGCGAGGATGGCTATGGGATCAGGGATTCACTGCATATGGGTTGGGGGGGGGGGGAGATTTTTGTCTGAAAAACAGTTACTGGCCTAAGCAATGCTCTCAACATTATATTTCCACAGAGCTATCATTTTCCTCAACTGCAACACCTTTGCATTCTGATAGTTCAGTGTACACAAACTTTGTTCTATGGACAGAATTATTTGAAATTTTGTGTATAAAATTATAAAATACTAGCTGTACCTGCCACATGTTGCTGTGGTCAGCTCTCCCTCCCTCTTTCTCTCTTTCCTTCCTTCCTTGCTTCCTTCCTTCCCTCTTTCCTTCCTTCCTTCCCTTTTGTCTTTCATTCTCTCCTTCCTTCCTCCTCTCCCTCTTCCCTTCCTTCCCCCCTTTTCTTTCTCCCATTTCTTCCTTCTCTACTTTTTCTTGGACTGCAACTCCCAGCAGTCCTCCTGATCTATCTACGTACTTATTGATCTCTATTTATTTATCTATCTTATTTATCTGGAGAATTGCTGGGAGTTGCAGTCCAGTAACAGGAAATTGGAAATATGCAGGGATTGAGATGCTCTGAAAGAAATCCAAGGAGAAGAAATCTTGCAGCTTGGAAGCAGTGTATTTGGATGATATCCTCCTCTCCTAAAGGGCCTGGTCTAGGAGATGCTGGGAACTGTAGTCTGGAAGAGTGTGGATATGCTATTGTGTGATTTGTTTGCCAGGGGGAGTCATTTTGTGCATACACTGTAGCATCGTTTTGCTTTTTTGGCTTTTTAAGTCCCTTCCACTGTGTTTTTCAGTGGTTTTATTGGTGATAGTCACTTGTTGGCCTGAATGGTGTATTGTGTCCAAATTTCATGTCAATTCATCCAGTGCTTTTTGAGTTATGTTGATCCTACAAATGAACATTACATTTTTATTTATATAGAGTTGCTTGAAATATAAATGAATTTCATGTTTAGACTTGGGCCCCATCTCTAATATATCTCATTTGCATATGCAAGTATTACAAAACCTGAAAAGTAATCAAAATACGGAATGTTTCTTGTCTATGGAATACTACAGGATCTCTTATCCAAAATCCAAGCATTTTTGGATAAGAGATCCTGTTTGTTGGTTTTAATGTTATCAGTCATATACTCAAGGCTTGTGCAACATGGCTGGAAGGCAATCAGTTTTCGGTATCCAAATTTCATTGGGTACCCAGATCTGTTTTTGGGAGCCTCCAAAAATCGGGTGATGGAAATATCTGTTTTCGGCCAGGCAGTCCAGGCAGTCCGGTAAGACAGTGGTGGGAATAGGGAACTTGCAAGGCTCCCCTTCCTGTTCCTGGGACTCTTTGCTTTCTTCCTTTCAAGGAAGTCTGGGTTTGAAGAACAAGGTTAAGGAAGCATCCTTCCTGGGACCCTTTTCTTTTTTTCCTTTCGAAGGAGTCTGGGTTTGAGGAACAGGGTTATGGAAGTATGTGCTGTGTGTTCCTAAATAGAAGGGAAAAAGCCACACCCAGTAGTCACATGGGCCATTTTGGCAAAAAAAAAAACACCCTTGTGGCTGAGTCCTTACCATTATGGTCAGCTGACCAAACCAACCAAGCCAGATTGGCCGACCAAACCGAATTCGTACACAAGCCTAATATACTCCTCAAAATCTGTATATTTAGTATTGGACATATTTTATCACAAATATATAGTGCTGTAGGGACTTGAGGTGCCATTATCATGTTTGGAAACTACAATATCCTATTTAAGTCTGGCGTATAATCTTTGACACACAGCAGTGGTTCTCAACCTGTTGGTCCCCAGGTGTTTTGGCCTTCAACTCCCAGAAATCCCTACCAATTTGCTAGCTGTTAGATTTTCTGGGAGTGAAGGCCAAAACATCTGGGGACCCACAGGTTGAGAACCACTGACATACAAAATATTTGTAATGGAGAACAAAAAACACTGTCTACATGTGGATCATGCATTTTAGAGGAGCTTGTAACATTGTAAAACAGGCATGGGCAAATTTGGGCCCACCAGGTGTTTTGGACTTCAACTCCCATAATTCCTAGCAGCCTCGGGCCTCAGGAAGGGGCCTGAGGATGTTAGGAATTGTGGGGGTTGATGTCAAAAACACCTAGCGGGCACAAGTTCATCCATGCCTGTTGTAAAGGCTAATGGCTTCACTGTAGTTTTCATTTTCACATAGAAAAATCTACATCAAATAAAAGGTTATTAATTGCAGTTGGCTTAACTATTGATTGTTTATGCAATGTACAATTGTAAGTTTCTAGCCATCCACATTGGTTGAAAATATTTTATGCCACAGCTGGGTCCAATAATCCAAGAAAAAAAAAACGATAAACTCCTGTTAGTCCTTGTATACATTTAATTCATCCTGACTAGTTCCCACTTTAATAATAATAATAATAATAATAATAATAATAATAATAAATTTCTGCTCTGTCCCCTGAGGGGGATTCAGGGTGGCTTACAGAACACATATTCAGCAAACATCCAATGCTGTTAATCAATTAACAAGGACAGACTATACATAAACAGAGGTAAAGGCTTTTCCCATCTTTTCCATTTCTGGCATTCGGAGGTTGTGCTCGACTCTGGCCACGGGGGGGGGGGGGGGCTGTCACTCCATCTTTCGTGTTGAGGAGCTTCATTGTCTTCAGACATCTTCTCGATTGAATCACTTTTTATTACCTCCCTGCTTTAAAGGAGTACCTATTTATCTACTCATATTTCTGTTTTTGATCTGCTAGGTGGGCAGAGGGCTGGGACTGATAGCAGGTGCTCACCCTGACCCGGGCTTGACCTGCTAACCTTTCAACCAGCAGGATTTTTTGAAGCTTAGCGGTTTAACCTGCTGTGCTAAACCCGGCCCCTAAGTTTGTCTACTGTTTATTTTATGTATTTTTGGCACAGCAGATATTTCTTTAAAAAGCCATTTCACACAAGGACACACAAAGACAGCTAACTATCCCATCTATCTGTCTGGATGTTGCATTGTCTCAACAGTGCTGCTTGCTATATATTTCAGTTCTGTTTAAACATGTATTTTACATTCAAAAATATTATTTAAAAATTGTTCTGCTATTAAAAACAAAAAAAAAGAGACCTTTTAAATTAATGACTGCAACAAAGTAAGATGTAAACTTATCAGCTTGTTTTACTATTTCAAGTGAAAGATTTTGCTATTTCAGGAAAATTGTGGTATACAACACTTTGGACCTGTCAGCACTAGCAGATTGGTTGCTGATGTTACAACACAAAGCTTTTCAAAAGACTCTTATCTTGATAGAGATATACATAATGATGTAGTAACTTCATTAAAAAGCTACAATACCTGGTCTTGTTTGTTCATGTAAAACTAAAAGCTTTTAGGAGTATTAGCAACTGTTCTTTATCACAATTCGGTAACAATGTTTGGCCCGCCAAGAGGCTATAGTAAATTCTATTTGTGGAGTGCTTTCTGCATTTCCGAATAAAATATATGTCTCAGTCCAGTGTGGAACGGGCATTGTAGTGCCAGAGCAATGGGACTTCCTTTTCTTCTGTTGGATCTGACTGAAAATTGGCTCCAGAACAGACATGGGCAAACTTTGGTCCTCCAGGGGTTTTGGACTTCAACTCTCACAATTCCTAACAGTGCAATACCTAAAATATGGTCTACTGTCTCACTGTTAGTACCCCATTGCAACGAAAGCAACTGGTCTCACAAAACCCTCTTACATAGCCAAGGCTTGTTAAATATGGTTTTCTGTGAGCAAGCAGATGGCGACTACTGCTTGGCATATGTTCTGTAACAGAGACTAGAGCTGATGTGGCCTATCCAATGAAACTTTCTGAATCAGCACCTCAAATAACCAAACCAAAACTAAGTTGACCAAAAACTGATTTGTGACTCTTTGGGTACTAATGTTGGAGAGTGGTCCCTGGTCAAAGTGGCCCATAGTGAAGTGATCCCTGGTCAAAAAAAAAGGTTAGGAACCACTAGTTTAAAAAGTGGTTAAGAACATTAAAATATAGTAATAATATAAAAAACCAAACATTATAATCAAAAAGACCTTCGCAGTGTTTCTCAACCTGGGGTCCCCAGATGTTTTTGGCCTACAACTCCCAGAAATCCCAGCTAGTTTACCAGCTGTTAGGATTTCTGGGAGTTGAAGGCCAAAAACATCTGGGGACCCCAGGTTGAGAACCACTGTGCTGCAGGGATATAATGCCCAGTGTCCTGTGTAAAAGTAAAGTCTCCACCTGCAAGTAGAAAGAGAATGGAAAGGGGGCAAATGTAGTCTTGTTATAAAGATAATGGGTTTTTTTAAATCTTGCAATCAAACAGAAAAACTGGTTTAATTTTTCTGATATTGGCAACAAACAAATAATTTGGCTTTAAAAAACGTTCTTCCACACTGGGTAATTTTCTGAGTTTCATATTGCTAAAAGAACTGTCCAGTTCACTCGCAAGGAATTTTATAGAATCTTATGATAGAAACTGGAAGAGGTATCCATTGACCTCCCCACCTTTGTTGTTTGTAGTGAGATCTTTGAATTGTACCACTAATACCCAAGTCAGGTGTCATTCCAAAGGTCACCGCGCCAATGTTTTGTACTCATAGCGTTAAGGCAGGACTGCGTGCTAAGGCAGGACAGTATTAAACTTAAAGATTTTCTCAAGAAAGCAAACCATATTCAGCTGGAAGACAGATGTTCACCTGAAGCAATGTGTTGCAGAGAATATTTGCAATTATCATAGCCCACAATTGCTCCATATAATCATATGGGGGTTTCCTATTGGGGTGGGAAAATTAGTTCCTTCTGCTATCACAAGTTTCACAACTGTTACATGAAGTAATGTAGGTCACCAAGTTAAAAGGGTCCTGCCTGTGAGATCTGTTCTGGATACTCTCAAAGATGTTTTTGCATAATTCTTCAACATGTGAATGTTTACTAACAAATAATACATTAATTCACTAATAAAGAATACAGAAAGAGAATATTCCATAGTGGAGCTGTAGAGCTCAATGTTTACTTGAACTTAGTTGGAATGCTATTGGTGCCTCGCTCATCTGTTAACTTTCCTTATAGAAATTGGCTGCACATTTGTGTCCAGCATGAAATATTGGACACAACTCTGGTTTTGTATACATGAAGTTTCATGTGCGGTGCCACAGAGCATAAAGCATGTACATTTTATTGTGCATTTTCCTTGTGCATTTGGAGATAGATAGGTAAAGGTCAAGGTTTTCCCCTGACATTAAGTCCAGTTGTGTCCAACTCTGGGGGTTGTTGCTCATCTCCATTTCTAAGCCAAAGAGCCGGAGTTTTCTGTAGAGACCTCCAAGGTCACTTGGCCGGCATGAATGCATAGAGTACCATTACCTTCCCGATGGAGCGGTACCTACTGATCTACTCACATTTACATGTTTTCGAACTGCTAGGTTGAACCACAGGGATTTGTCCCTGTGGTTCAGAAACCGTTGAAAGCATGACATATGTGCAGTAGCTTGTAGAAGTCTGTCAGCTAAGAGATGTCTGCTTGTTTGTTTGTTTTTTGTTTCATTTAATTTTTCAACCACAACAAAAATATTTTGTATCTTCACTTTGTTGAGCGCCTTGTGTACATCAAATGGTAACAATGTCAAATCAATCCCTGGAATGTCTAGTTGTAACATAAATTAAAACAATCTATAGTAGTTCCAAAGTACTGCAAAAACTTAAGACAATTAGCAAATATTATTTTTTAAAAGTGATACTGAAAGTGTAAACTGGAAATAATATAGTGAAACTCCACTTTGACACCATAATACAGCTATGAATAAATACTGATGCCATCACATGATGCAACCATGAATAATAGTTTACAGTTTTAGAACTAGGAAATGCTTACTAATGCATGGATGTTAAAGAAGTTGATGATTGCTTGCACTAAGCAGTGAAGACTGGTTACAACAATTATTATTATTATTAATGTTATTTGACATACAACAAGATTAGTACACAGCAAACAAGATCACTATGCTGGCTTTTATATTCGATCACACATCGGACACTTCCCAAGTATCTAGGACTGTGTGATCTATCGGCGAATAATGCATACAGATCCGAGTAGGGTGGCCTTTTGCAGCAGACAGATGGTAATTTTGTCAGTGCCAATTGTTTTTAAGTGCAGACCAAGCTGAGGGTGGAAAATGCAGCAGCTACTGGTGAATTTCAAAATAAAAATAGATACCAATAAAATTACATTAATTTTTTTGTGGTAAAATTAAGTGCCTCGGCTTATATTTGGGTTGGCTCATACTCGAGTATATACCGTAGATACACAGAAATTGGGCTTGCAAAAGATTTCAGGGGAAATGCATATATAATGTGCATATAGATATATACAGATAACACAGGGCTTGCAAAGATTTATAGGTGGAAAATCTATATATTATTGTCAAGCTTTGGGGCATGCATTTGTCCAAGGAAGAGCAATATTCCCCTCTCTCTTTTAAAATACTACTACTACTACTACTACTACTAATAATAATAATAATAATAATAGTTTTTGCAGATTTTCAAGGGTCTTCCTCTCTTTTGCTTCCCCTCCCATCCATGCAATATTTCCCCTCTTTTCCCTTCAAAACATCCCCTTCTTCTCTCTCTCTTAAAAAATAATAGTTTCCAAAATGGGCAGCTCCAACCTGGGAGGAGAAGTGGAGTGAGGGTGGCTTTGTAAAACAAAACTCACTGTTAAGGAAGGAGAGAGAAATATATAATATATTGCAAGTAAGGACTCGGAGCCTTGACCCCATTATAAGCTGAGAGATGCTTTTTCAGCTGAAAAACCCAGCTTATCTTTGAGTATATATGATAATCAGCCTAATAAATTGGCTAGACTTAAGGAAAAGGTAACGGTTTTCCCTGACATTAAGTCCAGTCGTGTCTGACTCTGGAGGTTGGTGCTCATCTCCATTTCTAAGTTGAAGAGCTGGCGTTGTCCGTAGATACCTCCAAGGTCATTACCAGCACCATTACCAGAGCGGTACCTATTGATCTATCAACATTTGCATGTTTTCAAACTGCTAGGTTGGCAGAAACTGGGGCTAACAGCGGGAGCTCACACCTCTCCCCAGATTTGAACCTGCAACCTTTCAGTCAACAAGGTCAGCAGTGCAGCTGTTTAACCCACTGTGCCACCAGGGGCTTCTGACTGGACTTATGGTGACCCTATCATGAGATTTTTCTGGGGCTGAGAGTGTGCCTTACCCAGGATTAGCCAGTAGCATTTCATGGCCAAGTGGGGCTTTGAACTCTGCACTTCAATCATAGTCCAACACTCAAATACTATGCCATTCTCTCTCATTACCATAAAGTCTCTTTTCTCTTTTCAAATGAAACAACTTTCTTAGCACAGCTCTCATTGCCTTTGCGACCTAACAAAAGATAATTTAGATTACAATTTAGGGATCATCTTGCCTGGATAATAACAAGTCTTCTTAACTTCTGAAGTGTGACGTTGCATATTGTCATATGGTAATTAAGCAAAAGAGGAAATGACTCTTTGGGTGTGATGTCTAGGTCCAGAAGCTTTTTCTGCTTTGTCAATTATCCAAACACAAAACTTGTAAGTGTGCATTCCATAGCACAGTGGTTCTCAACTTTCCTAATGCTGCGACCCCTTAATACATGTTGTGGTGACCCCCAACAATAAAATTATTTTCATTGCTACTTCATAACTGAAGGTTGTTAATGTTATGAATCATAATGAAAAAAATCTAATTTACAGAATGTATTTTCATTCATTGGAGCAAATTTGGCACAATACCTGATATGCCCAAATTTGAATAATGGAGGGATTAGGGCGGGAGATATTGATCTTGTCATTTTGGGAGTTGTAGTTGCTGGGATTTATAGTTCACCTACAATCAAAGAGCATTCTGAACTCCATCAACGATGGAATTGAACCAAATTTGGCACATAGAACTCCCACGACCATCAGAAAATACTGAAAGGGTTTGGTGTGCATTGACCTTGAATTTGGGAGTTGTAGTTCACCTACCTCCAGGGAGCACTGTGAACTCAAACCATGAAGGATCTGGACCATGAGCATGAATACTCAATATGCCCAACTGTGAACGCTGGTGGAGTTTGGGGAAAATAGACCTTGACATTTGGGAGTTGTAGTTGCTGAGATTTGTAGTTAACTTACAATCAAAGAGCATTCTGAACCCAGCCTACAATGGATCTGCACCAAACTTGGTACACTACCTACATGGCCAACATTGAACACTGGTGTGGTTGGGGGGAGGGGGCGGTGTTTTAGAATTTTGGGAGTTGTAGTTCACCAACACCAAAAAGAAAGAGAAGGACAGGCAGAGAAATCTTCAGCCTTCTCTACCAAAAAGGTTCCTAAGAACATCAGAAATATGTGTTTTCTAATGGTCTTTGGTGACCCCTCTGAAACCCCTTTGTGACCCTCCCCCAGGAGTCCTGACCCCAGGTTGAGAAACACTGCCATAGCATAACTGCTTTTGAGAAAATTGTGTTCTCTTTAATTTCATTTTTTTCCCCATTTTATTTATAATGGCAAATCGGGCTTTGCATTCTGCCAGGACTCTGGCTACTGAGGCTACTGAGCAACAAAGGAAAAGTATCAGTATGCATGAGGGTGAATCCTGAAGTTTGCAAAAGTACAAAATGAACTTTCAAAATAAAACGGGTCATTAAGGATAAGCAGAGTTGTCCTACTTGAGAGAGAATTGCTGCCTGGAAGTGAACAGGAACACTTCTTCAAGGAAGCAAGAGGACTGCCCTCGTACCTTTGTAATCACAAATCACCATGAAAACTCAGGATTACTAGCAGATTAATGTTGTACACTGCATATCAATCAGGAGACTTATTTCCTGCTAAAACCTTGTATTAATACACCCGTAAATATACATTTCATAAGTGTGACTAAGCATTTCTTTGCATCAAAGCATGTTGCTTTCTTTAACATTTAACCCAATGGTTCCCAACCTTTATTTGACCAGGGACCACTTTCTAATATTAGTACCAAAACGGTTACAAATCAGTATTTGGTCAATTTTGGTTATTTGGGATGTTGATTCAGAAAATTACATTGGATAGATCCCATCAGCTCTAGTTTCTGATACAGAACATACACCATCCAGTAGTCGCTATCTGCTTGTCCACAGAAATCCATATTTAATAATCTAGAGCTTTTTTTTTTTTTTTTTGGTCGTGTCAGGAGCAACTTGAGAAACAGAAAGTTGCTTCTGGTGTGAGAGAATTGGCTGTTTGCAAGGACGTTGCCCAGGGGATGCCCGGATGTTTTGTTGTTTTATCATCCTTGTGGGAGGCTTCTCTTATATTCCCACATGAGGAGCTGGAGCTGATAGAGGGAGCTCATCCACACTCTCCCTGGATTCCAGCCTGCAATCTATCAGTCTTCAGTCCTGCCGGCACAGGAGTTTAACCCTCTGTGCCACTAGGGGCTTCATTTAGAGCTGATGTGGTCTATCCAAGGGGAAGGAACTGATCAGCGACAGGGAAAGAGAGGCAGATGGTGCAAAAGGAGTGGGATAAATAAAATAAATAAATAAAGAGGAAGGAGGTTTGCGGGCCAAAATTTCATCCTCGCGGCCCACTGGTGGTTCGTGGCTCACAGGTTAAGAACCACTGGTTTAACCTCTGGCTGTGAAGGAGCAGATGGTAAGCTTTAATACAATAAGTCGGTAGTTCCCAACTTGTGGGTCCCCAGATGCTTTGGCCTTCAACTCCCAGAAATCCCAATCCTGTTAGGAGTGGTAGGCCAAAACACCTAGGGGGGGGGGGGGGCACAGGTTGAGAACCACTGCTATAAGTAATAGTGAGAATTACCTTCATCCGGAATGCTGACCTCAGAATTGTGTTTGTTTTTACAGCTTATTCTTTTTGTAGGGTATGGCAAGTTATTCATTCTTGTCCTCATTAAATTGAGACTAATATAGTAAGACCTAGTATCCACAAGGGATATGTTCCTCGACAGACCACAGATACGTGAAACCACGGATATGACTAATCACCATTAAATTGCCTCTTTTTCAGTCCCAGCATACCATAGAATGACACTGAAGGACCTCGAGATTCCTACAGAAAGAATCCTTTCTGGGAATGTGGTAGGTTCTCCATCACTTTGGCAACTTCTGGGTGAAGCACACCATAGAATCACCTGGAGGACTTAGAAAAACCTTAGAGAGACCATTTTCCCTGGAACTGTAGGTTTGCGTTCTATGGTTCAAAGGGTCTTACTGTAATGCAAATGTGTATAGGTTCTTATGTATGAAGAGTCACTTATTTTATTTTATTGTATTTATTTTATTTTCACTCCTTTCATGCCACCTGCCACTCCTTCCCTGTCGCTGACCATGGTATGTATCAGAAACTAGAACTGATGTGGTGTCACGTTGCCAGGGCTTTACCTTATTTAGGTAGAGATGAACCAAACTCCCAGTTCTATCAAACAGTTTAATTAAAACAGCAGTTACTTTCTGGCTATTTTAATAGACCAAAAGATAAAACATAAAGATAGCACCCAGCCACAGAATAAACAAAAACTGATAGCAAAAACAACTCCGTAGTCAAAAGGGTCCAGTCCAGTGGTCAAATGCCGAGAGTTCAATAAACAAAGTCCAGGGATCAAGAGTCTTTACTGTAGTCAAAAGCCAGTCCAAAGGTTCAAGTTTCCAGGATTCCAAGATTACAGGAGACAGGTCAGGATACAGAAAAAATCCAACAGACCTGGGGGAAAAACCAGCAGCATCCACCACCAAAATACAACAGATACTTTTTTCCCCAAAGATCAGTCTCAAGGTTAGCTCCTTAAACCCAGTAACATCCATCTCCTGCACACCTCCACCCCTCATTGCTTTCACCCATGAACTCCCATTTACAGATTACCAAACCCTCTAGAACTAATACTCACATTAACCCTTCCATCACCAACCACCATCAACTGCAGAACATATAACATGTGGTCTGTCTAATGCAATTTTCTGAATCAGCACCCCAAACCAAATTTAAAGTTGACCAAAAACTGATTCGTAATCCTTTTGGTACTAATGTTGGAGAGTGGCCCCTGGTCAAGTGGTCAAAAAAGGTTGGGAACCACTACTTTATACAGATACTACCGCTTTTGGTTGAAATGACTCTTTTTGAATGGATTAGGAGGACAGCAAGCATCATGGGAGTCACTGTTTGCACTGCCAGGGTCAGGTATGCTGATGCAGGTCTCTTATCACTCACATTCCTTGTCTGGAATGTATTTTGGGAAAACTGAGCCATTGAAATGCATTATTTTGACTATCATCTTTTACATCTTTTACATCTCATTCCACCAAATAATAACAACACATGTACCTTATCAAGAACCAGGAGAACAAAACTGTTAGTGTTCATTATGTTGACATTTAACCAATCGAAACGAAGATACGTATTTTACAGGGACTAATGAAACCCTACAAAATTCATGCAGTGACCATAATTTGACAAGTGTCTTGAAGGCCGATACACACACACACAACATAATATAAACCTTTCAAAACAGAATCCTAGAGTTGAAAGAGACCACGAAGGCCATCCAGTCCAACTCCCTGCTATGCCCCCAACAGACAGACAGCCAGCCTCTGAATTTTTACCCTTTAGTCCCAACCCTAAAGATGTCATCAATATATTGCCACTATATGAGACGTTTATCAGTTGCCTCATCATGGAATTATTTTCTTTTTTGCCATGAACAGATTTGCATAAGAAGGAGCCAGCAAGTAGTCATAGCTGTTTCCTGGAGGTGCAAGTAATGCTACTTCCACCTACAGAGCTTGAGAAAAAGTAGCTGTTAGATCAACCAGAGTTCAGGCATTTCAACCTGAAACAGCTTCTCTGATGTGTTTCGAAGCGAGATGCCATCTCCATCAGATATTTTGGACAAAGTATGAATTTTGGGATTTACAGATAAAAAATGCTAACATAACACGCCCATACTTTAAAGTTTAGAGTATAATACCATGTCATGTTCTAAACTGCCATTTACTTCACAGCTCAGTTTCATATTTGATAACTGAAGACAAGTAGGAACATTTTTGCTCTAGTTATACACATGTTTAAGTTCTGTTTGTCAAATCAAAAGTACATAATGGTGTATCAGATTACCATAACTACTTAGTATCACCTTGAATTAGTTCTTTCTTATGCCTGGTCAAAATAATTAATAACAGTGAATAGGAATATATTCTATGGTCCACTTGACCAACAGGATTTAGTCTTATTGGTTAACATAACCAATAAGAGAGTGGATCAAGATTTGGAAAGGAGTATGGCAGGGCTGTAAATTCTCCTCCTATCTATTCAACTTGCATGTAGAACACATCATGCGACATGCAGAGCTTGACAAATCCAAGGCTTGAGTTAAAATTGCTGGAAGAAACATTAACAACCTTAGATATGCAGATGATACCACTTTGATGGCAAAAAGTGAGGAGGAGCTGAGCAGCCTTCTAGCCAAGGTGAAAGAAGAAAGTGCAAAAGCTGGGTTGCAGTTAAACATTTAAAAAACCCCAAAGATGATGGCAACCAGACTGATTGATAGCTGGCAAATAGAGGGAGAAAACGTAGAGGCTGTGAGAAGCCTTGTATTTCTAGGCATAAAGATTACTGCAGACACAGGCTGCAGCCAGGAAATCAGAAGACGTTTACTTATTGGGAGGAGAGCAGTGACCAATCTTGATAAAATAATTAAGAATAGAGACATCATAATGGCAACAAAGATTCGCATAGTTAAAGCAATTGTATTCCCTGTAGTAACTTATGGATGCGAAACCTGGACCATAAGGAAGGCTGAGCAAAGAAAGATAGACGCTTTTGTGGTGCTCGGGGAAAATTCTGAGAGTGCCTTGGACCGCGAGAAGATCCAACCATTCCATACATCAGGAAATAATACCCCACTGCTTACTGGAGGGAAGGATATTAGAGGCAAAGATGAAGTACTTTGGCCACATCATGAGAAGACAGGAAAGCTTGGAGAAGATAATGATGCTGAGGGAAATGGAAGGAAAAAGGAAAAGGGGCCAACCAAGGGCAAGATGGATGGATGGTATATTTGAAGTGACTGGTTTCACCTTGAAAGAGCTATGGGTGGCCACGGCCAATGGAGCTCTAGTGTGGGCTGGTCAAGGAGGTCACACAGAGTCAGAAGTGACTGAACAAATAAACAACATTGACAGTATGCTAACATATATTTCAAGTTGTATTTATAAGACTTTTCAGTTATTTTCAGTTCTTGTTACATGCAGTACACTGGTGAGATAGATTCAGCCAGTATGCTCATTTTATCTTTAAAGTTTTCCTTTAGCATTAATAAAGATGCTCCTATCTTCATGCTAATGTGGACACATTTCAAATGTAACCTCCTTCAAGTTATCAGCCTTCAAGGTAGTTCTAAGTACATCCTTGTGTTTAAAAACTTTGGGTGTAGAGTGGTCGCTTTGAGTTCCTTTGGCATGGAGTAGCCTTTTAAAATTGAAATTGGATAACATGTCAGACTTTGTCTTGCCAAGAAATAACCCTGTGAGGCAACAGCATTGCCACACATTTTATGAAAGGAGCAAAAATTCTACTCTTTCCCTATTTGAATGAAGAAATGTGAACTTGAGGGCTGAAGCCAAATTCCTGCAACATCTTTCCTTCCTAATCCTGATACAGATCAGGAAAGTAGGTATGGTTAATCACTGGGTGATGTACAGTAGATCAACTAGAACCTCGCCCAATTTACAATTTCTTTGGAAAGGAATATGGACTCTAAACAAATTCCTTGGAATATTTAAGACACAATAACTCCAATTTGCACACTATGAACCTGCTGGTACATGTTGTAATATGAGTGGCTAAACCAACCATGTAACTATACTTTGTGGCTTGTCTCTTGTGTTGTCTGAACATGGGTGCATTCTGCTTTTACTTTTGTTTGAAAAAGAATCCAAAAAAGAATCCAAATTCCTTTGGGTGCAAGAAGGTGACAGTGGGTCAGAGACACTGCCTTTCAGACAACAAAGTAATCAAACCTTAAAACAGTGTTTCTCAACCTGGGGGATCGGGACCCCGGGGGGGGCACGAGGGTGTGTCAGAGGGGTTGCCAAAGACCATTGGAAAACACAGTATTTTCTGTTAGTCATGGGGGTTCTGTGTGGGAAATTTGACCCAATTCTATCATTGGTGGGGTTCAGAATGCTCTTTGATTGTAAGAGAAGTATAAATCTCAGCAACTACAATTTATTTATTTATTTATTATTTGAACTTATATGTCGCCACTCCCCTGGGGCTCGGAGCGGCTTACAAGAACAGGCTAAAATTGAACACAATTTAAAAACAATTTAAAACTATTTACAAACAGCAATCAAAGATCAAAGGCCCGTCCCAAATGCCAATGTCTATTTTCCCCAAACTCCACCAGTGTTCACATTTGGGCATACTGAGTATACCCAAAACATGCCTCATGGCCATATAGCCCAAAAAACCCTAAAACAACCCATACTGAGTATTCATACCAAGTTTGGTCCACATCCATCATTGTTTGAGTCCAGAGTGCAATCTGGAGATAGATGAACTACAACTCCCAAACTCAAGGCCAATACCCACCAAATCCTTCCAGTATTTTCTCTTGGTTGTGGGAGTTCGTGTGACAAATTGGGTTCAATTACATTGTTGGTGGAGTTCAGGATGCACTTTGATTGTATGTGAACTATTAATCCCAGCAACTACAACTCCCAAATAACAAAATAATTTGGGACTGGTTTCTCACTATACTCTAGATCCATGGATTCTCCAAAATTGAGCCCTGGCAGTTAAAATGCTATCCAACTGCATTTATTGTTTCAGTGTAACTGCACCCGATAACTGGTCCTGAGAAGACAAAAAAATTTATCTTTTGACAATTGATTTTGCCACAGACTTTTTCCAGAGTTCTGTGTCCACTCATGGGTGCTGGCAAACAATCTGATACATTTTCGTAACATTGTTTTTTTAAACTGAAGAAAATTTAATAAGTTTGCAAGCCAATGCAGTATCTGTCTTCTAGACAACCAATGCAATTCCATAATTAAAGTTATGTTGCAGATACTTTGCATTTGTGGAGGACAGCATTCTTTGCAATGGGAGAGGGCTACACACATGCTTATTGCCCCTTCTACATTGACCATATTATGCTGTTTCTAACTACATTACATGGCACTGTAGATGGGGCCTACATCTCTTGTTAAAATCAATGCAATTTAAGTATGCTCTATTGTCTGAGCTGTTGCAACATTTTTTCAAGATGGACCTGATTTGAAATCACTATATCTCGCAACCAAGAACCACCTGTGAATCAAATCTTTACCACTTGAAAGGGCAGTGAATGGAGTTTCAAACGATTACTGCTAGATGCCCCACCCAGTGCACAAACAGCCCCTAACCTCAGTCATACGCAAGATGCTGACTCCACAACATAATAGTATAGAATCGTAGAGTTGGAAGAGACCTCATGGCCCATCCAGTCCAACCCCCTGCCAAAAAGCAGGAAAACTGCATTCAAAGTACTCACAACAGATGGCCATCCAGCCTCTGTTTAAAAGCCTCCAAAGAAGGAGCTTCCACCACACTCTGGGGCAGAGAGTTCCACTGCTGAACATCTCTCACAGTCAAGAAGTTCTTCTCATGTTCAGGTGGAATCTCCTTTCCTGTAATTTGAAGCCATTGCATCCTAGTCTCCAGGGCAGCAGAAAACAAGCTTGCTCCCTCCTCCCTATGATGTCATCTCACATATTTATACATGGCCCTTATCATGTCTCCTCTCCGCCTTATCTTCTTCAGGCTAGACATGCCCAGCTCTTTTAGCCATTCCTCATAGGGCTTGTTCTCTAGATCCTTGATCATTTTAGTCGCCCTCCTTTGGACACATTCCAGCTTGTCAACCTCTCCCTTCAATTGTGGTGCCCAGAATTGGACACAATATTCCAGGAGTCTGACCAAGGCAGAATACAGGGGTAGCATTACTTCCCTGGATCTAGACACTATGCTCCTATTTAAGTAGGCCAAAATCCCATTGGCTTTTTAAGCCACTGCATCACATTGTTGGCTCATGTTTAACTTGTTGTCCACAAGATCTTTTTCACACTTACTGCTGTTGAGCCAGGCATCTCCCATTCTGTATCTTTGCATTTCATTTTTTCTGCCTAAGTGGAGTATCTTGCATTTGTCACTGTTGAACTTCATTTTGTTAGTTTTGGCCCATCTCTCTAATCTGTCAAGATCATTTTGAATTCTGCTCCTGTCCTCTGGACTATTGGCTATCCCTCCCAATTTGTTGTTGTCTGCAAACTTGATGATCCTGCCTTCTAACCCTTCATCTAAGTCATTAATAAAGATGTTGAACAGGACCGGGCCCAGGATGGAACCCTGCTTATGGCACTCCACTTGTCACTTCTTTCCAGGATGAAGAGGAAGCATTGGTGAGAACCCTCTGCGTTCGTCCATTCAACCAATTACAGACCCACCTAACCATAGTTTTGCCTACCCCACATTGGACTAGTTTGTTTGCCAGAAGGTCATGGGGGACCTTGTTGAAGGCCTTACTGAAATCCAGGTACGCTACATCCCAGCATCTACCCAGCTTGTAACTCTAGCACTATTCTCTCAAAGTTGTCCGTACTACAGGAGGAAGGCACGTAGAATATTTATCAAATGATTAGTACTTGATAACTCATTAAATCATTTCTAACTTTTTATGTTATTGTAACATGTTGCCAACAGACAAGAGTTCTTTCTTCCATCCCAGACACTCCACAGATATATAAACTTCCCTTCTTTGTGTCCAGGGGGGGAATCTCTCATTTGGTATCAGCGGTGGCTTAAGGTCCCAGAGTTTTGGCCTGCCACTTTTGGACTCTCGCTTGCTGCGGGTATCTCCATATATCTTAGAAAACTATTTCTTGATTCCACAGATATATAAACCCCACTTGCTTAGTTTCCAACAGACCTCACAACCTCTGAGGATGCCTGCCATAGATGCAGGCGAAACGTCAGGAGAGAATGCTTCTGGAAAATGGCCATACAGCGAGGAAAGCTCACAGTAACCCAGTGCTTCCAGCCATAAAAGCCTTGGACAATATGATCAAGGGTCTGGAGAACAAGCCCTATGAGGAGCGGCTTAAAGAGCTGTACATGTTTAACCTGAAGAAGAGAAGGCTGAGAGGAGACACGATAGCCATGTATAAATATGTGAGAGGAAGTCATAGGGAGGAGGGAGCAAGCTTGTTTTCTGCTTCCCTGGAGACTAGGATGCGAAACAATGGCTTCAAACTACAAGAAAGGAAATTCAATCTGAACATGAGGAAGAACTTCCTGAGTGTGAGAGCCTTTCAGCAGTGGAACTTTCTGCCCCAGAGTGTGGTGGAGGCTCCTTCATTGGAGGCTTTTAAGCAGAGGCTGGATGGCCATCTGTCGGGGATGCTTTGAATGCAATTTTCCTGCTTCTTGGCAGGGGGGTTGGACTGGATGGCCCATGAGGTCTCTTCCAACTCTATGATTCTATATTTATTTATTATTATTTATTTAAAAGTTTTATATACTGACCTTCTCACCTCTCTTGAGAGACTCAGACCAGTTTCCAACCATAATGTCACAAACAGTTAATAAAACATAATAATTCATTTTACAATAAAGCATTAAAATAGCAATTACATTCAATAACTACAACGGTCAGTCATCACTCGTTGTTCATCATCCTCCATCCATATCTAGCTCACTCATCAAATGCCTGTCTCCATAGCCACGTCTTTAGCTGTTTCCTGAATGTCAGGATAGAAGGGGTGATTCTGATCTCCAGTTGGAGAGAGTTCCAGAGTTGAGGGGCCACCACCGAGAAGGCCCTGTCCCTTGTCCCCACCAGACGCGCTTGCGAGGCCGGTGGGACTGAGAGCAGGGCCTCTCCAGATGATCTTAATAATCTTGATGGTTCATAGGGGAGAATACGTTCGGAGAGGTAAACAGGGCCCTATATCCACCTTCTTTGGAAGCTTTTAAGCAGAGGCTGGATGCCCATCTGCAGAGGCGGCCCTAGGTAATTTTCAATGGTAAGCAAACAGTATTTTGGCGCCCTCCCCCTCCAACCAATTATTGATATATATTTTCTGTTCGTCGTGGGAGTACTGAGTGCCATATTTGATTCAATTCCATCATTGGTGGAGTTCAGAATGCTCTTTGATTGTAGGTGAACTATACATCCCAGTAACTACAACTCGCATATGTCAAGGTCTATTTTTCCCCAAGAGTGCCTCAAGAGTGCCCCTAGGCACAATCAACTATACTGAAAATGCTTACTTTGCGTAATAGGTTGCTGAGGCTTCCCCCGGACTGCTAGGGCTGTTGTGAGCCGAGGGGGCGCTCCTCAAGTCATGGTCGAGGGGCATTTACAGAGGCGCCTCTGCACCCCTGGCAAAACAAAAGTGTACTGCGACTGCTTACTTTGCGTAAGGGATGAGCCGCCCCTGCTCATCTGTCAGAGGTTCTTTGAATGCAATTTTCCTGTTTCTTGGCAGAATGGGGTTGGACTGGATGGCCCATGAGGTCTCTTCCAATTCTATGATTCTATGACCTGGAGGGCCCAAGTCTGGAGTAGAGATTTAGCATCCTTCCTTCCTTCCTTCCTTCCTTCCTTCCTTCCTTCCTTCCTTCCTTCCTTCCTTCCTTCCTTCCTTCCTTCCTTCCTTCCTTCCTTCCTTCCTTCCTCTCCATCTCCCCGATCTTTTCCTCCCCTTGAGACGTGTCCCTCCTCCTCTTCCTCCTCCTCCTCCTGGCCACCCCAAGGCCTGCAGAGGGGGCGTGGAGGCGGGCGGGCGCCAGGTGTGGGCGCGGTTAAAGCCTTCTCCTGCTCCGAGGAGGAGCGCGCAAATCCTCGCTTGGCCTCTCCGACGGCGCCTCCCGAAACCCGTCTCCTGGAGGACAGCGGCGGGGAGGGGTCTGCTTTTCGGAAGGAGAGCCGAGAAGAGGGGGGTATCCTGGCCCCAGGGAGACCTCAGCCCCTCCTTCTCCTCCTCCTCCTCTTCCTCCTCCTCCTCTTCCTCGATGGTGCGCTCGACCCGGCGAGGCGCTCCGGGGCTCTGATCTCCCTCCGACGCGGACAGGTGAGCTTCCTGCGCCCTCGCTGCCTCTTTCCGCGCTTGATCTAGGAGCCCCAAAGGGAAGTGGGGAGAAATCCGGAGTGGGTTCGGATGGAGTCCCTTTCCCGGCGGGAATCCACTCCTGATTCCTCCCCACTCCCCCCTGGGAACCCCTTGAACCAAGAGCGCCTTTCCTTGGCCTTGAATTATACTATTTTTCTTCCCTGATGGCATCTTGTCAGACTCGAGGTATGGCATTTTGGGGTTGGGGAAAATGCTTGGAGGAAACTAGTTTGGGAACTCTGCCCTTCCGATCCAAAATCAAAGGAGAGCAGGGTTGGTGTGCGTTTTCCGGGGTGTCTGGCCATGTCCCAGAAGTATTCTCTCCTGACGTTTCGCCCGCATCTATGGCAGGCATCCTCAGAGGTTGTGAGGTCTGTTGGAAACGAGGCAAGTGAGGTTTAGATATCTGTGGAATAATTTCCAGGATGGGAGAAATAACTCTTATCTAGGTTCTTATGGGTTTTTTCGGGCTATATGGCCATGTTCTAATCTAGAGCATTTCTCCTGACGTTTCGCCTGCATCTATGGCAAGCAGCCATAGATGCAGGCGAAACGTCAGGAGAAATGCCTCTAGAACATGGCCATATAGCCCGGAAAAAAACCCACAAGAACCTAGTGATTCCGGCCATGAAAGCCTTCGACAATACATAGAACTCTTATCTGTTTAAGCAAAGTGTGGATGTTGCAGTGGATCACCTTGCTTAGCATTGAATAGCCTTACAGGCAGGAAGCAGCCAAGCCTTGAAGCTGCAAGGCTATTCAATGCTTTTTTTTTCATGTCAGGAGTGACTTGAGAAACTGCAAGTCACTTCTGGTGTGCAAGAATTGGCCGTCTGCAAGGATGTTTAGGATGTTTTGGATGTTTTACCATCCTTGTAGGAGACTTCCCTCATGTCCCCACATGTGGAGCCGGAGCTGACTGAGAGAGCTCATCTGCGCTCTCCCCCAGATTTGAACCTGTGACCCAGTGGTTCTCAACCTGTGGGTCTCCAGATGTTTTGGCCTTCAACTCCCAGAAATCCTAAAAGCTGGTAAACTGGGATTTCTAGGAGTTGAAGGCCAAAACACCTGGGGACCCACAGGTTGAGAATCACTGCTGACCTGTCAGTCTTCAGTCCTGCCAGCCCAAGGGTTTAACCCACTGTGCCATTGGAGGCTCCTTATTCAAGGTTAATCAAGGTGGGTTGCTGTGAGTTTTCCAGGCTGTATGGTCATCTTCCAGAAGCATTCTTTCTTGACATTTCACCCACATCTATGGCAGACATCCTCAAAGGTTGTGAGGTCTGCTGGAAACTAGGCAAGTGAGGTTTATATATCTGTGGAATGATGTCCAGGGTGGGAGACAGAACTCTTGTCTATTTGCGGCAAATGTGGATGTTCCAAGTGGCCATGATCCAAGTGTGTTGTTGAAGGCTTTCATGGCCAGAATCAATGGATTGCTGTGAGTTTTCCAGGCTGTATGGCCATGTTCCAGAAGCATTCTATGAAGCTGCAAGGCTATTCAATGCTAATCAAGGTAGCCAACATTAACACTTGCTTCCAGAAGAAAAGGGTTCTTTCTCCCACCCTGGACATCCCATATATAAACCTCACTTGCCTAGTTTCCAACACACCTCACAACCTCTGAGAATGCCTACCAAAGGTGTGGGTGAAACGTCAGGAGAGAATGCTTCCGGAACATGGCCATACAGCCCGGAAAAAGCACGGCAACCCAGTGATTTTGGCCATGAAAGCTTTCAACAACACATGTACAGAATAGTTTTAAAGACAATTTGGCGGCAGAAATATATTTGTAGGGCTAAGATTTGTTGAGTGCTGCTAGTCTCCAACTGAGCCGCGTTTTAACAAATCTAAATTTAATTTAATATATATTATTTTATGTATTCATTGGATACCTCTGGGTGTTATGTATTCATTGGATACCCCTGGTGGTGCAGTGGGTTAAACCTTTGTGCCGGCAGGACTGCTGACCGACAAGTCAGAAGTTTAAAGCCAGGGACAGCAGATTGAGCTTCCTCTGTCAGCTCCAGCTCCCCATGCGGGGACATGAGAGAAGCCTCCCACAAGTATAGCAAATATCCGGGCATCCCCTTGGCAACGTCCCTGCAGACGGCCAATTCTCTCACACCAGAAGCGACTTGCGACTCAAGTCACTCCTGACACGAAAAAATGGATTTCTCCCAGAATGGAATTCCTTAAGTGAAGAAAGAGATGGGCTGTGTGCAGATCGAGAGTTTGCAGATCACGATTCATTCAGTATTGGCTTATCAATTATTCTTAGTCGTCAAACCTAGGCTCCTTCCACACAGCTGAATAAAATCTCACATTATTTGCTTTGAACTGGGATATTTGGTAGTGTGGACTCAGGTAACCCAGTTCAAAGCAGATATTGTGGGTTGTTTTACCTGTATATTCTGGGTTTTATGGCTGTGTGGAAGGGCCCCTAGTTAGAATGTCCCATGATTGGATAGTCAGAGTCACATAAGTAACTACTACTAGAAGAAACCACTCAAGAGCTTAGGAAAGTTACTGTTTAAACCTTGTTGTGTGCCTTCAAGTACTCTTTGACCTGTGGTGACCCATCACAGGGTTTGTTTTTTTTTTTTTGGCAAGATTTGTTTAAACTACAACTTCCTCAAATCTGTCAATCATCACAGTCAATGGCTATGTTGGCTGAGGAATTCTGGGAAGTGTCATCCAAAAAGGTACCTGTATATATTCGAGTATAAGTTGACCCGAATATAAGCCAAGGCACCTAATTGTACCACAAAAAACTAAGAAAATGTATTGACCAAGGGTGAGAAATGCAGCAGCTACTGGTACATTGAAAAATAAAAATAGATACCAATAAAATTACATGAATTGAGGCATCAGTAAATGTTTTTAAATATTTACATAAAATTGTAATTTAAGATAAAACTGTCCAACTCTGATTAAACCATTGTTCTAACCTTCATCAATGTAAATGTGCTTAGTATCCTTCCAATAATAATAGAGTAAAATAATAAATGTAATAAAAATAGTAATAATAGAGTAAAATAATGGAAATGTAATAATAACAGTAATAATAGAGTAAAATAAAAAAATATAATGGGTTGTTGTAAATTTTTCGGGCTGTATGGCCATGTTCCAGAAGCATTCTCTCCTGACATTTTGCCTGCATCTATAGCAGGCATCCTCAGAGGTTACAACAACCCAGTGATTCCAGCCATGAAAGCCTTTGACAATACAATAAATATAATAATAATAGAGTAAAATACTAAATGTAATAAAAATAGAGTAAAATAATATAATAATAAAGAGAATAAAATAATAGATATAATAATAATAATAGAGTAAAATAATAAAAGTAATAAAATAGAGTAAAATAATATTATAATAATAATAAAGAGAGTAAAATAATAGATGTAATAATAATAATAATAGTAAAATAATGGAAATGTAATAATAACAATAATAATAATAGAGTAAAATAATAAATGTAATAATAATAACAGAGTAAAATAGTAAATGTAATAATAATAGATTAAAATAATAGATGTAATAATAACAATAATAATAGTAAAATAATGGAAATATAATAATAATAATAGAGTAAAATAATAAATGTAATAATAATAATAGAGTAAAATAGTAAATGTAATAATAATAGAGTAAAATAATAGATGTAATAATAACAATAATAATAGAGTAAAATAATGGAAATGTAATAATAAAGTTTAATAATAAATATAATAACAATAATAGAAAAAGAATAAAAGTAATCATAATACATAGAGTAAAATAAAAATGTAATAAAAATAAAGTAAAATAATGTCAATGTAATAATTAAATAATAAATGTAATAAAATAATAATAACAACAGAGTAAAATAATAAATAGCCTTGAGTTGAGTATAAGCCGAGGAAGGCTTTTTCAGCCTTAAAAAGAGCTGAAAAACTAGGCTTATATTCAAGTATATATGGTAACTTTTCCAAGCCCTAAAAAAGCGGAGTCTTTGGGTACTATTTGAAAGAGAGCAATAAACTACATGGAGCTTGTTCCCATGGAAGAGGATTTTTCCTATAGAGACTTTCCTTCCTAGTAAAATAAATAAATAAAAATAAAGCACGATCTGTTGAAGAGTCCATGAAACTAAGACTTGCCTATGAAAACTGATGTTATTATAATTTTTGTTAACATGACGTTGATGCCACTAGACTGTTGTTGGTTTGTTTGTCTGTCTTTCCTTGATGAATATCTCTTGGAATCATATGCAAGCGTAGTAATAAAATAGAGCAATAATCTTTCACATGCCTCCTTTCCAGATTTTTCCATTCCATAATGGTCTAGTTTTAGGGGGGCTCCTTCACTCGTGATTTTTGTTGGTTTAGTAGCGTAGGTTAGTCAGGGTTAATATCTGGCCTGGCTCTTCACAATAGGTTGGCTGGGTTGTAATTGACCTGCACAACAGGTTTGGTAAACATGGTGTTTAGAGAGATGCCAGGTCGTGGAATCCATTCCTTCAATTGCAATCTTGCCTTTGTCTCGTTTCCCTCTGATCTCTCGTCTATTGGATTGCAAGGACAATCCTAGAGATAGATGTCAGGTTTATAAGTAACAGAGAGGGAATTTTGTTCAGAGAAATCAGATTGTTCTTTTTTTGTTTTGATCAGACACAAGAATAGCAGTCCTGATGTCTGATCAAAAGATCCCCTGCCACATACAAAGATGAGATTGTTGACAAATTGCTTAATCTCAGCCATAAAATTGAATTCTTGATGCCTCTTTCTGATATCCATTGTAAGACCGAAGCTATTCCTGTATGGAAATTGGCCTGCCTCGTATTCAAAAGATACTTTTATTGACTTGCCAAGAATGCACTTACTTACACACCTAATAGCACCCTAGATTACTAAACCTGAAAACATCTAATTTACTTTTTCATCAGCCTGCACCAGTTTGTAACTCTAAGTGGATTCTTATATCTATTACACTCTCCTCTCCTTCCCAACATAATTACAACACTGTAGAGTTTCAAGAGTCCTTGAAGAACAAACCCAATCCTCTGCCAAGTCTCGCCATCACTTCACTTCTGTTTTGTTTTTGTCTCTAGTTTGCTATCATGTAGTTGCTTCTCTCGGTTAGGTAAATGTGGCTATCTTGTATTCGTATAGTGTTGGATCTCTGATAAGCTTGACAATAGATTTAATGTGTGTAAGGATTAATTTCAGATCTCTCTTTGGTTGGTTTTGGCAGATCATTAGCCAAGGAAGAGTGGATTAACACAAGGTTAAACCCATGTGCTGGCAGGACCGCTGACAGACAGATCAGCAGTTCAAATCACGGAGAGCAGGTTGCGCTCACATCTGTCAGCTCCAGCTCCCCATGCGGGGACGTGAGGGAAGCCTCCTACAAGGATTGTAAAACATCAAACATCCAGGTGTCCCCTGGGCAGACGGCCAATTCTCTCACACCAGAAGCGACTTGCAGTTTCTCAAGTTGCTCCTGACACACAAAAAAGACGAGGAAGAGGAGTCCCCAGTGGCACAATGGGTTAAACCCTTGTGCCTGCAGGACTGCTGACTGAAAGGTTGGCAGTTCAAATACAGGGAGTGGGGTGAGCTCCTATCTGTCAGCTCCAGCTTCTCATGCGGGGACATGAGGGAAACCTCCCACAGGATGGTAAAACATCCAAGCATCCCCTAGGCAACATCCTTGCAGACGGCCAATTCTCTCACACCAGAAGCAACTTGCAGTTTCTCAAGTCTCTCCTGACATACACAACGTCCTTGCAGATGGCCAATTCTCTCACACCAGAAGCAACTTGCAGTTCCTCAAGTCACTCCTGACACACGCAGAAAGACAAGGAAGAGGAGCCCCCGGTGGCGCAATGGGTTAAACCCTTGTGCCCGTAGAACTGCTGACGGAAAGGTCAGCAGTTGAAATCTGGGGAGCAGGGTGAGCTCCCATCTGTCTGTTCCAGCTCCCCATGCAGGGACATGAGAGAAGCCTCCCACAAGGATTGTAAAACATCAAACATCCAGGTGTCCCCTAGGCAGCGTCTTGCAGACGGCCAATTCTCTCACACCAGAAGCAACTTGCAATTTCTCAAGTCGCTCCTGACACACAAAAAAAGACAAGGAAGAGGAGCCCCTGGTGGTTCAATGTGTTAAACACTTGTGCCTGCAGGACTGCTGACCGAAAGGTTGGTGGTTCAAATCCAGGGAGTGGGGTGAGCTCCCGTCTGTCAGCTCCAGCTTCTCATGTGGGGACATGAGAGAAGCCTCCCACAAGGATGATGAAACATCTAGATGTCCCCTGGGCAGCGTCCTTGCAGACAGCCAATTCTCTCACACCGAAAGTGCCTTGCACTTTCTTAAGTCGCTCCCGTCATGAAGAAAGAAAAGCCAAGGAAGAAACAAATGGGCCAAACCTTTCTGATTACCATGCCAAGCATAGATGCAAATAGAAATGAATCATTTTCCTCTTCTTTCTTCAAACAGAAGAAGAGCCCTCTGTCAAACTGATGGGCTCTTTTAAATATTTGATGGTGTGCATCACTCAAGAAGTGCCATATATCTCAGCGATAAATTAGTTAAATTTGGTGAGGATTTTTGTTTGTTTACCTTTCCTTGTGTATTGTCCCATTTGGAGATCAGTCTGGGAGAGGATCAGATTGTTGGTGACATCCTCTGTACAAATATTGCTTTCTTTCATTCTTGGAAAGAGTTCTTCATCTCTTTCCCATAATGTGATGGAGGCGCCTTCTTTGGAGGCTTTTAAACAGAGGCTGGATGGTCATCTGACGGGGTGCATTGAATGCGATTTTCCTGCTTCTTGGTAGGGGTTGGACTGGATGGCCCATGAGGTCTCTTCCAACTCTGTGATTCTATGATCTGTAATGTTGGGGTAACTGTAGTTTACTTCACATAACAAGGTTTTTGTGAGGATCAATGTGAGTAGAGCTGGAAGTATCTCTCCTTGTGATAGGTATTATAAAAATAACTGATGCAGTGCCCAACTATTTCTGTTTGGAGTCATGTTGTCCCTACAAGACTATCTGGAATAGCTGAAAGTCCATTTGCATTTAACACCTAAAGTCTGTTTGCATTTAACATTTAACAGGGTATAGGGTTATAGCTTATGCTGAATGGGGTTACACTACCTCTGAAGACACAGGTTCGCAGCTTGGTTCTCCTGGACTCATCGCAGAGCCTGAAACCCCAGGTCTCGGTGGTGGCTATGGGAGCTTTTGCATAATTGAAATTGTGTGCAAGTTGCACTCGTACCTTGGGAAGTCAGACTTGGCCACAGTAGTCCATGCTCTGGTTACATCCCAAATAGACTACTGCAACATGCTCTATGTGGGGTTGGCTTTGAAGACTATTCGGAAGCTCCAAATGGTCCAATGGGCAGCAGCCAGATTGCTCACTGGAGCAGCATACAGGGAGCACACAACCCCCTATTACATCAGCTCTACTGGCTGCCAATCTGCTACCAAGCACAATTCAAAGTGCTGGCTTTAGCCTATAAAGCCCTAAATGGTTCTGGCCCAGCTTACCTGTCCCGACGTATCTCCCACTATGAACCACCTCAGAGATTAAGATCGTCTGGGGAGGTTCTGCTCTCAGTCCCATCTCCTTTGCAGGCGCGACTAGTGGGAACGAGAGACAGGGCCTTCTCAGTGGTGGCCCCTCGGCCGTGAAATTCCATCCTCAATGATATTGAATTAGCCCCTTCCCTCCTAGCCTTCAGAAAGAGCCTTTGGAGAAGTGCAATATAAGGATATGGAATATGTGCAATGACTATTGGAATGGCTCCAAATTGTGATGGTGAATGGCATGGTTTTAATAATGGATGTAATGTTTTTAACTGTTTTAATGTGTATTAATTTTAATTTATTTTTAAATTTTAATTGTATGTTGCTTTAAATGCATTGAATAGTTGCCTATATGTAAAGCAACCTTGAGTCCCCTTTGGGGCTGAGAAGGGCAGGGTAAAAATATGGCAAATAAATAAATAAATAAATATAAAACATTCCTAATTTCTGTAACTAGACTGCAGAAGTTTCAGAAAGTTGTTTAGAGAATCTGGGAAGAAATAAGAGCAATCAGATTTTCTACAAAAGTTGTTTTCAATCCATATTAGGTAGTGCTTTCTCCCTCCTCCTCTGCATTTCCACATCTTCTAGTGGCTTGGCAATTTGCCCCAATGTTTTCAACATACCGTACTGCTATGTGAATTGTAAGAAACTAAACCAATGTTTGCTTTGCTTTACTGCCTAGTGCCACAAGGAGTGCAAATGCACCAAACATTTGAAGCACTTCTTATCTTGTTGTTAATTCCAAGAATCTCAAAAATATATGGCTCTTTTTGGCAGCTTTTGATAGTCTTTGCCAAACCACAACACATAGGAAATAAACGATGGTGACAGCAATCAATTTAATTAGCAACACACCTGCAGTGATTTTTAAAAGCCTTACACCAGTGGCTCCCAACTTTTTTTTTTGGACCAAGGACCACTTGACCAGGGACCACTCTCCAACATTAGTTCCAAAAGAGTTACAAATCAGTTTTTGGTCAACTTTAGATTTGGTTGGGTTATTTGAAATTGCATTGGATAGACGACATCTGGAACATGGCCATTCAGCCCGAAAAACTTACACCAACCCAGTGATTCCAGCCATGAAAGCCTTCGACAATACACATCAGCTCTAGTTTCTGATACAGAACATATGCCATCCAGTAATCACCATCTGCTCGCCCACAGAAAACCATATTTAATAAGCCTCGGCACTATAATAGGGTTTTGTGAGACCAGTTGTTCTCGTTGCAACAGTGTAGTAACTATGAGCCCGTGGACTATATTTTAGTCCCTGCGGATCACTGGTGGTTCATGGACCACATGTGGGTAACCACTGCCTTACACAGAGACTGGGATTTACATAGGTCCTCCCTATCATCAGCCTAAATTAAACTATTTGCAAACTCATTACTGATTAGGAAAAGAAAAGTGTTTGTATTTTCTTTATCACTAGCTGTTCCTGGCCATGCTTTGCTGTGGCCTCAGTCTGGTTCCTTCTTTCTCTACCTCTTTTCTTCTTCTCCCCTTTTTCTGTCCCTTCCTCTTTCTCTTCTTCCTTCCTTCTCTACCTCTTTCCTTCCTTCCTTCCTTCCCTATTTCCCTCCTTCTATCCCTCTTTCCATCATTCCCTATGTCTTTCTTTCTTTCCATCCTTCAGTCTTTCTATCCTTCCTTCCCTCCTTCCAGGGCAGTTATTTTTGCACATGTGCTGTAACATCTTTTTGCTTTTTTGTGTTTTTAAGTCCCTTCCACCTGGCTTTTTTATTTTATTTTTTTCAGTAATAGTCACTCGTTGAGTTGGTAGGTGTCTTGTGGCCAGATTTGGAATCATTTTGTCCAGTGGTATTTGAGTTATGTTAATGGGTGTCCATGGTTGAATGAAGAATTGAAACCTGGTCTTCAGAGTCATATTCCAGTGCTCATACCACGACACCATGGTCCTACTAACCTCCGCCAATAAGGGACATTTACAATGGAGTCTGGAAGCCAAACTCTATGGCTTAGGGATCTGGATGTGAGAAGGTTAAGAAGGGGCATGATAGTTATGTTTAAATATTTGAATGTATGTCAAATTGAGGAGGGAGCAAGCTTGTTTTTGGATGCTCCACAGACTAATGGTACATCAACACCAGGCATGGGAAAACTTCAGCCCTCCAGATGTTTTGGACTTCAATTCCCACAATTCCTGACAGCATCAGGCCCTTTACTTTTTCCCCTCAGCTGCTTAATTAGACTTGGGATTCCACTGACTTTGGAGGAGCTTAATATATTCATGACAAAGAGAAACCTTCCATGTGATTGGAGTTAAGCAGTAGTTCTTTCCAGACTTTCAGGCACTACTTCCTAATATGAGGAAAGGCAAGAAGTGTGTCAGCTAAATATTCTGGGAATTATGATAAAACTGTCTCTTGTTTTATTTATTTAAATATTCTTACTCTGCCTTATATCCAAAGATCTCAGGAAGCTGTACAATAAAATCAATTTAAAACAATACATACAGTGTTCCCTCAGTATAAGGGCCCCTTGGTGATGCAGCGGATTAAACCACTGAACTGCTGAACTTTCTGGCTGAAAGGCTGGCGGTTCGAATCTGGGGAGCAGGCTGAGTTCCCACTGTTAGGTTCAGCTTCTGCTAACCTAGCAGTTCAAAAACATGCAAATGTGAGTAGATCCATAGGCACCACCTTGGCAGGAAGGTAACGGTGCTCCATGCAGTCTTGCTGGCCACATTACCTTGGAGGTGTCTGCGGACAACACCGGCTCTTTGGCTTAAAAATTGAGATGAGCACCACCACCTAGAACCGGACATGACTAGGTGGTGGTGCTCATCAAGGGGGAACCTTTACCTTTATTGTCAGTATCCTCTGGGATTTGGTTCCAGGATGCTAATGGATACCAAAATCTGTGGCTGTTCAAGTCTCATTGTATACAGTGGTATAGTAAAATGAATCCCTTTATATAAAATGGTAAACAATGGCAACAAGTGACAAAAGGAGCCCGAGGACCTATAAAACGGTGGGAGGCTATAGCAGGGCATGCCTACAACGTTAACATAGTGCTTGGTGCATGGAGAAATCAAGGTTTTCCAACCTTGGGATTGGATTCTTTCTTAAAAGAAATGCTTTCCAATTGTGGTTTGTTGAATCCATGGGAGTAGAATCTGTGGATACCGAGTGTCGACTGTGATATCAATTAGTTACTTTGAGTTTTCCGGGCTGTATGGCCATGTTCCAGAAGCTTTCTCTCCTGACATTTCACCCACATCTATGGCAGGCATCCTCAGAAGTTGTGAGGTCACAATCTCTGAGGATGTTTGCCATAGATGCGGGTGAAACATCAGGAGAAAATGCTTCTGGAACATGGCCATACAGCCCGGAAAACTCACAGCAACCCAGTGATTCCGGCCGTGAAAGCCTTTGACAACACATGCGATAACAATAATTTTAAAGTAATTAACTAGCCAATATAAAATTAATGTAAACAATTTAAAAGAGCACCAAGCACAACGCATGTTCAAACTGGATACAATCAGTTAGGCCTAAAGGCTTGTCATGTTTCGACTTGCTATTGAAATGATATGAATGTCAGTGCAAATCAGGCCTCCAAGGAGAGGATGCTGCTTTGAATGGGACCCAAGCATGTGAATAATGTAAGGAGGAGTCAGGTCAGCATCATACAATAATTGTGTATAAGAATATGTTGACTTTTTTTGGGAAATGGTATTTATTTCTATAATTTTGGACTGGGAACCATATAAACCAGGCATGGGCAAACTTCAGTCCTCCAGGTATTTTGAACTTCAACTCCCACAATCCCTAACACCCTACCAGCTGTTACAAATTGTGGGAGTTGAAGCCCAAAACACCTGGAGGGTTGAAGTTTGCCCATGCCTGATATAAACACATTAAGCAGAATTAATGAATTATACCATACAAGGGGACTGTAGATATAATCTTAATACATGTATTACATATATGCTGAATTCTTTGCTAGTGTCTTCTGTCAACTTGATTTATATACATTTTTCTGCAATGTATTATACAATTAATTAAAGCAAGTGAAAGCCTTTAGAAAGATAATGATTGATGTTAAATATATAAAGCCTTTTCTTCATGCAAGGAAACATTATTGACTTTGGGTTGCTGTGAATTTTCTGGGCTGCATGGCCATGTTCCAGAAGCATTCTCTCCTGACGTTTTGCCCACATCTATGGCGGGCATCCTCAGAGGTTGTGAAGTTTGTTGGAAATTAGGCAAGTGGAGTTTATATATCTGAGGAATGTCCAGGGTGGGAGAAAGAATTGTGGTCTGCTTGAGGCAAGTGTGAATGTTGCAATTGACCACCGTAATTAGCATTGAATGCCCTTGCAACTTCAAAACCTGGCTGCTTTCAAAACTTGGCTGCTTTGAAGCTGCAAGGCCAGCTAATAGCTCCCAACAAAGGATTCCCCAGGAAGGTAGCAGCTAGGCTTTGAAGCTGCAAGGCCATTCGCTGCTAACCAAGATGGCCAATTGCAACATTCACACTTGCCTCCAGCAGACCAGAGTTCTTTCTCCCACCCTGGACATTCCACAGATATATATAAACTCCACTTTCCTAGTTTCCAACTGACCTTACAACCTCTGAGGATGTCTGCCATAGATGTGGGTGAAACATCAGGAGCGAATGTTTCTGGAACATGGCCATACAGCCTAGAAAACTCACAGCAATCCAGTGATTCTGGTCATGAAAGCCTTCAACAACACATTGATTTTATTCCTACATAATTTTCCATTCCTTTTTCCTTGTTTTGAATATACAAAGAAGAAAAAGGCCAGAATAGAGAAAGCATATCTGAAAATAAGTCTGTCAGACCATGCAAAAATCAAAGGGGTTGAACATTTAAGGGATTATCTCATTAAAATATCAAATCTATTTATTTACTTGCAAAGTATCTGGATTTTTTTTGTTTGTTTTTGTTTTTTGGACAGCAAATATGCCATGTCCATGAGATTAGTGCCAGGTTGCATTTTGGCCTTCCATGACTGGAATAGTAACCAGTGGTAAACTTGGCAAATAGTACGACTTCTTTCAACAAGGCGGCCAAAGTGGAGTCTTTGCCCTTAGAAGAACAATTCTGTGTTTACTCCTATTTTTATGACCAGCCCACACAATATACCTGCATATTGAAGTGAAGGACACTGATATAACTCTACAAACAAAGTCAAATATGCTTGAAATAAATGTTTATTTTGTGTGAGGGGAACAAAATATTTAGAAATGATTTATCATTAGTTACTATGAAGAGTGCAGTAGTATTTAAGAACAACATTAGTTTAAAGAAACTGAATTATTTTTCTAAAAACTGGAATTTAATAATTGATAAAGAAAGAAAGTAATGACTGAAATATTCCAGAATCACACTTCGTCAGTCTTGACCATATCATACTGGTTATGTGAATATTTTAATTTGGCAAAACTGATATTGTGTTGTCGAAGGCTTTCATGGCCAGAATCACTGGGTTGCTGTGAGTTTTGCGGGCTGTATGGCCATGTTCCAGTAGCATTCTGTCCTGATGTTTCACCTCAGAGGCATCCTCAGAGATTGTGAAGTCTGTTGGAAACTAGGCAATTGAAGTTTATATATCTGTGGATTGTCCAGGGTAAGAGAAAGAACTTTTGTCTGTTTGAGGCAAGTGTGAATGTTGCATTTGGCCAGTAGATTGCAAATAACCAAGACAGTAAATAAAGAGCAACACTTAAAAAAAAAAAAACAACAACAACAGGGGAATTCCAGACAGGAAACAATCAGGGCCAGCTAACACCTCCTAACTAAGGATTCCCCCAGGTAGGAACCTGCCAGGCTTTGAAGCTGCAAAGCTGTTTAGTGCTAATCAAGGTGGCCAATTACAACATTCACACTTGTCACAAGCAGACAAGAGTTCTTTCTCCCACCCTGGATATTCCACAGATATATAAACCTCACTTGAGTAGTTTCCAACAGACCTCACAACCTCTGAGGATGCCTGCCATAGATGTGGGTGAAATGTCAGGAGAGAATGCTTCTGAAACATGGCCATACAGCCCGCAAAACTCACAGCAACCCAAAACTGATATTGTTCCCAGTATAAACGAATTGGCAAATTCATATTGTAGCAACTAGCAACACATACATATACAAGGCCTCCACTTACCATCATAGTAAATCAAAATGCTGGATGTTTTATTAATATTTATAAACACAGAAATGAATTGCATTAAACACCCCATGACTTGTGACACATAGCCTCTAACTATAAAGAGGAGTTGGGTTGCTCAGATTTATGGCTTGTTGGGATGGTTTACACTATAGTTAAGTACCTTGTTGGGTTTCTTCAATGCCCTATGTTTAAACAAGGACTTCATTGTCTTGTTAATATCCTTTTACTCACTGTTGCCCAACCAGAATATAATTAGGTGAGTTGAAAAGGCCTGCTGGTCTATCCTGTCCAAATGATATGGTTTCCAAACTGTACAGCTGAGTAACCCTTATCCCAAATGCATGGGACCAGAAATATTTTCAGTTCTGGACTTTTTTTGATATTGCTTAAATGTACATCATGAGATATCTTTGAGATGCAACCCAGGTCTAAACATGAAATACATTTATGTTTCATAGATACCTTATACACGTAGCCCAACGTAATATTTTCATAATTTTGTAAATGAAACAAAACTTGTGTACATTGAACTGTCAGAATGCAAAACAAAAAATGCATATCTCACCTACTCATATGGACAATTTAAGATATTGATGTCATCAAGGATTTCAGATCTAACCACATCTGCAGTAATCTCTAATGCAGAGTTTCTCAACCTGGGGGTCGGGACCCCTGGGGGGATTGTGAGGGGGTGTCAGAGGGGTCGCCAAATACCATCGGAAAACACAGTATTTTATGTTGGTCATGGGGGTTGTGTGTGGGAAGTTTGGCCCAACTCTATCATTGGTGGGGACCAGAATGCTCTTTGACTGTAGATGAACTATAAATCCCAGCAACTACAACTCCCAAATATCAAAGTCTGTTTTCCCCAAACTCCACCAGTCTTTAAATTTGGGCATATTGTGTATTTGTGCCAAGTTTGGTCCAGGTCTATCATTGTTTGAGTCCACAGTGCGCTCTGGATGTAAGTGAACTACAACTCCAAAACTCAAGGTCAATGTCCACCAAACCCTTCCAGTATTTTCTGTTGGTCATGGGAGTTTTGTGTGCCAAGTTTGATTCGATTCCACATTGGTGGAGTTTAGAAATGCTCTTTGATTGTAGTGAGCTATAAATCCCAGCAACTACAACTTCTAAATGACAAAATCAATCCACCCCTAACCCCACCAGTATTCAAATTTGGGTTTATTGGGTATTTGTGCCAAATTTGGTCCAGTGAATGAGAATACATCCTGCATATCAGATATTTACATGACGATTCATAACAATAGCAAATTTACAGTTATGAAGTAGCAATGAAAATAATGTTATGGTTGGGGGTCACCACAACATGAGGAACTGTATTAAGGGGTCGCGGCATTAGGAAGGTTGAGAAACACTGCTCTAATGTGTCCCTGACAAGTTGCTCAAATCTCAAAGTCATCCTAGAAGGGATGCTTCAAAGCAAACATTTAACAAAGCTACTGATTAAGTACATGTCTCTTGGACTTTGTTATATTTTAATCTGGAAAGTAAAATTCCAATTTAATGCCTCTTGTATCATGAGTTAATCAGTACTTTAAAGGTCTGATGCTTCTTAGTTAGTTAGTTAGGCGATCCCTCGTTTTCCGAGGATGATTGTCTTCCAGTGTTCTTGTGGGTCCATATGTGGCTGTAGAGCCCTATTCTTGCTCTGCATCTTCTCCTGCAGTGAAGACATTGGTTTCCAGGTGGAAGGCGGTCTCGTTCGGGGTTGGCTTGACGTGCCTTCCTCTTGGCACGCTTCTCCCTTTCGCCCTCCATTCGTGCCTCTTCAAATTTTGCAGCACTGCTGGTCACAACTGACCTCCAGCTGGAGCGCTCAAGGGCCAGGGCTTCCCAGTTCTCAGTGTCTATGCCAGAGTTTTTAAGGTTGGCTTTGAGCCCATCTTTAAATCTCTTTTCCTGTCCACCAACATTCCGTTTTCCATTCTTGAGTTTGGAGTAGAGCAACTGCTTTGGGAGATGGTGGTCGGACATCCAGACAACGTGGCCAGTCCAGCGGAGTTGATGGCAGAGGACCATGGCTTCAGTGCTGGTGGTCTTTGCTTCTTCCAGCATGCTGACCTTTGTCCGCCTGTCTTCCCAAGAGATTTGCAGGATTTTCTGGAGGCAGCGCTGATTGAATCGTTCCAGGAGTTGCATATGACGTCTGTAGACAGTCCACGTCTCTGATGCTTCTTAAAGGGGTGAAGAAGGTGGTATTCCATGTGCTGAACTACTTTTAGCAAGCCAAGTGATATCTATGACTAGTCAGCAATGCCAGTTTTCTTATGGACAATATGGTTTTTGCTTAAATCTATGCTGAACAACATGGATTCCATCTCCAACTAAGCATTGTTCATCAGGTTTCACCACTGGTCAGAGTACACATTTGTCTCAGGGTGCATCTACACTGCAGAATTAATATGGTTTGATAAAACGTTAACCTCCATGGGATAATACTATGTAGTCGCAGGGGTTGTAGTTTTACTTTAGTTATCTCTACCCAAGAGTGCTGGTGCCACATAAATGATAATTCCCATGATTGGATATCTTTGAACCTTTGCAGTTAAAGTGGTGTCAAGCTACATTAATTCTTCAGTTAAGATGCATCCTAGGCTTTCCTGCGGAGGTCTTTTTTTTGTTTTTTACGTTTTTTTACATGTCAAAACGCAAGCATACCCTGTAAAAAACAACAATAAAGGAAAAGCCGAGAGGGGTGGAAATAATAATACGTGAAAGCATTAACAAAGAAAAGGGGATCCCTGAGCTGGATGTGGTTGTGAAACCTTGGTCTTATCTTTCTTTTTCTTTCTTTTTTGCTAATATATCTTAATACAAATTAGGTTAACAAATCTAACTTGATGAGAACTATCATAGTCATTCATTTCTATGATTGGAGCCCTTGGTGGCACAATAGGTTAAACCCTTGTGCCGGCAGGACTGCTGACCAAGAGGTCAGTAGTTCGAATCCCAGGAGAGTGGGTTGAGCTCTCTCTTTCAGCTCCAGCTCCCCATGCAGGGACATGAGAGAAGCCTCCCACAAGGATGGTAAAACATCAAAACATTCATGCGTTCGCTGGGCAGTGTCCTTGCAGACGGCCAATTCTCTCATACCAGAAGTGACTTGCAGTTTTTCAAGTCACTCCTGACACGAAAAAAAAATTATGATGATTAATGTTTGGTCCCCCATGATCCCCAATATCCATGGATGATCAAGTCCCACTATATATAGCGACAGAGTAAAATGGTGACCCTTAAATAAAATGGCAAAATCAAGATTTGCTTTTTGGAATTTTTTGTGTTTGGTCATTTTCAATTTATGGATGTAGAAGGCCAACTTATAATAGTCTGTGTTTTCAATTACATGTATCTCACACATTTTATCAGATACTAGCCATCTCCTGCCATGTGTTGCTGTGGCGCAGTGTGTGTATATGTGTTTTGTATGTGTACATATGTGTATATGTGTGTATATAGGTTTGTGTATATATGTGTGTTTGTGTATATATGTCGTTTTGCACATGTGTTATAATGTAATTTTTGTGTTTTGGCTTTTAAAGTCTCGTCTGCTGTGTTTTTATGAGTGATGGTCACTCGTTGGCCTGATAGGTGTGTTGTGTCCAAATTTAGTGTCAATTCGTCCAGTGGTTTTTGAGTTATGTTAATCCCACAAACGAACATTACATTTTTATTTATGTAGATTAGATAAGGTTGAATGGTCAATATGCTTAGGAATGAAGCTTAAACTACAATTTGATAGTGCTTTTGAAATTTCTGTGTATTTCCCTTGTATTTTTCCTACTTTCTCACCAGTTTTGTTTTTCCAACTTCCTTTTTTGTGTTTTTACTCTCTCTGGGTCCTTGTTTCCATCCTTTATTAAGCATGTAATGCCCTCAAATGGCTAATTTCAAGGCATTCTTATTTAGTTGTATCCTGCCTAACAGGACTATCTTACTAAAGCAACAAATCTTGCCAAGAAAACCTGTGATACAGTCACCTGAGGGTTGTAGCAAATTGGAAACAACTTGAAAGCATATAACAATGATAAAACATTAGAAGTGATAAAAGCATATTTATATGTTATGATAGGAATATGGTCCAAATAGACATAAGAGTTAATATTTTACTTGCTAGTAAAATCCCGGAAGCATTATGCCTGCATTAAAAACAAACACGATTGTAAATACGGTCATGACTCTTGAGTCAGCAGTCTCTGTCAGACAACTCTGTAGTTTCCCTATGAGTCAGCTTTAAATTACAGCATTGATTCTTTAAATCTGTTTCACTGAGAACTACTATTTCAGATTAACAGTTCCTGAGAACCATCCCATTTTATTATATTACTAGCTTGGGTTATTAGAAGGTTATTAGAAGGCATTGTTTGTTTTGGGATGTTAAGTAATATCACTGAAGTTTGGTCCCGATCTGTCGTTGGCTGGGTTCAGTGCTCTCTGGATAATTCCCAGATTCCCAGGACAATTACCCCCAAACTCTGATAGTATTTGCAGTTGGCCATGTTGGATCTGTGTGCCAAGTTTGATCCAGATCCGTCCTTGGATGGGTTCAGCACTTTCAGGATGCAGGTGAACAACAATTCCCAAAATCAAGGTCCATTCCCACTAACCCCAGCAGTATGCTCAGTTGGTCATGGGACTTCTCTGTGCCAAATTTGATCCCACTCCATTGTTGGTGAGGGTCACAGTATCAGTGAAGGTACTGCAAGTCCCATCATCCGTGGCAAGTTTGGTCCAGATCCATCTGAATGTAGGTCAAGTACAAGTCCTGTTAATCATAGTGAATTCTCCCCAGACCTCTTGTTCAGTTCCTGAGCAATACCTCTGTTTGTTGTGTGCCATAGGAAAGTGTAGGAAAGGGTTAAGGGAGAGGCCGTGGGTGGGGTTATGCAAATTCCACAGCAATGGAGAGAGAAAGAAACCCTGGGGTGTGGAGTAAAAACAGAACATCTAGGATTAATTTGTCCCACATGAAAGCCTTCGCTTGGGTGGGGGCAGGATGATGTTTGCAGAGGACATTGGCAGGATTTGGGCTACATGTTCATAGCACTCACTATAACCAGCAATGTCAGTGGAGAAAGGGACATGGGTGTCTCCTGCTCAGTGAGAGCTATAGCTTTTTGTGGAGGCGAGACTGTGTGGATGCCTCCACCACATATACACATACACATTTTCACTTTTATTATGTGTATAGATGGCTAACTTGTGAGACTTGTGTTGAAAGATTTCTGAATGGCACTCAGACATTGCCTGCTGGGGCTAAATTAAAAAAAAAATGCACTCATGGAAAAAGTCATGGGTGTACATTTAAGGAAAAACATTACAGTATGGATGTGCATGTAAGATGAAGATTGCTTATGTAGCATGTGATGCAACTCATCACAACAGCCTTTGACTCATCAGGGTTTTCCTCTTATTTTTATGGAACATATACAAGTGTGCCAGGAATCCCTACCTGATCTCTAGACTATAGTGATATAACTGTTGGAATTGTGTTAGTTATGCCATAAAGAAACCATTAGTTACAAATTATTATTGATTTCGCATTATATACAAGCATGCCTGCTTTGTAAAACTGAGACTGAAAATTGCTTTCATTTTGTATCAGTATAATAGATTGTGGAAGGACACTCCACCTGTTGTAGAGGCTAACTGGCTGCCTTTGTATTATTAGTGTAACTTCCTGCTGAGTAACATTGATAGAGATTGAAAGACACACAGTGGATTATGCTTGGTGACCACAATTGGCACCTGTCCACTGTGTAGAAACACACATCCTTTCACATTTTCTGTTTACTAAAATATTGATCAAACCTTGATGTATGACATCAAGTGGCTTAAGGCAAAGCTGAAACCTGCTCTTGTTCCATCTACACCAGTGTAGTTCACCTATACTGTTGTAGTTGTAGTTCACCTACATCCAGAGAGCACTGTGGACTCAAACTGGATCTGGACCAAACTTGGCACAAATACTCAATATGCCCAAAAGTGAACATTGATGGGGTTTTAGGAAAATAGAACTTGACATTTGGGAGTTGTAGTTGCAGGGATTTATAGTTCACCTACAATCAAAGAGCATTCTGAATCCCACCAACAATAGAACTGGAACCCCCATGACCATCAGAAAATATTGTGTTTTCTGATAGTCTTTGGTGACCCCTCTGACCCCCCACCACACACACACACACACACAACCCCCCCCCCCCCCATAGGACCCTACCACTAGGTTGAGAAATGTTGATTTAAAAAGAAGCCACTCACTGCTATTATCAAGTAATAGAGAAATCATTATAACTTGACTAAGGATGAAAACTGGCAGTTCTTCTAATTTTAACAGAGAAGTTGAGTATTTGTACAGAGAGAAAGTATGACTTTGAAACCTTTCTTCTTTACCAATCCTTTAAGTAGTACGAATTACCTAAGAATCTTGACTATGTTGGGCAGCTTCTAACTTAAAACGGCAGTACTAAATTATCTTCAGCTAATAGAGCAGAAAATATTTTGGGTGCTTTCTTGACTAAAAGGGTGTGACAGACAGGTTTGTTGTGAGTGTCTAGGCTTGTTTCCTGCCCAGCACTCAGAGCCTGAGTCAGGGTTACAGAAAGTTAGGTTGATGACAATAGAAGGGATCAAAGTTATTTTCATCCTGTTTTTCAGATAATACCAATCTAGTTCTAAACCAAAAGTAAGTTTAAACGACGAAATTGTTGTGCACAAATCAACTAAACTTATCAGAGTTGAGAAATCCAGAGCCAGGGGTGTCACAAATGGAGTGTGTGGGTAGCACTGGGGGTGGGTGGAGGGGTAACTGTATGGAGGGTTGTTTGTGTATGTGTGTTTGTTTGTGTATGTGTACATTTTTGCAACATATATGGTTGGTGTATTATCTTTTCGAAATAAAATTTATTAATTTTTTAAAAAAACAACAAATGGAGTGTGTGGAGTGCAGATTGTGCTAGGTGATATTATCAAAGGGGGCAATGCCCCTTCTCTTCCTACCCCATAGAGTCCACATAGTTTTGTTTGGGATGACTACTCCTCCCCATTTTTTATCTCTTTCCCCCTTTCCCTGCAGAGATTCCAGTAACTCTGCCCCATACAGCAAGAGACAATAGTGGTGGTGTCCAAGAGCATGGCTGACCTAGGTATCCTCAAGGGTTGAGCCTCAGAGCTGGAAATGGAAAAGATGTTGGGATCCCCAGGATGGGGAGAGGGCTACCATCAGTCTGAGCCATGCAGTTGAATGGCTAATGAATGAGTGGGGGGACTTTTTTTTATCATGTCAGGAGTGACTTGAGAAATTGTAAGTCGCTTCTGGTGTGAGAGAATTGGCCGTCTGGAAGGACATTGCCCAGGAGACGGCAGGATGTTTTGATGTTTTATCATCTTTGTGGGAGGCTTCTCTCATGTCCCCGCATGAGGAGCTGGAACTGATAGAGGGAGCTCATCCGCCTCTCCCCGGATTCGAACCTGCAACCTGTTGGTCTTCAGTCCTGCCGGCACAGGGGTTTAACCCCCTGCGCCACCGGGGGCTCTAGTGGGGGGGACTGACACTGCTCCGAGTGCTGCTGGCCTACTAAGGTGGTGGTGAGGTGAGCCCCTAAAGTGGACTGGATGGATATGCATATGCATGACCACCATGAATGCCACATGGCTTTTCCTTTCTCCTCTTTGTGTCCATTCCTGGAGCTCCTAGCATGGTCTTTCTCAAAAACATACTCCACCTGATTTGTCCCTTCTTCTGCTGCTGCTCTTTTGCCTCAAAAGTAAAAGAGGGTTTTGCGAGAGCTGTCACTGTCGTTGCAACGGTGTAGTAACGCTGAGATTGGGGGCCATATTTTAGTTCTTGGGGACCACTGGTGGTCCACAGACCACAGGTTCGGAACGACTGATGTAGAGCCTAGTGAGTAGTTGGGAAGCATGACGGGTGGGTCTTAACAATTGTAGACCGGGACCCCTGTAATATTGGCTCCCTGGTGGAAAGGGGCCTGTAGGTGACACCATATGTCACTTCACTGAGAAACCTCAACCCCGTTAATGCCACTGTCCATACCACTCTACATGCTAACTCATGTCATTCCCACCTTTCAGGGATGATGGAGGCTATAAACCAGCAAAATGTGGAGGTCCACAGATTCTCTGTCCATGGCATTAACATTCAGATCTGTTTAAGCCATACAGTGTAATGATTTTTGAGGTCTTGCTGATTTTTGCTTTTGTTACTTTCTCTGTGTCTTTGCAATTGCTTACGCTTGCAGGATTGATCCCATGACTCATAACATGGAAATCATTCACCAGAACTGGATGAAAGTTAGCTATTTGTTGCTTTAATGCAGTTTCTTCTAGGGTAACATTTGTGAAAAATTCTTTATCTTAATCCAAACTCAAACATGCCACCTCAGCCCAGTAAAAACAGGTGAAATTTCTACTTTACTGGCTTATAAAGTGACTAGTCACCTATAACTATCATAGACCTCTCTTTCTTCGGAAGTTCTCAAGATAGCAAGTAAAAAAAACCAGAAGAAACTCCCTCAGAAGAAACAAAAGCCCACAGGGCAATAATAGATTTGTATGGAAGGAGTCTCTAATGTCTTAGAGGAGACAGTAATGATATGATAACGGAAGGATGTCACTAACACAATATGCTACCATGCTAGTCAATTGCAATGATGCACAATGGTGTGCCATGCAAGATGTCCTATTTCACAGTGGGAGCTCCCATTGCGCAAAATAATACTTTCCACAATAGGTCATCTTGAGCAGTGTCCACACTGCTATCTCTGCTTTCACAGTGGTTCCAATGACATATCTGTGTCTCCTTATCCCTCTTAAGAATATAACCACTGACAGTGGTGTAATTCAGCCTGATATGATATTAAGTTGGTTTACAATGGCTTACAATGACATAACTTCCCAAAAGGATGCCAGCCTTCTTATTGGCCAGTACTTTGATTTAAGAGTTTAATTGTTTGACCTTCTGGCAAACAAACTACAGTAGAGTCTCGCTTATCCAACCTTCACTCATCCAGTGTTCTGTATTATCCAACACAGTCTGCTTCTCACCCAGATCCACAGCTGTTTCAATACATTGTGGTGTTTTGGTTCTAAATTCATAAATGCAGTAATTACTACATAACATTACCATGTATTGAACTGCTTTTTCTGTCAATTTGTTGTAAAACGTGATGCTTTGGTGCTTATTTTGTAAAATTGTAACGTAATTTGACATTTAATAGGTTTTTCCTTAATCCATCCTTATTATCCAACATTTTCACTTTCAAAAAAAAATTCTGCCAGCCCGTTTATGTTGGATAAGCGAGACTCTACTGTAGTCCAATGTGGGCTAGGCAAAACTACGGTTAGGTGGATCTGTAATTGGTTAAGTGAACGAACCCAGAGGGTGCTCACCAGTGCTTCCTCTTCATCCTGGAAAGTAGTGATGAGCGGAGTGCCGCAGGGTTTCCGTCCTGGGCCCGGTCCTGTTCAACATCTTTCTTAATGACTTGGATGAAGGCTTAGAAGGCATGATCATCAAGTTTGCGGATGACACCAAATTGGGAGGGATAGCCAATACTCCAGAGGACAGGAGCAGAATTCAAAATGAACTGATTAGAGAGATGGGCGAAAACTAAGAAAATGAAGTTCAACAGGGTGAAATGCAAGATACTTCACTTAGGCAGAAAAAATGAAATGCAAAGATAAATAATGGGGGACTCATTCTCGACAGCAGTACGTGTGAAAAAGATCTTGGAGTCCTCATGGACAACAAGTTAAACATGAGCCGACAATGTGATGCAGCAGTAAAAAAAAAAAAAGCCAATGGGATTCTGGCCTGCATCAATAGGAGTCTAGTGTCTAGGTCCAGGGATGTAATGCTTCCCCTATATTCTGTTTTGATCAGACCACATCTAGAATCACACTGTGTCCAATTCTGGGCACCGTAATTCAAGAGAGATATTGACAAGTTGGAATGTGTCCAGAGGAGGGCGACTAAAATGATCAAGGGTCTGGAGAACAAGCCCTATGAGGAGCGACTTAAAGAGCTAGGCATGTTTAGCCTGCAGAAGAAAAGACTGAGAGGAGACATGATAGCCATGTATAAATATGTGAGGAAAGTCATAAGGAGGAGGGAACAAGCTTGATTTTTGCTGCTCTGGAGACTAGGATGCAATGGCTTCAAACTACAGGGGAGGTTTCCAATATATCTCAAATGCCTGCCATGGATGTGCATGAAACATCAGGAGAGAATGCTTCTGGAACATGGCTATACAGCCCAGATAACTCACAGCAATCCAGTGATTCTGGTAGTGAAAGCCTTCGACAACACATTGAATTAAAATTACTCTGTGTGAAAGTGTAAACATGTATACTCCAATTGTAATAACAGTGTCTTGCTTATTTCAGTGGTCCTTCAGCTCATACCTTTTGTAGTAATATTTTGAATAACTTTTTGCTGTTGCAGGATTAACATGGTTTTATAGCATGATTACAATAAAGGATGATCATAGATCATAGAATCATAGATGATGTTAATATGTATTCTTTTTTTTTCATATTAGGTCCAAAGATTCAGACGATAACATGGACTGGGGAACACTGCAGGCTGTTTTAGGAGGGGTAAACAAACATTCGACTAGTATTGGGAAGATATGGCTGACGGTGTTGTTCATCTTCCGTATTATGATCCTTGTGGTTGCCGCGGAAGAAGTCTGGGGCGACGAGCAAGATGATTTCGTCTGCAACACTCTGCAACCGGGATGCAGAAATGTCTGCTATGATTATTTCTTCCCCATTTCCCACATCCGACTTTGGGCCCTCCAACTCATCTTTGTCTCTACTCCTGCCCTTTTGGTGGCAATGCACGTTGCGTACAGAAGGCACGAGAAGAAAAAGAAGCTCCAAAGAGGAGACAAAAACTGTGAATATAAGAACATCGAAGAAATCAAGAGACAGAGGTTTCATATTGAGGGACCCTTATGGTGGACATACACTACCAGTATCTTGTTCAGGCTTATCTTCGAAGCCTCCTTCATGTATATCTTTTACTATATGTACCAGGGGTATCATATGCCTCGCCTGCTGAAATGCAGCATTTGGCCTTGTCCCAACATAGTGGACTGTTTTGTTTCCCGACCCACTGAAAAAACGGTCTTCACCATTTTTATGATTGCAGTGTCCGGCATTTGCATTCTGCTCAATGTCACCGAGTTCTCTTACTTGCTGCTGAAGTTTTGCGTTAGGAGGTCTAGAAGGGCAAGAACCCCAAAGAACCACACCAACCACGAGACCAAAGAGGAAAGTAAACAAAACGAAATGAACGAGCTGATTTCAGATAGTTGCCAGAACACAGTAACAGGATTTCCTACCAGCTAAAATGACCACAAGCCTAGTATGCATTTGCTGAGGAATAAAAGCAATTGATTATATAACTAAGCAATACATTGAGCAGGTAAACTTGAGTATTACTACGTGGTGCAATTAGGCATGTTTTTAAAGGTCTATAACAGCATATTAAGATTAATAAGGATTACAGAAAAATCTATGTCTTTACCAAGTCAGCTGTGATTTGTTAGAGAGTGATACTTGTTAATTGCAGCCATGGGCAAACTTGGGCCCTCCAGGTGTTTTGGACTCCAACTCCCACAATTCCTAACAGCCTCAGTCCCTTTCTTTCCCCCCCTCAGCCGCTTAAGGTTGACTCTGCATCTCGTGGTGCCAGATTGTAGCCTGTTCAGTGCCTTCCAAGTCACCCAATCTTCTGTGTGCCCAGGGGGGGAATCTCTCATTCGGTATCAGCCATTCTGGATTTTTAGCCTGCCACTTTTGGACTCTTGCTTGCTTAGGTGTTCCTGCGAGTATTTCTGTAGATCTTAGAAAACTATTTCTTGATTCCACAAATATATGAATCCCCCTTTCCTGTATTTTATGACTGTTGTGGCATCAAATTGTTGCCAATCTGTAAGCCGCTTTGAGTCGCCTTTGGGCTGAGAAAGGCAGGATAGAAATACCGTAAATAAATAAATTTAAATAAATAAATAAATGTCCTAGTTTTTAACAGACATCATAACCTCTGAGGATGCGTGCCATAGATGCAGGTGAAACGTCAGGAGAGAATGCTCCTGGAACATGGCCATACAGCCTGGAAAACTCACAACAACCCAGTAATTCCAGCCATGAAAGCCTCCAACAATACTATTAGGAATTGTGGGAGTTGAAGTCCAAAACACCTGGAGGGCCGAAGGTAGTCCATGCCTGTGTTAGTGCCTTTATATCAACACTGATCCTAAAATTAAAGGCAAGGGGAAAGCTGCCTTCCATGTTAAATACTGTTAGTATTGCAAGACACTTTATTACAAAGGTAGCTATTTTAATTGTAATCTTGCAACTAAATGAAAGTATTTTTATAAAGTCTGAGATTTTAATGGATGAATGAGTAGTGCCATCTTTTTTTATTAACATTATTATTTTCTTTAAAACAAGCATGAATGGCAATACCTTTATTCTAATAATGTAGGCACGGATGATTTTCAAGCAAATTTATCTACATGCTGTAAATAATTCTATGAATATTCTGTATACTGCCAGTTATAAAATTTTGATGTACTACAATACACTAGTGCTTTATTCGTTTTTGAATAAAATAGATACATTCATTTCATTTTCTGTTTAAGGTCTCAGATTTGTTTTTCTTTTTTTTAAAAAAAAACTCCTCTAGATTGAAAATTACAATAGTGAGACAAAAAAGAGTAGTTGGGTGAAAATAATGTGAAATGTTTTTCTTTCAACTAGTATGAATAGAAGTTTAATATAAAGTGTTCTAAATAAAAGAAAAATGCCTGTGATTTTTACATGTTTGTCTACACATATATGTAATTGTCAGTTATTAAAAGAACACATTTTCACTGTACTTCTGTGACATCAAAGAGACAAAATTATATATTTAGCTTCTTGTTTATTTCAACTCCTCAATCTAATGGAGCCCCCAGTGGTGTCATGGGTCAAACCCTTGTGCCGGCTGAACTGCTGACTGCAGACCTGGAGGTCTGCGTTTCGAATCCATGAGATGAGGTGAGCTCCCATCTGTCAGCCCCAGCTTCCCATGCAGGGACATGAGAAAAGCCTCCCACATGATGGTAAAACATCTGGCAGATGGCCAACTATCTCACACCAGGAGCAACTTTCAGTTTCTCAAGTCACTCCTGATATGAAAAAAAATTAAATGTTACACTGGCCCATGATGCACTTTCTCCTCCTGATCTTGTCACTCAGAACTGCCTCCGCTCCCCCACAAAGTGTCTTCAAGGGGATTGAAACTACCTCTATAAGTAAAATTTCTTGATTTCAGTTCATGTCCCCCACAATATTCTCACAAAGAAGCTAGCAAACTGTGGACTAGACAATTCAACTGTTAAGTGGATTGGGAATTGGTTGACTGGCTGAACCCAATGGCTCTCTTTCATCCTGGAGAGAAGGAACCAGTGGGTAACTACACAGTTCTGTCCTGGACCCAAAATGGAGTGGGGATTAGTGCGAAGAGATCCTAGGACATAGAGCAGTGGATTCAAGTTGCAGGAAAGTGATTCCACCTTACCGATAGTATGAGCTATTCAACTACTTACTGCCAAAGATTATGCCCCTGTGAAGGAAATGAAGTATAAACAATAGAACACATTTGATTGAAGTGCAACATAGCCAATTTTTATATCCAATTATGTTCCACATAACCAGCTTTCACTTGCAGGGGATTGTTAGATATCTTTTAGGGGACAAGTGCCACAGGGTGACCGTCATAGTGGCAAAATTCCTCACAGTGGCAGCAAGGCTGAGAAAGAAACTAACATCGGATAGTTTCTTGTTGCCACTGTGAGGAATTTTGCCACTAAGAGGGTCATCCTGTGGCACTTGTCCTCTAAAAGATATCTAACAATCCCCTGCAAGGGAAGGCTGGTCATGTGGGACAAAATTGGATATAAAAATTGGCTATGTGTAATAATAGTGGCACTTCAATAAAATGTGTTCTATTGTTTCAACTTCATTTCCTTCACAGGGACATAGTCTTTGGCAGTAAGTAGTTGCAGACAATCTGCCTCTTAGCAGCTCAGAGGGAAATATGTTTAATCTTGCCTTTGTAAAAAAAAAAAAGGGCAATATTTGATCACTGTAAGGCATTTATGTATTCACATGTCTTAAATGGCTCTCTGTATGGTAAGGTTTCCATTGTGTGTTCCTATATGGCAGGGAATTGGAGTAGATGGCCCTTGGCCTCTCTTCTAACATGATGATTCTATGAATTAAGCCTAGGTGATCACTACAGGCATTTCCGTTGTTGTTTACTTAAAGCTCCACGGAATTAATAAGGCCCCTTCCTATATTAGTATGTATATAATTCCACATTTTAGTCAGCTTTAATTCTGACCTTGTACATTCCATTCCACTTAAGTACTCCAGAAAAAACTGGTTTATCTTGGAATTGCAAATCACCTACAAGTGTCATTATGAAGCTGGCTCTTTTATTTTAATGCAAGAACTGAGGGGAACTATTTATTTATTTTTTACAATATTTATATACCGCCATTCTCAGCCCGAGGGCAACTCAGGGCAGTAACTTTCTTGTGCTGTAAGCAGAAAAAAAAGCCCTAACAATGACTGGCCCAATGATGAAAAAAAGCAAACGTGGGCAGAATCAGCCAGGTAAGACATCTATGCAAATCCAGCACTGGATCAGGAGGCAAAACAATTCTAGTCATTGTATTATTGAAGGCTTTCGTGGCTGGAATCACTAGGTTCTTGTGGGTTTTTTCGGGCTATAGGGCCATGTTCTAGAGGCATTTAGAACATGGCCCTATAGCCCGAAAAAACCCACAAGAACCTAATTCTAGTCATTTTTTTTCTTTTTTCACTGCAGTAAACATAATACGAATGCTATAGCATGGTGACAACATTTAGACAAATAGAATAAAATAAAGATGGAACTAACGAAGTAGCAAGATGTGAATGCTATGTGAGCAATGTATTCTGGTGTGTCCTAAGCCCATCTGTGAGGTAGAAAACTTAAGTGTGTGCTTGGTGTTTGAGTTTCTGTTTTGGGAGAACAAGCTCTCTTGAACCTAATACAGATGACTTCAGACTCTTTCGCACTAACCAGTGGTCCTCAACCTGTGGGTCCCCAGGTGTTTTGGCCTGCAACTCCCAGAAATCCCAGCCAGTTTACCAGCTGTTAGGATTTCTGGGAGTGGAAGGCCAAAACATCTGGGGACTCATAGATTGAGAATCATAGAGTTGGAAGGGACCTCATAGGCCATCCAGTCCAACCCCCTGCCAAGAAGCAGGAAAATTGCATTCAAAGCACCCCCGACAGATGTCCATCCAGCCTCTATTTAAAAGCCTCCAAAGAAGGAGCCTCCACCACACTGTGAGGCAGAGAGTTCTACTGCTGAACAGCTCTCACAGTCAGGAACCACTGCACTACATGAATGTGGCACTTTAATTTCACTTTAATTGCAATGGCTGTTTGGCAGAGAATTCTAAATCCCTCAAATATCAATGACTTCAAATCCAAAATTCCATAGGATGGAACCATGACAGTTAATATGGAATCTGAATGCCATAACTGAGCAGCACGAAAGAGTCCTCAGAAAGCATGGAAGAGTCCCCGGAAAGAGTCCCCGGAAAGCCTTCAACAACACAGTCCCCGGAAAGGCTAAAAGAAGCAAAACAAGAATGGAGAGTAGAGGCTGCGCTGAGAAAATGTCTAGTACGCACAATGACCTGGTACTTTGTTTTCAGTTGGAACTCCAAGATATACTTCCTATAGATCCGTGGCAGTGGTTGGGAGAGTATACCTTGCACTGCAATTGAATGTTTGGAAGTAAATCCAAGGGCCTATCTCAAACTGGCAAAGTTGGTGTGAGAGAGATTTTTTGCCACTTCCGCTGCTCAAGAGGCCTGCCCAAAATTAGTCCACAGGGACTACTTTTGGGGGAGGGCAGAGCCTGGCAAGTTTGCTGCCCTCTTCACTTCCTTTAAGGACAGCATAATTCCGGGAACAGGTTCACCCTCACCAAGTTCATTGCCAAATTCATTGCCAGGTCAATGCTGAGTTCAATGCCAAGTTCATGGATAGAAGTTATGCTCTGTTATGGTGGTGGTAGGTAGATTTCGTTTCTAATTAGGTAACAATAATAGAAGTTGCCCTTAGTTAACCCAAGCATGTGTGTGGCCTCTTTATTTGCGATGGTGGTGTGGCAAAACCCATGTTTCAAATGACTGTCATGAAATAAGAAACAAAACTGCTTGTCCGGGGACCTGTTTGCAGTACCAAAACTGAGCTTTCACACATACCTGTGAGTGTATGTGTACATGCACACACTCAATTTCTGTGTTCCCCCTACTGCAAGCTTTTAGTTTCAGCAATCTAATTTGGAATAGATTCATACTTTATAGTTGCTTCAGAGTTAAATATCCTTGATACACTGTAAATCATATGGTGATCTACTCATTGAATCTAATCAAACATTGCCACAGTACTGGATTAGATCTTTAAGAACGCACCTATGCTAATTTGTCATCCTAAACCCAGAAAAGCTCCTAAGTTTTCAGCTTTGGAAGTTCTGCAAGTAAATGGTTTGATAATTAATAACTTCGAAGGATTTCTGATGTGCTTATTTCTGACTTTCTTACTAGAGCAAAGATTACAAACATTGTGTCTCTTGTTGGTAGATGCTGAAAAATACAATTGTACATTGACAAGAACAATATCGGGAAACAAGATCCCAGTTCAAACGTCAGATCTGAACTATAGTTGAGACTATGCTACAAGGCTATTTCCATGTTTCCTATAACCAAACTCTATGGCAGTGGTTCCCAAACTTTTTTTGATCAGGGACCACTTTGACCAGGGACCACTCTCCAACTTTAATATCAAAAGGGTTGCAAATCAGTTTTTGGTCAACTTTAGATTCGGTTTGGTTAATTGGGTTGCTGATTCGGAAAATTGCATGGGATAGACCACATCAGCTCTAGTTTCCCATGCAGAACATATGCCAACCAGTAGTCACCATCTGCTCAACCACAGAAAACCATATTTAACAAGCTTCGGCACTATAAGAGGTTTTAGCGAGATCAATCACTTTTGTTACAATGGTGTAGTAATGTTGTGGCCACTGACCATTTTTTTGTTTTTGCGGACCACGTATGGCATATGGACCACAGTTTGGGAACCACTGCTCTATGGGAAGCCCTAAAAAAGGGCAAGATAAAACATACTTAAGAAGTTATATTCACAGTAGAATTACACTCTTTGTTCTTAATATCAGAAAATATAACAGGACAACTCAAATGATATCATCCAGAAAGTCAACAGATGCTAGGAAATAAATAGCTGGAGAAAGCAAAAAAAGCTATTGGTTTATAGGTTTATACCATGCCAGGAAGAAAAAATCCTTCACTACCATTGTGTGACTTAAAATATTCCAAAACAGTGAACACATGGATGTAAGAGCAATGCTCATTTGTACCAAGGTGGCTTCAGGGAGGAGGAATTGTGTGGCTTTCAGTGCAATCTCAGCAGGGTCAAATCAGGGCAGAATAATGCTTGCTGGAGCTAGGATACAGGTTTCATGTGGATTTGGCCGTTGTTGCTCTGTTTCACAGGTGCATATTGTCAGTTTTGGATAAAAGGTTTGTTGAAACATGTTGACTTGCTCCTCCTTTTTGTGGTTCAGAAACATATCCTTGTGTTTTTCCATAGTAATTCTGCCTCTAGCACGATTTTTTGTTGTTAAAGAAGAAATCTGCAGGTACACATTTACGTTTATTAACTGAAATATATCAGTATTATGTCATCAGTATAACTTGTTATATGTTTGTATACTTTTTAAAAGTCTGAAGAGACTCCAATCCTCAACATGAATGTCTCTATGTGTTTAACCATTTCTCCTCACTTCTCAAACAAATTTAGGGAGAAATAATGGCTATTTATTTTCAAGTGAAGATAATAAAGTTGCAGCCCTTTTCACACTTGATCAAGTTCCATTAAAATCAGAACATTTATTGGAGCCCCCAATGGTGCAATGGGTTAAACCCTTGAGCCAGCAGGACTGCTGACTGACAGGTCAGCAGTTCAAATCTGGGGACAGTGGGTTGAGCTCCCTCTTTCAGCTCCAGCTCCCCATCCGGGGACATGAGAGAAGCCTCCCACAAGGATAGTAAAACATCAAAAACATCCGGGCATCCCCTGGGCAACGTCCTTGAAGACAGCCAATTCTCTTCCACCAGAAGCAACTTGCAGTTTCTCAAGTTGCCCTTGACTCGAAAAAAATACATTTATTTCCAGGTAAACATAAATCAGTACCATTTAGAATGCTAAATGTTTTTAATTACCTCTTCCTAGTTTGCCAAAGTCAAAATAATGGCATGTGAAGTAGACACGAAAAAGAAATAAATGCCTGTTGTACCTCACACAGTGCCCTGCAGCACATGACGTCAGTTCAAAGATGGCCTAGTTCAAACATGCTAAAAACAACTTGTGCTAAATCAAGATTATACAACCTCTTCAGGAAAGCAAACATGACTTGTGATTTTTCCAAATGCTATTTAAAACTTGCTTCCTCCAGTTTTGAACCATTGCTTGATCAGTCTTCTCTCCAGCAGAAAAGAATGATATTTTTGAAAGCCTTGAGTAGTACTCCTTATGACTGAATACTTGAATGATGAGAGCTGGCATGCTGTAAGGGAGATGGCTATCTCTTGGGACACCAAGATTTGGATCTCCAAATAGCCATGGAAATAGACTTGGTGGCCTTGGACGAGTTATATGTTCTCAGCCACAGAGGAATGCAAGGGCAAATGTCCACTGAACAAAATCATGGGATGACAACCACATGATAAGTTCATTTTACAGTTGCCATCAATTGGGAGCAACACATAGCAATAATAATAATAATAATAATAATAATAATAATAATAATAATTAGTATTAGTATTAGTATTAGTATTATTATCATTATTTGTACCCCACCACCATCTCGCTAGGGGGACTTGGCACAGCTCACAGAAGCACTATAGTGCCACATCTGAACCACAATACACACTATACAAGTACAAAAATAAAAGCAATAATGTATGTAAAATGCCAGTTAAAATATAAAAATTATTTTTAAAACCTTAAAATGCAGTAAAACCTGCGAACAAGTTAATCATCAGCAATAACAAAGTGTGGAGTGGTACAATCGGGTCATCAGGCTGGCCAGAATTACACATGCTCAAAGGCATGTTGGAAAAGCCATGTTTTCAAACTCATCCAAAAGGCTTGAAGAGTGGGGGCAAGTCTAATTTCTTTGGACAGGGAATTCGAGTCCTGGGGAGCCACTACCAAGAAGGCCCTCTCTCTTGTCCCCACCAACTGTATTTGAGACGTTGGTGGGATTGAGAGAAAGGCCTCTTCAGCAGATCTCAATACTCATGCTGGTTTATAGAAGAAGATGCGGTTTCGAAGATAGGTTGGGCCCGAAGCATATAGGCTTTGAATTGGGCCTGGAAACTTGTTAGAAGCCAGTGGAACTGCTTCAGGAGGGGGATGGTATGCTCCCTAAAGGTCTCCCCTGTTAGTACTCTAGCTGCCAACCTTTGCACTAACTGCAATTTCCAAGTCGCCTTCAAAGGAAGCTCCACATAGAGTGCATTACAGTCGTCCATTCTGGATGTAACTAAGGCGTGGATCACCATGGTCAAGTAAGGCTTTTCAATAACAACTTAGATGGCAGGAGCTGAATACACAAACTCGTTGATCACAGTTTCAGTTATACAAACATCACTTTGAATATCATAGAATTGTGATGGAGAGCCTCTGCTGGAAGTTGGCCATAGAATTGTACGTAAAGAGGTTTGGAGAGAAGACTTTTCTTGCCATCATGAGGTCCTCCTGCAGTGCTTCATCCAGAAGGCCAAGTCATGACTCATTTCAGATAAGAAAAATAGGGTTCCAGATTATATGCAAAAAAATGTGTTACACAAAGGGTCCTGGAACGGATCTCTTGTATAAGACTTGGGTCTGCTGGAGTACTCCAACGGGAACAGCTAAGGTATTAACATTATAAGTGAAGCAAAGCTGTTCAAACGAGGCAAGTGAACAAGGTCCAAATTCCATTGGCTTTTCTCTTTTACTGTCAAGAGATGCAATTTCTTCCATTTTTAAAAGGTATTTTCATACTGAAATGTAGCAATGACGAAAAACTTGAATGGTTATATATCAACATAACAGATACCAGCTGTAGCCCCTTCTTAGAGTGAGGCAGTCGCCTCAGGCAGATTTCAAGTGTCGTAACTGAGCAGTATTTTTCTGCTAGAAATGGAAGAGGAGTACGTGGGATCTTCTGCGTCACGCAATAAAATAATGTAGCTAACTTGGATATGTGACAGATGCTATCTACTATTTTGCCTTAGAGAACAAAATGTCTTGGACCAGTCCTGATAGGAAAGCATGTCTTTGCATTTCTGCAAGATGGCTTAGTTTATATCTCAAAGAATTACTGTACTCTTCCAGATACAATGGGCCCTTGGTATCCATTGGGGTTTGGTTCCAGGACTCCCAGTGAACATCAAATGTCATGAATGCTGGTCCCATTATATACAATGACACAGCAAAATGGTGCCCCTTATATAAAATGTCAAATTTTACTCTTTGAAATTGTGTGTGTGTATGTGTGTATATATGTTGTTGTTGTTCATTCGTTCAGTCGTCTCCGACTCTTCGTGACCTCATGGACCAGCCCACACCAGAGCTCCCTGTCGGCCGTCACCACCCCCAGCTCCTTCAAGGTCAGTCCAGTCACTTCAAGGATGCCATCCATCCATCTTGCCCTTGGTTGGCCCCTCTTCTTTTTTCCTTCTACTTTCCCCAGCATAATTGTCTTCTCTAGGCGTTGCTGTCTCCTCATGATGTGGCCAAAGTACTTCAACTTTGTCTCTAGTATCCTTCCCTCCAGTGAGCAATCGGGCTTTATTTCCTGGAGGATGGACTGGTTGGATCTTCTCGCAGTCCAAGGCACTCTCAGAACTTTCCTCCAACACCACAGCTCAAAAGCATCGATCTTCCTTCGCTCAGCCTTCCCTAAGGTCCAGCTATCACATCCGTAGGTTACTACAGGGATACCGGGATACATACATATATATATATAGAGAGAGAGAGAGAGAGAGAGAGGGAGGGAGGGAGGGAGGGAGGGAGGGAGGGATGATGGCATGCATAGGTGTGGAAGGCCAGCTGTATTTTTAAATTTTGTGGGTTCATTATAACCTTTCTATGAATTCTGACAGGTCTGCCAATATGTGAACATGGTCCTGCATCCTATCAACTAGATTTTTATTGCAAGCAAAATAGATTTCCTGTGAGTTGTCTGACCTGTGAACATTGAAAAACTTGCACATCTTATTATTTTGCAAACTGAGCCCCCGGTGGCACAGTGGGTTAAACTGCTGAGCTGCTGAATTTGCTGACCAAGTTGTTCTATTTTGCTAGTAAGACAAGAAGCAAAGAATTATCACCGAAGCCCTGCACAAAACACTGATGGCCAAGCAGAAATTTGAATGCTGGTTCCCAGAGTTATAGTCAAACTCTCAATGCTGGCTTATCTATTTCTTACACATACATCCATAAGCAAGGAAAGAAGTGAGCATGTATGATATAACACATTTTGTACCAGTGAGTTAGCTTTGCTTGTTTAAATAAGTTAATCACATTAAATACTTAGAAAACAAGTAGTGTTTTCTGTTTCCCTGGAGACTAGGACGCGGAACAACGGCTTCAAACTACAAGAAAGGAGATTTCATCTGAACATGAGGAAGAACTTCCTGACTGTGAGAGCTGTTCAGCAGTGGAACTCTCTGCCCTGGAGTGTGATGGATGCTCCTTCTTTGGAAGCTTTTAAACAGAGGCTGGATGGCCATCTGTCAGGGGTGCTTTGAATGCAATATCCCTGCTTCTTGGCAGGGGGTTGGACTGGATAGCCCATGAGGTCTCTTCCAACTCTATGATTCTATGATTCCAGTGGGGAGCGGGAGCTTAAACGTTTTCATTACTAGGGCTAAGATCCAGCATAGAATGTTAAATAATAATTTTAGTGAATACAGTGATAAGAAAGAGCTCGGAACTCTAACAGGAAATTCCATGTTTTTAGCTTTATAGCTTTTATGTTTATTTTATTTATTTATTTATTTAAAACTTTTATACCCCGATCTTCTCAACCTCCGTAGAGGGACTCAGACCAGCTAACAACAGAAAACCAATACACAAATACAACTAAAAACATAATAACATCATAAGTTAAAATACACACAAAGTAAATACATATAAGCCAAATTGCCAAGATAAAATCACGTTCAAAACCAATCCTTTTATAAATATACAGAAGCTGTCGGTGTGCATTGATTGGGCTTCACCTGCATGACAAAAGGTTGGACTAGATGGCCCATGTGATCTCTTCCAACTGTGATTGTATGATACAGTAATATATTAATCAGTTCTGTATCTTTTCAAATAAAAAAACTTATAATGTAAAAAATGTGTAGATAAGTGTCAGGATAAGTGCAAAAGTAAGTGAACACTTTATTGTATCAGCTCAATTAAAGGGAATAATTAGAATCAGGTGCAAAAATACAGTAATTATGTTCGTTTCAAGGCGAGTTTGAGAGACTCTATCCTATAAAGGAATAAGAAGCTTGGTGAGGGCACATCCAGACATACATTAAACCCGCTTCGGAGAGGGTTTAAGTCCGCACAACCAGGAAAAAATGTGCTTTGACCATTGGCTGTCCACATGCATCCCAAAAACTTTCACGATGGCATCTGGCCACCCAACCCTCCCCTCAAAAGCCTTAAATATACAGAGAAACTTACCATGCCAGCATTAGGCCTTTCTGGGTGGGGGGGGGGGGGTAGGGTTCACTTCTCCAGGCTCATGGGGCCTGATGAAGTGAATTGGGTTGCGCGGACAAACTACAGAAGCAGACCCCGAAGTCTCTCCCCACAAGGACCAAAGCCTATTAGAACTGGGTCTTGGTGCATAATCAGTCATACAAGCTGTTTTATTTTTGTAGCAACCCAAACTGATGATTAGGAAGAAATTTACTTGCCCATAGCCCATTAGAACCGGCCATTTCAGAAATGCCTGGATCAAATGGGCTATCGAATTAATTTGGGACAAAGCAGGGTTTTCCTGCTTTGTCTCAAATTAATTAGCTTTTACTGGACACCTCCAGTAAAAGTGCGAGAGCCTGCGCATTTTGAGCCCTGTCTGGATGGGCCCAGAATTTGGTCTTAATTTGACTGTTATGTGGAAACACATCATGCCACAATCAAGACATATCTCAGGATCTCAGAAATGCTATAATTGCTGCGCATCAGTCCAGAATATTTAAGGATTTGGGGTTGTATCAATCCAATATCAGAGAAGGTTCAAGACCGTAATCACTCCACCCAGGAGCAGCCATCCTACATCCAAGGATTTATAGATCTCTCTTGCCCCTTGGCTAAGATGAATGTTCATGAATCAGCAATCAGGAAAAGATGACATGAGAACAATGTCCAAGGTGAAGCAACTACTGTTCTCTAAAAATAACATGCACCCCAGTTATTTGAAACTGCCTTATATGGTCAGTATAGACTCATAGAATGCCGTTCATTGTAGTTAAACTGAATTATATGAGCATGGTTCCACACAGCCCTTTAACCCGAAGCAATCGAGTTTGTTAAATGTGATTGTGCCTGTGTTAAAGTCCACATAGGCTCTAGAAAGGTTGTACTTTTCGGGAGAGGGGTGTCCACATGCCCTGCGGGACTTTCCAGCAGGTCACTGGGGCACGAAACAAAACCCCTCAAGGCTAGGCTATGCAATGCTTTTCATACTACAGGATGGCAGGTCATGTTTGGAAATCTCAGACCTCCTTCTGTCAGAACATTCAAGCCAATTACTTCCACACCCATTAAAATTACACACAAGTCAGCAGTAGCCGGTCTTGCAAGGTAAGAATCATTCAACAGATGCAATCTTTGCTTCCTTTCCAGGTCAAGTTTGCCTACAACATGAGAATGATGGTAAAGGGGTTGCCCCAACAGTCCTCCGAACGGAGAAGATAATTAATTGGATTGCTCTGCAGCTTTTTCCTGAACATTTCTGCAGCCTGGCACTTACAATAAAGCAGATGTTGTGTTTGTACCAAGATTTTGTAGCCTTTTGGGGATTCGCTTGCATATATAATGTGTCTCAGAATTTAGGAATTCTACCTATGCTAATCCAAAGCATGTTCAAGACCACTCAAATGACAAACAAGGCTGACAGTGGGCTGCATCTGACAAATGTACGGTCACATTGGATTTGAATGTTCTACACTACTGCAACATGCTCTAGGTGGGGTTGCCTTTGAAGACTGTTCGGAAGCTTCAAATGCTCCAGCGGACGGCAGCATAGAACTCCTCTGTTGCGCCAGCTTCACTGGCTGCCAGTTTGCTACCGAGCATAATTCATAGTGCAGGCTTTAGCCTATAAAGCCCTAAACAGTTCTGGCCCAACTTACCTATCCGAACGTATCTCTCTTTATGAACCATCTAGGGACTTAAGATCATCTGGGAAGGCTCTGCTCTCGATCCCGCCTTCTTCGCAGGCGCAGTTGGCGGGGACGAGAGACAGGGCCTTCTCAGTGTTGGCCCCTCAGCTGTGGAACTCCCTCCCAGGGATATTAAATTGGCCCCCTCCCTCCTTTCCAGAAAAAGTAAAGACCTGGCTCATCGAACAATCTTTTGGAAATGCAGCGCAGTAGATAAATATGGTACTATGAAAGAGTGGACGGCTAGACGATGCTAATGGAAAATGAGTTTAGCTGGACGATATTGGTGATAATATGTTTTTATAAGATTTTTATATGGATTTTTATTATGTCATGTCAAATGTATTACTGGAATTTATTAATGTTGTGGCATTGAATTGCTGCTAATTTGTAAGCCACCTTGAGTCGCCTTTGGGCTGAGAAAGGTGGGATAGAAATACTGTAAATAAAAATAAATAATACACTGAACTTCCTGCAACATTTTCTTTCATGCTTTCTTTCTTTTTTCACACACACGCACACACACACACACACACATATGGAGACTAATCCTTGCTCACTTCACCTAAGCTTCTGCTGGTTATGAACTGTGCTTTTGGCATTCTATATTTTTGTGAAATCACTCCCAAGTGAGGGTTATCTTTGAGACTAACAGTTTGTATAATATGATCTGTCAAGAGGAATAAAAACACTTTCTTCATACAGTATTACAGGCCGTGAATTGGAGCCGTGGTGGTGCAATGGGTTAAACCTTTGTGCCAGCTTAACTGCTGATCTAAATGTTGGTGCTTCAAATCTGCAAAACAAGGTGAGCTCCCATCTGTCAGCTCCAGCTCCAGCTTCCCATGCAGGGGCATAAGTGAAGCCGACCTCAGGTTGGTATAACATTTGGGTGTCCCCTGAGCAATGTCCTTGCAGACAGTAAATTCTCTCACACCAGAAGTGACTTGCAGTTTTTCAAGTCACTTCTGACACGGAAAAAAAAGGCTGTGATATTTGCAGCCAATACAAGAGATTAATTGAATCTCCTAGTAGATCATATCATCCACCATGATAGGTCACAAGAAATAAAAGCTTAGGAATAAAAAAATATTATGGCTTTTTTTCCATTTCAGGAGTGACTTGAGAAATTTCAAGCCACTTCTGGTGTGAGAGAATTGGCCATCTGCAAGGTCATTGCCCAGGGTATGCCTGGATGTTTTGCTGTTTTACCATCCTTGTGAGAGGCTTCTCTCATGTCCCCGCATGGAAGCTAGAGCTGACAGAGGGAGCTCATCCATGTAGGTTGTTGAACCTACAACCTGTTAGTCTTCAGTCCTGCCGGCACAAGGATTTAACCCACTGCATCACCAAGGGCTCCACATCTTACGGCTGAAGGACATATAAGCAATCAATAAATGGCTAGAATGTGTTTGATGACGTATACAGCCCTTATCTCCAGTCACAGTGGCTTATGTACTTTTGTAGGGCTTTGTGAAGGTATCCAGCAGAGCCTTTCCTCGATACCCTTGGCCAGGTGTGCAACATGGGATGGGCTCCTTGGCAAAGCTCTAACTCCCAGCCACTCATCAGTTCTGGGAATTCTCTTGGGCATATTCCACCTGTCATGCACGGAAAAAGGAACAGTCTTAACATGGGAGTGGAAGCTTTTTTTTTTTCATTCTCCAGATAGGCAAGAGTAACTGGATCAAGTGTACCTGGAGAGCTGATCAGTGACTGGAACATGGAGTTGCACCACAAGTCGCCCAACTGCTATTGCATATCTGGGAAGGAGGAGCAGCCTTCGTCCTCTGAATAGTTGACATAAGCATACTGATTAGACTTACACTTTGCAAGCTTGCTAAGTGAACCTTGTCAATTTTCCCCAATAATCTAGTTTACAGACACATTATAAACTATAGATTTTTTTCCATGTCAGGAGCGACTTGAGAAACTGCAAATCGCTCCTGGTGTGAGAGAATTGCCATCTGCAAGGACATTGCCCAGGGGACGCTCGGATGAGTTACCATCCTGTGGGAAGCTTCTCTCATATCCCCTCATGGGAAGCTGGAGCTGACAGACAGGTGCTCACCCCGTCTCACAGATTCAAACCAGCGACATTCAGTTCAGCAGTTCAGCCGGCACAAGGGTTTAACCCATTGCACTACTGTGACTCCATACTATAGAATTAACACATTATGACACCACTTTAATTGCCATGACTCAATGCTGTGGAATCCTATGATTTGTAGTTTGATGAAGCACTGGAACTATTTGGCAGAAAAGGTTAAAGACCTTATGAAACTATAATCTCCATGATTCCATAGCATTAAGCCAGTTAAAGTGATATCAACCTGCATTAATTCTACAGTGTAAATGCAGGTTCAAGTCTTGCAAAGAAACATCCTCAACCCAAAACTCTCCAGGTATGTTGGTCTACTAACTTACATTATTGCCAGCCGGCATGCCCAACACATCTGGAGGTCATCTAGATGAGAAAATCCTATAATGACGGCCCACTGGCCATGGAAACTGACGGTTGATTTTTTTATCATATGCCCAGGGCCTGCTGATGATGCAGCAGGTTAAACTGCTGAGCTGCTGAATTTGCTAACCAAAAGGCTGGCGGTTCGAATCCAGGGAGCGGGGTGACCTCCTGCTGTTAGCCCCAGCTTCTGCCAATCTAGCAGTTCGAAAACATGCAAATGTGAGTAGATCAATAGGTACCGTTTCTGTGGGAAGGTAACTGTGCTCCATGCAGTCATGCTGGTCACATAACTTTGGAGGTGTCTACAGACAATGCTGGCACTTCAACATAGAAATGGAAATGAGCACCACCCTCAGAGCTGGACGCAACTGGACTTAATGTCAGGGAAAACCTTTACCTTTTATCATATGCACAGGGCTCCATTCATGCTACACCTCGATATATCTGGGGCAAATATTCATACTGACAGGCTGTAATTCCTGTTACCTACCTTGAGCCATTGGCATAGTACTGACATAGATTTTTAATTAATTGTGAATGGATTGTCGAAGGCTTTCATGACCGGAATCACTGGGTTGTTGTAGTTTTTTTGGCCTTTATGACCATGTTCTAGAAGCATTCTCTCCTGACATTTCACCTGCATCTGTAGCAGGCATCCTCAGAGGTTGTGACGTCTGTTGAAAACTAGGAAAATTGGGTTTATATATATGTGGAAGGTCCAGGGTGGGAGAAAGAGCTCTTGTCTGTTGGAGTTAGGTGTGAATGTTTCAATTGGCCACCTTGATTAGCATTTGATAGCCTGGCAGTTTTTAGGTGTGCCCTGTTGCTACCTGGGAAAATCCTTTGTTGAGAGGTGATTAGGTGTTCCTGTTTGTTTCTTGTCTGGAGTTCCCCTGTGTTTGAGTTTTGTTCTTTGTTTACTGTTAGAATTTTAGAGTATTTTTAATACTGGTAGCCAGTTTTTGTTCATTTTCATGGTTTCTTCTTTTCTGTTTAAATTGTCCACATGCTTGTGGTTTCAATGGCTTCTCTGTGTAGCCTGACATGGTGGTTGTTAGAATGGGCCAGCATTTCTGTGTTCTCAAATAATATGCTGTGACCAGGTTGGTTCATCAGGTGCTCTGCTATGGTTGACTTCTCGGGTTGAATAGGTCTGTAGTGCCTTTCATGCTCCTTGACTCGTGTTTGGGCAATGCTGCGTTTGGTGGTCCCTATGTAGACTTCTCCACAGCTGCATAGTATATGGTAGAGTCCTTGCAAAGGTGAGAAGATTCCTCTTGTCCATTGCGGAACGTAGCATTGTTGGATTTTCTTGGTGGGTCTGTAGATAGTTTGTATGTTGTGTTTCCTCATCAGCTTCCCTATGCAGTCAGTGGTTCCCTTGATGTATGGCAAGAACACTTAATTGTTTAAGTTTAGGCATCTTACATACTTTCTACTCATGCCTAGGACAAGCTTTTGTCCTATTAATAGCTGATGATTGCCAAGCTATGTTGTCATGCAAGTTCACTCCCTCTTTTTTGCAGCTGTAATGTACTCAAAAGCATCACACACAAAATTCCCAGAGTAGAAATCCTTCTGCTGCCATCTTGTGCTGTCGTTTGGAAATACAAGCCAATGAAAATCTTGGCTTGAACAATAGCCAGATGACTCTTCTCTTTCAGGTGACGCACACATTATGCCTCTGTTGTAACCCACATTATTATAATCCCACACTAGTGGCATAAAAGGATGATCTCCTCTTACCACGCTTGCATCACTTGCAAGACTTTTTGTGCTACAGAAGATCCAGGCGTGCGTCAGAGTTTTACTGAAGCAACAAGATATGGATTTTGACACAAATCAGGTGGAGTCAGTAGGAAGCTTTTTCCTAATTGGCAGAAGATGAATTGTACCTTACTGCATAATTTAGTACTTACCCTCACAACTACATCATGAAAACCCATTGCAAATTCTGAAGGACTATCAATGGCCTCACCTACACTAAAATCCAAGGCCTGTCTGGAGTAAGAATACTCTGGATTGGCCCCTGGAGCTGCTACGCTGCCCATGCCATCCTGAAGGGGAGCAGAGTCCAGACCATCCAGTGAAAAGAATACCTTTGCTATCCCTGTCACCATGGCCAGATGGCTATGGACATCTTACGATCATTTTCCTTGGATGCATGGGGACCTTTGCTGATGTTAGCACTTTGGCTGTGTGTCACGGCAACAGAGGGCGGCATGGGACCCACCCCTTTTCCACGAGCTGCTGAACTCAGGGAAAAGGGAATGGCAGTGCCAGCCCATGTGGATTGCAGATTGCTTTGGTTTAACGCTGGGCGTGCTGCTGTCCACACTCACCCAAAGTGCAGGGCTGCTCCAAAGCTTTAGAACAATTCCAAGTTTGCTTAACATGAGGTAAAACTGAGTTAACGTGGCTGACTCTGCATTAAGAATTGGCCATCCCTGGATGCTGTTTGGATGTCTAGGAGTGACCTCTGTGCCAATTGGGGATATAGGGGCTAGTGCAGATAAGCCCCAAGCTGTCTTCCAAGTTGAGCAATGATCAACTTACATGCCCCCAAGGAACTCTGTTGGCTCTGGGAAACTGATGCTTCTGCTTGATGTTTTGTTGTATGTTTGATATACAGTGTTGCCTCACTTATTGCAAGTGTTCTGTTCCAGGATCACCCGCGATAAGTGAAAATCCGCAAATTAGGGATGCTCCACCCACTTGGCAGCGGCCTCCTCCTCCTTGCCACCTCTGCTGCTCCCCGCTTCAGAGGCCCCTTCCTCTCCAGGCCGGGCACCCAAGCCTGGCGCCCAGCCTGGTGAGAAAGGCGTGTGGACCAGCAGAGGTGGTGAGGAGGAGGCCACCACTGAGGCCCACTTCAGCAGCGGAATCCTCCTCCTTGCCACCTCTGCTGCTCCCCACTTCAGAGGCCCCTTCCTCGCCAGGCTGGGTGTCCAAGCCTGGCACCCAGCCTGGCGAGGAAGGAGCATGGAGCAGCGAAGGTGGTGAGGAGAAGGAGGAGGCTACTACCGAGACCCTCTTCAGTTGCAGAATCCTCCTCCTTGCCACCTCCAATGCTTCCTGCCTCAGAGGCCCCTTCCTCACCAGGCTGGGTGCCCATGCCTGGCGGCCAGTCTGACAAGGAAGGAACGGGGAACAGCTTTACAGTGTTCCCTCACTGCTCCCCGTGAAACAGCGAGTCTGTAATAAGCAAACATAAAGTAGCGAGGGAACACTGTAATAGGCTACGTTTAAATTTAATTTTAATTCAAAGTTATAATTTGCTTTTATATGCTGTGTAGGTTCAATTTTTGTTGTTATGAGTGTATCAACTGTTATGTTCGGGCATTGAGTACCTTCTTATTATTATTATTATTATTATTATTATTATTATTATTATTCCAAGATATATCCTGGAGTGATTTTTCTTTCTTTTACCAGCCTTAACTTTTCTTATGATTTCCATTTTGGTGGCAAAACCTATGTACAGTAGAGTCTTGCTTATCCAACATAAACAGTCTGGCAGAATGTTGGATAAGCAAAAATGTTGGAGAATAAGGAGGGATTAAGGAAACGCCTATTAAACATCAAATTACATTATGGTTTTACAAATTAACCACCAAAACATCATGTTTTACAACAAATTGAGTGGAGCCCCCGGTGATGCAGTGGGTTAAACCCCTGTGCCGGCAGGACTGAAGGTTGCAGGTTCGAATCCGGGGAGAGGCGGATGATCTCCCTCTATCAGATCCAGCTCCTCATGCGGGGACATGAGAGAAGCCTCCCACAAGGATGATAAAAACATCAAATCATCCGAGCGTCCCTGGGCAACGTCCTTGCAGACAGCCAATTCTCTCACACCAGAAGCAACTTGCAGTTTCTCAGGTCTCTCCTGACACGACAAAAAACAACAAAAAAACAACAAATTGACAGAAAAATCAGTTCAATACATGGTAACATTATGTGGTAATTACTGTATTTACACATTTAGCACCAAAACAGACGAGGGTTCTTTCTTTCTCCCACCCTGGACATTTTTCCATGTGAGAGGCAGACTGTGTTGGATAATACAGAAGGTTGGATGAGTGAGGGTTGGATAAGCGAGACTCTATTGTACTTTTTTTAAACATATTGGCAGTAGCTTGTCAGGTAAACTTATCTATTTTGCCCTTTTCTCTGTTTTTTTTAATGCATGTTCAGTATCCACGCAGATGCTGTTTACTTTGCCTATTGTAGGCAGGCACATACGATTCCAATAGAACTGACTACTGTAGAACTACATTCTAACCCAGCTCAATTTTTTTTACATTGTTTACTTTAGGCATTCATCTAAAACCTGATATAAAACCTTCTGTTTCTCCAGCTCTCTTTCACCATCACCTCAATGTCAATGCTGCCAAAAACTCTTCCAGTGAGAAAAGGGAAAGGCTGGGCATGTGTAAAAAGGTTTTGTAAAAATGTGCTTCTTTCCTCAGATGAATTGTTAACTTAGATATGCTTGTATATCTTTTCAGCTGCATGTATGTTTGGTTTATAATTGAATTATAAACATACAAAGTGTTAAAATATCAATCAGCACAACTTGATGTTATATAATATCTTTTCTTTAAGATAATCTATTTGTTCTTGATTCACATGCATATCCCAAGTTTGATCTCAATTACATCAAAAGCAAAAAAACTGCAAATGCCTGAATGTTCATCTTACAGACAATCACTCATATATAAAAGACATAGACTTGATATTTTTTTTTTAAAAAAATGCCCAATTTTCTGCCTTTTCATGACATTCAAAACCAACTTGTCATAGGCAGCAATCTCAATTCTGCCCAATAGTAGGACAATCTCATTCTACCAATTTTTTTGTGCAAACAAAGGCAAACAGTTATTTAATTTCTCCTGCTGAGTCAGTTACAATAGAACCTTTTACAGTAAGATGAATAATCTACTATACACTGTCATAACTGCATAGCCCAGCAACCTCAGCTAGTAGGACAAGGATGGGAACAGCATCTGAGAAGCAGGTAAGAAACCTTTGCAACATGAACTCTCTGCTCTTCCTTTTCTTCAGAAGCCTGACTAATCTTTGGATTTATCTGGGCCAAGTGATTGCTCCGCAATGACAGCAAGTAGCAGAGCGAGAAAAGGCCTATGAGTTTAAATGTTATAATTGCTATTGTTACTTGCCTGCCAAGTCAACTTGGTGTCCTCCCAAGAGTCTTTGTCATCAAGTCCTGGAAACTCAAGGGTGTTGCTTACTTGATTGATGGTGCATCAACATCAGTGGTTACCAAGCTTTTTTGACTAGGGACCACTTGACCAGGACCACTTTGACCAGGGAACACTCTCCAACATTAATACCAAAAGGATTACGAATCAGTTTTTGGTCAACTTTAGATTGAGTTTGGTGATTTGGGGTGCTGATTCAGAAAATTGCATTGGATAAAACACATCAGCTCTAGTTTCTGATACAGAACATATGCCATCCGGTGGTCGGCATCTGCTCTCCCACAGAAAAACATATTTAATAATGTTTATTTAGGGTTTTTAAAAAGTATTTAATGTGTTCACTATTTGGAGATATTTGTACACTATTTGAAACCCTCTAGTAGACATGCATAAACTGAAGCTAATACAAAATTAGAATCAGTATATATAGGTGAGGAAAGCAGAAAATGCGGGAAATGATTTTTATTTCAAAATTCTTCTTTTACACAAGAAATCAAAAAGTGGGTGTGTTTCTTTTTCGTTTTCAATTTCTATGAAAATGAATGTGGGTGTGAATTTTAGAACAAAATCCAGTTATTCTAAAATTCTCCCACATGTATATACTTCATTCTCATCTGTATTTGAGGATATGCAATCTTACTAATGAAAATACAAAGGAAAGGGTATATTGAATTGCATGGAGCATTATCAACAGATTGTGTGATGTAACTATTGACTAAATATATTAACTGCCAACTAGAGTAAAATACAGATTCAAAATACAGCAACTTCGTTGTCTATAGCTTTTAACAGTTCTTCTTCTGTACATGAGGCAGGGCATTGTGGGCAAGCATACAGATGCAGAGTTGTTTGTTCTACTCCACAGTCACACAAGATGGAGGATTTTTCTAGGTAGTACCATTTTGCCAGGTTGCCTTTTGATCTGCCCACTCTTCTTCTGAGTCTGTTCAAGTACTTCCAAGTTGCCCATTCTTGGTTTGCCCCTCGAAGAAAACCCTCGTGAGGGGCAATCCAGTTGAGAGTTCCTGGTTTAGCTGCCCAGAGGGATAGTCTTGCTGTTGTGGCTGAGGGGGGAAAGGAAGGGGCCTGAGGCCAGGAATTGTGGGAGTTGAAGTCCAAAATACCTGGCAGGCTGAAGCTCAAAAGCTTTTAAGACCCATTTTCCACTTGTAGTATGAATGACATGACCTAAGCCATGACAGTTCATTTGAATTGATAAACAAACAAACAAACAAACAAGAGATTGGCTGATTGCGGAGCTAGAGAAGAAATACTGCTTATTAAGATACTGCTTTTTAAATATCAAGATTTTAATGCCTCTTTTATTTACCTTATGTTACCCTTAAGGCACCAGATTCTATCTGATACTGGAACTAAGCATAGTCAGCACTGCTTAGTATTTGGATGGGAGACAACCCTCAAATCCCAGGTACTGTGGGCTCTATTTCAGAGGAAGAAACTGAGGATTCCATGAAATTGGTTTTTTTTAAAAAATCAACTGTCAATACAATTTTATTCAGGGATTCCTTGAGACCTGAATCTTATTTCAAGAGTTTATCCAGGTTGAGAAAGTCTGGCCTATAGCATTGTGAAATCTGGATGTTTATCAGCCAAATTGCCTACCCAGTTTCTTTTCTCCTCCTTCCTCTCCCTATTGACTGAACAGGTTTAGGTAGCTTGAAAATGCTTTTCTAAGAAGTCCTCTTAATCTTCTATCTATCTATCTATCTATCTATCTATCTATCTATCTATCTATCTATCTATCCATGTAATAAAAGTGAAAATGTGTATGTGTGTATGTAGGGGAGGTGTCCACTTACACAGACAGACTCTCACCTCTACAAACAGCTATAGTTTCCACTGAGCAGGAAACAAACATGTCCCTCCCTGCACTGACATTGCAAGTTATAGTGAGCGCCATGTACATGTAGACCAAACCCTGCCAGGGTCTTCCTCAAACACCATACTGCCCCCCCCCCCCACCCAAGTGAAGGCTTTCATGTGGGGACAGTTTCATCCTAGATGTTCTGCTTTTCCTCCACATCCCAGGGTTCCTTTCTCTCTCCATTGCTGTGGAACTTGCATGACGCTGCCCTCTGCCTCCCCTTAACCCTTCCCTACCCTTTCCTATAGCACACAACAAACAGGAATTGAGGATTTCGACCAAACTTCAGTGATATTACCTAACATCCCAAAACAAACAATGTCTTCTTCTAGTAACCTGGGCACCACTGGGTCCCCAAGCTAGTCAGTAATAAATACAGCTGCCTGTTGTGAGAGATCTCGTTTTTTGGCAATTGTTTCAACAATAGGTGGAGTGAGAATCTTTGAAATTTGGTATTCTAAAAAAATGACTAAAAGCACTATATCTTGAAGATTTAGTTGTCACACTAAATAATCCTAGAGATGGCATGATTCAAGGAGTGGCAGTGGCTATGCGAAAGAAAAGCAATGCTTTACAGTGAGTGACTCGGTTAAGAAAATATTGTAACTTGCCAAAACAACCCGCATCTTGTAAGTATTTGAATTAATCAGTGATGGTGCAATAGGAACAGATAGCTTATATCTCATGTCATCCAATTACTGGCAAAATCTTGATAGATAGATGCTGCAAGACTAGATTTTCCTTTTATCGCCACATTTTCAAGATAGTCAAATGTGTAAGAGCCACCTCTTATCTCTTAAAACATAGGTGCTGAGGTAAACATCTCAAAAGAAAATAAGGATATGTGCTCTCTCTGTTCATACATATTGCTCAGAAGTTGACAAGCATGTTGACTTCTCAGTGGTGTCAATCTGCTTGAAATATACAGTGCAGATCAGTGATTCCCAACCTTTTTTTGACCAGGGACCACTTGACCAGGGACCACTTTGACCAGGAACCACTCTCCAACATTAGCACGAAAAGGGTTGCGAATCAATTTTTGGTCAACTTTAGATTCAGTTTGGCTGCTTGGGGTGCTGATTCAGAAAATTGCATTGGATAGACCACATCAGCTCTAGTTTCTGATACAGAACATATGCCATGCAGTAGTCACCATCTGCTTGCCCACAGAAAACCATATTTAAGAATCTAGAGCTGATGTGGTAGTAGTAATCTTTTGTGGATAGTCAGCCTCTCCCCTCCCGACATCCCTGTTGCCCCTGAGGGTTTTGCAAGACAAGTCGCTCTCTTTGCCACATGGTTTCGAGGCAATAGTTTACTAATGGTGAGGCCATGGACCATATTTTCATCCTTGGGGACCACTGGTGGTCCATGGATCACATGTTTGGAACCACTGGTGTAGATGCACCACAAGTTACTCTTCTCTTATTCCACTTTCTCAGTTGTCTATCAAACATCCTAGTTTCACTCTTCTGCTTCCAACTCTCTCCTTTGTCCACAGTTGAGTTCAAAGTTTCCTTTTCTCGGGCTTCCAAACTTTATTACATACATGTTCAGGAGGTGATGATATCTGGAGTAGCTTCATAATCCCTGTGTTTGAGGCAGACAAATTACAGAATTAATGACTTATCTGGAAGCATCCTTTGCAAATTTTGTACTAAGCAGCCAGACTTCTAACTGGAGCAAACTATAGGGAGCGCACAATGCCCCTATTAAAACAACTTCACTGGCTGCCAATAAGTTGCTGAGCCATATTCAAGGTGCTGGTTATGACCTATAAAGCCCTAAGCGGTCCGGGCCCCGCCTAGCTCCGTGACCTCATCTCCCTCTATGAACCGGTGTGAACCCTAAGATCCTATTGCGAGGCCCTTCTCTCGCTCCCACCATTGTCTCAAGCCTGGCTGGTGGGGACGAGGAAGAGGGCCTTCTCGGTGGTGGCCCCCCACCTCTGGAACGCCCTCCTCAGACAGATAAGACAGGCCACACCACTGTCCTGTTTTCAAAATAACGTGAAGACTTAGTGGTTTCACCAGGCCTTTGAAAACTACTAGTCACTAGTCCCAGGCCCCAGGCCATTAGCTAGGACTTGGCCTTGCACTTCACTCTCTTCCGTGATCCCCTGTCATCTCGAAGTACTCACTGTGGTCCAGTCCTTTTCATTACTCATTAATCAGTCCTGAAAAGGAGTAGCCCCAGGCCCCACTATGGCCATTGTTAGGACTGGCACTTGCACCTTCTCAATTTCCCAAGCCCTATATTTTCTCTGCACTAGTCTCGGCCCAGTCCCCTCAGACGGTCTAGGCTCACTTTCAAACTCTGGCCCCTAGCAGCTTATTCCGTATGACAGAATGGTGTTGGAACTAGTTTTAATTTATATGTTTGTGTTAATAATTTTATGCCTATGCTTTGGATACTCTGTATATTTTCTGTGTTATTTTGCATATATGGAAACTGCCCTGAATCCCTTAGGGGAGATAATGCGGTACATAAATAAAGATTATTATTATTATTATTATTATTATTATTATTATTATTATTGGGACTATGGACAGATATACTTTTGGTGTGGGGGATTAAAAGGCAGGGAAGTGCTTGATGATTTCAGCAATCTTGTACTAAACTATAGACCTCTGACTGGCAGAACCAACCATAGAGAGGTGCTGGGATCTGGCACTGGTTTAACCCAGGAAACTTTTCTTTGTTTCCGGGATTTATTAGCCATTACATTTGCATAATACAGCAATACAGGTGTGCTGAGTACGAAGAAAACTGACTCATAGGCTCCTTCCCTAAATCTATTAAGTGACTGCATTATTTTATGGAAAAATACAGAATGTGTAGCGACATGTGCTTGATCAGCTTGATTAATCATAACCACAACCCCATAAAGGGAATGTACAATTGTATCAGAATTGTGCAAGAAAAGAAAAGATGTAATCAAGTATAAGGAAGAACCATGATTTGGAAATAAGTGTTAAGAATACAAGTGAAATAGCGTGTGGTGTGCACGTTTCCATCAGCATAAAATATTTTGTGTGGGGAGGGATGTCCCTCATTATGAGATCTAATTTGAACTGTGAACTGTGAGTCGTTTTGCAGTAGGAGCACATTTCTTTTGTAAGATATTTGCAAAACCTGTCACAGCTCAGAGTAGAGTCACCTTGCTCAAAACACCCAACCACACCAAGGCTGAATGTTTTGTAGTTTACTGAAGAAAAGAACAGTCTTAAATGCAAAGGTAAAGTTCCAAAAGTTCAATAGCAAGCAACATGAAGCATAATACAAAAGGCATCGTAGAAACAAGATTCCATGACAGCATGACAGAGTCCCAAGAAGCCAAGAACATTGCCCAAAAGCCAAGGCAATCCAGAGAAGTTACCAGGTTATACGCAGACGTTGCACTGACAAAGATTCGTCTTTAAACACCCTGTTTAATATACTTTCTCAGCATGAACACATTCCATTGACCCCTAACCTCCCTCTTGTTAGCAAGCCTTGCACTGCGGTGAACTTTGAATTGTAAGCGATCCTCCCTATCTAGATCTTCAGAGCTCTCAAGGTCGGATAGCTTGTTAGCCACCTGAGAAGTGTCAGGCTGAGAGCCATCCTCCTCCCACTGCACCTGGCTGGTTTCACTAACATCAGAAACAATATCTGAAACATTCCTTGCCATGGGAAACTGAAACTCCTCATTTTCTTCAGAAACAACAGGAACATCTTCATGAATCTGAATCCCATCATCTTCTACCTGAGGCTCCAGCTGAGCCACAACAACCTCAATAGTTATGGCCTAAATCCAGAACTGATTAATTAATGGGAACATGATAAACCAATGTTTGCATATGTTCACATATTGTTTAACCCTACACTAGTTGGGATTAGGACACATGGACCTGGGTTGTTGTGAGTTTTCCAGGCAGTATTCCAGAAGCATTCTCTCCTGATGTTTCATCTGCATCTATGGGAGGCATCCTCAGAGGTTGTGAGGTCTGTTGGAAACTAGGAAAATGGGGTTTATGTATCTGTGGAATAATGTCCAGGGTGGGAGAAAGAACTCTTGTCTGTTGGAGGTAGGTGTGAATGTTGCTGTTGGTCACCTTGATTAGCATTTAATAACCTCAAGATGTTTTGGACTTCACCTCCCACAATTCCTAACAGCTACCAGCTGTTAGGAATTGTGGGAGTTGAAGTCCAAACCATCTTGAAGGCCCAAGTTTGCCCATGCCTGTTCTAGGCAGACCTAATCCTGAAATTCTGCACTTTAGAAATTGAATATCCGGTGCTCTTCTAATTTACTGAGTTTTCAACCAAAAGTAATATTGCAACCTGTAATGTGCCTACAGACTTCAGGTTTAGGACAGTGTCGTGCCAAGGTTCTTAGTGGCACATTTATTACATTTTTAAAAAAATAAAGAAATGAGTTATATGTTATAGCCAATGTAAACCTTACTTTCATGCTTCACACCAAGTTTATATATTAAAATATCTTCGTTCTCATTTTAGTTACCAAAACAAGTCTTTCCACTTGGTTTCCACTTACTAGTCAAATGTGGGCTAGGGAAAATGATGGTAGCTGGATCTGTAATTGGCTAAGTGAACAAACCCAGAGGGTGCTCACCAATGCTTCCTCTTCACCCTGGAAAAATGTGGTGAGTGGAGTGCCATAAGCAGGGCTCCGTCCTGGGCCCAGTCCTGTTCAACATCTTTATTAATAACTTAGATGACGGGTTAGAAGGCAGGATCATCAAGTTTGCAGATGACACCAAATTGGGAGGGATAGCCAATACTCTCCAAGACAGGAGCAGAATTCAAAATGATCTGAACAGATTAGAGAAATGGGCCAAAACTGACAAATGAAGTTCAACAGGGACGAATGCAAGATACTCCACTTAAGCAGAAAAAAATTAATTCAAAGATACCGAATGGGGGATGATGCCTGGCTCGAGAGCAGTACGTGTGAAAAATATATCGGAGTCTTCATGGACAACAAGTTAAACATGAGCCAACAATGTGATGCAGCAGCTTAAAAAGCCAATGGGGTTTTGGCCTGTATAAATAGGAGTATAGTGTCTAGATCCAGGGAAGTCATGCTAACCCTCTATTCCGCCTTGGTCAGACCACACCTGGAATACTGTGTTCAGTTCTGGGCACCACAATTTATTTATTTGCAGTATTTTTATACCGCCCCTCTCAACCTGAAGGGGACTCAATTGAAGGGAGATGTTGACCAGATGGAATGTGTCCAGAGGAGGGCAACTAAAATGATCAAGGGTCTGGAGAACAAGCCCTATGTGGAGTGGCTTAAGGAGCTGGGCATGCTTAGCCTGAAGAAGAGAAGGCTGAGAGGAGACATGATGAGGGCCATGGATCAATATGTGAGGGGAAGCCATAGGGAGGAGGGAGCAAATTTGTTTTCTGCTGCCCTGGATTCTAGGACATGGAACAATGGCTTCAAACGACAAGAAAGGAGATTGCACCTGATCATTTGGAAGAACGTCCTAACAAATAGTGGAACTCTCTGTCCTAGCAGTTCTCAGCAGTGGAACTCTCTGTCCCAGAGTGTGGTGGAGGCTCCTTCTTTGGAGGCTTTTAAGCAGAGGCTAAGAGGCCATCTGTCGGGGGTGCTTTGAATGCAATTTTCCTGCTTCTTGGCAGGGGGTTGAACTGGATGGTCCACGAGGTCTCTTCCAACTCTAGGAGTCTATGATAACATGTCTCTATCTGCATAGGACAATGTACCCATCTTGTCTCACCAACTCCATCACCTTGACTTTAGAATTCCTTATTTATTTATTTATTTATTTATTTATTTATTTATTACAGTATTTATATTCTGCCCTTCTCACCCCAAAGGGGAGTCAGGGTGGATCACAATGTACATATACACGGCAAACATTCAATGCCGTTTTTGACATACAAGACATACAGACAGATAAAGCCCATTAAGCAGTTCTTCCATTTCAGATCTTGGAGGTTGCTCGATTCGGCCACAGGGAGAGTTGTCGCTTCATCAACTATGACGTCGAGCCTTTTTGATTGTAGTATTTCCTCCTTGCTCTCCAGCATTATTATGGTGTTATAAATTAGCCTCCCCGCTTTTAAGCGGTCCCTAATTCCTCTACTCACAGCTGTTTTCAAACTGCTTAGGTCAACAGTGACCTGGGCATTTTTTTTAACAGCTGTTTTTTTAACAGCTATTAACAGTCAGGCGCTCAACCTCGACTGTTAATAGAGACAGCAAGACATTTGACTTTATCCAAATAGTTTCTAATTCCTTAATATGAAAGAAAAATGGAACACACTCAAAATGTCATGGTCACCCTAACCCAGTGGTTCTCAACCTGGGGGTCGGGACCCCGAGGGGAGTCGCGAGGGGGTGTCAGAGGGGTCGCCAAAGGCCCTCAGAAAGCACAGTATTTTCTGTTGGTCATGGGGGTTCTATGTGGGAAGTCTGGCCCAATTCTGTCATTGGTGAGGTTCAGAATACTCTTTGATTGTAGGTGAACTATACATCCCAGCAACTACAACTCCAAAATGTCAGTGTCTATTTCCCCCAAACTCTACTAGTGTTCACATTTGGGCATAGTCAGTATTCGTGCTAAGTTTGGTCCAGATCCATCATTGCATGAATCCACAGCACTCCTCTGGGTATAGGTGAACTACAGCTCCCAAACTCAAGGTCAATGCTCACAAAACCCTTCCAGTGTTCTGTTGATCATGGGAGTTCTGTGTGTCAAGTTTGGTTTAAATCCAGCGCTGGTAGAGTTCAGATTGCTCTTTGATTATAACTGAACTATAAATCCCAGCACCTACAACTCCCAAATGACAAAATCAATCCTCCCCCCAACCCCAGTAGCATTCACATTTGAGCATATTGGGTATTTGTGCTCAATTTAGTGCAGTGAATGAAAATGCATCCTGCATATCGGATATTTACATTACGATTTATAACAGTAGTAAAATGACAGGTATCAAGTAGCAACGAAAACAATATTATGGTTGGGGGTCACCACAACATAGGGAACTGCATTAAGGGGTCACGGCATTAGCAAAGTTGAGAACCACTGCCCTAACTTAATTAAAAGAAGATGAATTCCTCATCATAAAATATTTTCTTCAAAGAAATAACCTCAGAGCATTTCTTCAAAATAAAGGTTTTTATTTCACTTCTTCCTCCATGTGAAGAATTGCCAGAGGCAGCCATAGTCTTCTCGTTGCTTCCATAGCCTTGAGCCAGGACAGTTTAGGTGGCATCATCCACATCTCTCTCCTTTGTGGGGGTGTCTCCAATCACCTGCTTCTGGGGAACAAGGAGGAGCTTCCCTTTTAGGCAAGGCCAGGCAAGGCAAGGCAGGCTGCGAAGGAAGCTGCCAAGTCAAGCTGGGACTAAGGGCTCGCTCGCCTCGCCGGGGAAAGGGAGCCGTCGGAAAAGAAGGCAGCCCGGTTTGTTCCCCCCACCGAGGTGAGACAGGGGGTGGGGAGGCTCTCCCGGAATGAGGGCCATGGATGGGTGGACAGGGATAGCATGACAAGGGTCCAGAGAATGCCACTCCAAGTGTGTGCGCCCCATACTCCAAAGGGGAGGAGGAGAAGGTTAAGAGTAAAAGGTTCTGAAGATGGGAAGATAGGTGTGTGCCCTTCCACACAGCCCTATATCCCAGAATATCAAGGCAGAAAATCCCACAATATCTGCTTTGAACTGGGATATATGGCAGTGTGGACTCAGATAACACAGTTCAAAGCAGATATTGTGGGATTTTCTGCCTTGATATTATGAGATATAGGGCTGTGTGGAAGGACCCCCGACAAGGAAAGGGCCCAGCAATTAAGAAGGTTCTGTATGTGAGTTTCTGGTGTTTTTTCAGTACTGCCATTTCAGTTCTTGCTGCTGATAATAAGGAAAGGGAAATGTGTTGTACCCTAAAGCAGTGGTTCTCAACTTTCCTGATACCACAACCCCTTAATACAGTTCCTCATGTTGTGGTGACCCTCAACCATAACATTACTTTTGTTGCTACTTTATAACTACAATTTTGCTACTGTTATGAATTGTAACGTAAATATCTGATATAAGGTAAAGGTAGGTAAAGGTTTTCCGCTGATATTAAGTCCAGTTGTGTTCAACTCTAGGGTGTAGTGCTCATCTCCATTTCTAAGCTGAAGAGTAGACACCTCCAAGGTCATGTGACCGGCATGACTGCATGGAGCACCATTACCTTCCCGCCGAGCAGTACCTATTGATCTACTCACATTTGCATGTTTTCGAATTGCTAGGTTGGCAGAAGCTGGGGCTGACATGCTGCTCCCCAGATTCGAACCTGCGACCTTTCAAGTCAACAAGCTCAGCAGCTCAGCGCTTTAACTCACTGCGCCACCGGGGGCTCCAAATATCTGATGTGCAGGATGTATTTTCATTTACTGGACCAAATTTGGTACAAGTATCCAATATTTGAATACTGGTGGCATTGGGGGGAATTGATTTTATCACTTGGGAGTTGTAGTTGCTGGGATTTATAGTTCACCAACAATCAAAGAGCATTCTGAACTCCACCAATGATGGAGTTGAACCAAATTTGACACACAGAACTCCCATAACCAACAGAAAATACTGGAAGGGTTTGGTGGGCATTGACCTTGAGTTTTGGAGTTGTAGTTCACCTACATCCAGAGAGCCCTGTGGACTCAAACAATGATGGATCTGGACCAAACTTGGCACAAATATTCAATATGCACAAATGTGAACACTGGTGGAGCTTGGGGAAAATAGACATTTGTAAGTTGTAGTTGCTGGCATTTATAGTTCACCCACCATCAAAGAGCATTCTGAACCCCACCAATGATAGAGTTGGGCCAAACTTCTCACACAGAACCCCCAAGCCTTGAAGGACCTATTGGCATGAACCTCCCCCCAGCCTCACACGCTCTCCTTCACCTGCATGCAGGGGTGGCTCAACCCATTATGCAAAGTAAGCATTTGCAATATAGTTGATTTTGCCCACTGAGTGCAGTACCTAAAGATACTTAAACACAATCGGCGCTGACAAGATTACCATCTGCCAGCTGCAAAAGGCCACCTTACTGGGATCTGCACGCATTATTCGCTGATACATCACACAGTCCTAGACACTTGGGAAGTGTCCGACATGTGATCCAATACAGGAGCCAGTAGAGTGTATTCTGTGGACTCATCTTGTTGTGTTTCAAATAATAATAATAATAATAATAATAATAATAATAATAATAGACCTTTAACTCTGTACCTAAAGCCTTCCAAAATTTTAGATGAGAAAGGAAAATCAATACAACTGTTTTAAAACATTTGAGGTAAAGGTAAAGGTTTCCCCTAACATTAAGTCTAGTCATGTCCGACTCTGGGGGGTGGTGCTCATCTCCATTTCTAAACCAAAGAGCCAGCATTGTCCATAGACACCTCCAAGGTCATATGCATGGAGCGCCATTATCCTCCCGCAGAAGAGGTACCTATTGATCTACTTACATTTGCATGTTTTTGGACTTCTAGGTTGGCAGAAGCTGGGCCTAACAGTGGAAGCTCACCCTGCTCCCTGGATTCGAACCGCTGACCTTGTGGTCAGCAAGTTCAGCAGTTCAGTGGTTTAACCTGCTGCGCCACTGGAGGCCCTATATACTTGAGTATATAGGTAATCAGAGTTGGACAGTCTTATCCTAAATTACAGTTTTAATATTCAAAATATTAAATATTCAAAAACATTTAACCTCCTGATGCTTCAATTAATGTAATTTTTTAATTAATGTAATTTTTATAATGTAATTAATGTAATGTAATTAATGTAATTTTGGGGCTACAAAGTTGAATCCATGACATGCAAGTGTGGAGAAGAGCAAACCAGGTTGTGCCAGTCAGCTTTCGTATGATATTGTTTCTAGTGGGTAATGAAACAATATCATACGAAAGCTGACTGGCACAACCTGGGGATCACAACCAGATACAGTGAAGACATCTGCCCTTGCGCTATGCTACTCTGCTGCTGAGTATGCATGCCCAGTGTGGAACACATCTCACCACACTAAAACAGTGGATGTGGCTCTTAATAAGACATGCCGAATTATCACAGGGTGTCTGCGCCCTACACAACTGGAGAAATTACACTGCTTAGCCGGTATTGCACCACCTGACATCCGCCGGGAAGTAGCAACCAATAGTGAAAGGACCAAGGCAGTGACATCCCCAGCTCATCCCTTGTTTGGGTATCAGCCAGCACGTCAACGACTTAAATCAAGAAATAGTTTTCTTAGATCTACAGAGACACTCGCTGGAACACCTCAGCAAGCGAGAGTCCAAAAGTGGCAGGCTCAAACCCAGCACCTCAATCCGTGGGGGATACCAGATGAGAGACTCCCCCCTGGGCACACAGAAGACTGGGCGACTTGGAAGGCGTTGAACAGACTGCTCTCTGGCACCACGAGATGCAGAGCCAATCTTAAGAAATGGGGCTACAAAGTTGAATCCACGACATGCGAGTGTGGAAAAGAGCAAACCACTGACCACCTGCTGCAATGCAACCTGAGCCCTGCCACATGGACGATGGAGGACCTTCTTGCGGCAACACCAGAGGCACTCCAAGTGACCAGATACTGGTCAAAGGACATTTAATCAGCTACCAAGTTTGCAAAATTTGTGGGTTTTTTTAAATCTGTTTGTTTTGTTCTGTTAGAAATGTAATACAATGTTCTGGTTGCGGATGACACGATAAATAAATAAATGTAATATTTGGAATTTACTAGTAGTACAGCATTTCCCACGCTCGGCTTATACTCAAGTCAATATGATAAACTTAGGTTCCTCAGCTTATATTCAGGTCGGCTTATACTCAAGTATATAAGGTATCTTTCCAAGAACACCTTTCGTTTGATCCTGCAGCTCCTTTGTGCTTATTAAATTAATATAAATCTGTGACATCATCTCACTTAACCCTCAGGGTTAGCAAGTTTAATTAAAGCTTCCATACCAAGGGTTCATGCTGTAACATGTTGGAAATCTGACTGTCTTATAAGTTAGCCTGGCTTTTCCTGTTTCGGGTTATACTGAAGGGCATTGTTTTCTTGTCGTATTATCACCAGCATGATATGTTTGTATGTATAGATCAGAACTTAAAAGAGGCAAATGTAAGATACTGCACTTAGGCAGAAAAAATTAAATGCAAAGAAACAGGATGGATGATGCCTGGCTTGACAACAGTCCATGTGAGAAAGATCTTGAAGTTTTTGTGGATAATAAGTTGAACATGAGCCAACAGTGTGATGCAGCAGCTAAAAAAGCCAACAGGATTTTGGACTACATCCAAAGGAGTATAGTGTCTAGATCGAGAGAAGTCATGGTGCCTCCCTATTCAGCTGTGATTAGACCTCACCTAGAATACTGTGTCTAATTCTGGGTATCATCATTCAAAAGGGATATTGATAAGCTGGAAGGTGTCCAGAGCAGGACGACTAAAATAATCAAAGGTCTGGAGACCATGAATTCCTATGAGGAGTGTCTTAAAGAACTGGGTATGTTTAGCCTGCAGAAGAGAAGGTTGAGTGGATATAATAGCCATGTTTAAATACGTGAAAGGGTGTCATAAGGAAGAGGTTGCAGGGTTGTGTTCTGCTGCCCTGGAGACTAGGACTAGGAGCAATGGGTTCAAATGACAGAAAACATTAGGAAGAACTTCCTGACTGTAGAAGCTGTTCAACAGTGGAACTCTCTGCCTTGGAGAATGGTGGGAGCTTCTTCCTTGGAAACATTTAAACAGAGGCTGGATGCCCACCTGTCAGAGATACTTTGATTATATTGTTGAAGGTTTTCATGGATGGAATCACTGGGTTTTGTAGGTTTTTTGGGCTATGTGGCCATGTTCTAGAAGCATTCTCTCCTGACGTTTTGCCTGCATCTTTGGCAAGAATCCTCAGAGGTTGTGAGGTCTTTGATTGTGCTTTTCCTTCAAGGCAGGGGGTTGAACTGGATGGCCCATGTGGTCTCATCCAGCTCTATTATTCTATGATTCTATGAGGCAATGGATATCAATTTGAGTACATCCAGCTATGCTCATTTCTATTAGTGAGTTGTTCGTGCAAATGCTGAGCAACATGTCCCGATCTGCAAAGTAACTTTCTGTGTTTTTTAAAGATGATAAAGTGGCAAGTTACAAAGGCAACAAATTCTGTAACGATGTTGCACATACATACATTGCAAATCATTCTGTAAGGAGCAGGTGTTAACTTAAGGAAAAGGGCTAAGTGGTTCTCAACCTGGGGTCCCCAGATGTTTTTGGCCTTCAACTCCCAGAAATCCTAACAACTGGTAAACTGGATTTCTGGGAGTTGTAGGCCAAAAACATCTGGGGACCCACAGGTTGAGAACCACTGGGCTAAGAGAAGAAATGACATTCCCAGAGTTTTAAACTTGATACTAGTCTAAGAAGACTTTAATATCAGTAATAACACACTTTCTCAAATGATCATTTGAAGTAAAACAGAATAATGTGATGGAACTAATATTAGTACTTCTGTGGTACAAAATTCCTAACTCAACATATTCTGCACAAACTATGTTGAAAAAAACTTCAAGACAGAAATCTTGTTTGTCCGTGCCTCCTATTATTAAAGCATTTTAATGCCACTTGGGTCTTTTAAAAAGGCGCAGCGGGTTAAACTGCTAAGCTGCAGAACTTGCTGACTGGAAGGTCGGCAATTCAAATCAGTGGACGGGGTGAGCGCCTGTTGTTAGCCCCAGCTTCTGTCAACCTAGCAGTTTGAAAACATGTAAATGTAAGTAGATAGACAGGTACAGCCTTGGCAGGCAGGTAACTTCACTCCATGCACTCATGCCGGCCACATGACCTTGGAGGCGTCTACGGACAATGCCAGCTCTTTGGCTTAGAAATAGAGATGAACACCACCCCCCAGAGTCTGACACAGATTTAATGTCAAGGGGAAACTTTTACCTTTACTGGGTGTTTTGAATAAATAAAATCACAGAATTCTTAAAGTCATTTCTGACTCGTATTGCAAGGTTTCCTTGGCAAGATTCCATCAGAGGTGGTTTGCCTTTGCTTTCCTCTGGATCTGTATTCCCATTGACACTAACCATTTAATATAGTTCAAAGCCAGCTTTAAATTACAATGGTGACCACACAACAAACTTCCACAAAAGTATGTGGAAGAAAGCCTGTAATGTGTATCAATGTTCTCTGGTTTGTGCAAATACCACCTGGACCTCAAACTGGTTCCAGAATTTCCTATAGAATCATAGAGTTGGAAGAGACCTTGCGAGCCATCCAGTCTAACCCCCTGCGAAGACGCAGAAAAATATCATTCAAAGCACCCCCAACAGATGGCCATCCAGCCTCCACTTAAAAGCCTCCAAAGAAGGAGCTTCCACCACACTCCGGGGCAGAGAGTTCCACTGCTGAACAGCTCTCAAAGTCAGGAAGTTCTTCCTAATGTTCAGGTGGAATCTCCTTTCCTGTATTTTGAAGACATTGTTCTGCATCCTAGTCTCCAGGGAAGCAGAAAACAAGCTTGCTCCCTTCTCCCTATGACTTCCCCTCACATATTTATACATGGCCATCATCATGTCTCCTCTCTGCCTTCTCTTCAGCAGGCTAAACATGCCCAGCTCTTTAAATGGCTCCTCATAGGGCTTGTTCACCAGACCCTTGATCATTTTAGTCACTCTCCTCTGGACACATTCCAGCTTGTCAACATCTCCCTTAAATTGTAATAATCTGCACAGCAAAACCACTTTCCTCAGTACCGGTTTGAAACTGTATTCAATCATGGGTTTCCATGATTGTATGGGGATTCAAACCCTGATCTTGAGAATCATAAACACTTGAAACTGCTACACCACACTAGTTCCTTAGTCTCAGTTTTGACATTATTGCCAAAATAACCTCCTCCCTGAATTTTTCTGGCATCAGCTATATGGAGAGAAAGAGCTCCATTCAGCCTAAAATCGGACAGCGGATGATGTATACTTTACTTGGTAGAAGAACTTTATTCTTCTACCCCGCCTCCATCTCCCCAAAGGGACTCGGGGCGGCTTACATGGGGCCAAGCCCAAAAAGCATACAGTTAAAACAAGGCAAATAAAAATTAAATCAGTGTACAACCAACATCATAAGCAATAATAATAAAACAGACATCATAAGCAACAACTAGAAATACTTCTAGTCTCATTGGGGGGGGGGGCTGGTGTACAAACAAGTTGGAGAATAGGCTGGTCAAAAAGATGGATAGAACATATCGCAGTATAGGTATATAGAGCAGTTGTAATAGGATCATTTTAACAAGAATACAGTAATCAAACTTGATTTTAGGCCATGGTTAGGGACCATCTGTCAAAGGGATCATCAATCGAATGCACAATGGAACATCCATGTCTTTAGTTCTTTACGAAATGTGGATAGGGAGGGTGCTAACCTGATCTGCCTGGGGAGGGAATTCCAGAGACAAGGGGCCACCATCGAGAATGCCCTTTCTCTCGTCCCAACCAACCGTGCCTGAGATGGGGAGGGGAGTTAGAGAAGAGTCTCCCCAGAAGATCTTAGAGACCATGTAGGCTCGTAGGGGAAGATACGGTCATGAAGATAGGCTGGTCCTGAACCATTTAGAGCTTTGTAAGTAATTACCTACACCTTGAATTGGGACCGAGAACTTATTGGCAGCCAGCAGAGCTGTTTAAACAGGCGGGTTGACTGCTCCATGTCACTTGATCCAGTTAACAATCTGGCCGCCTACCTTTCCTGTATATGATCCAGGATTCTGACCATAACATTTACAAATATGTGCAGTTGTTTGCCTCCAGAGGCACAGTGAACTGAACTTACTGACCGAAAGGTTAGCGGTTTGAATCAAGGGAGCGGGGTGAGCTCCCACTGTTAGGCCGAGCTTCTGCCAACCTAGCAGTTTGAAAACATGCAAATGTGAGTAGATCAATAGGTACCACTCTGGTGCGAAGGTAACGGCTCTCCAGGCAGTCATGCCGGCCACATGACCTTGGAGGTGTCTATGGACAATACAGGCTCTTTGGCTTAGAAATGGAAATGAGCACCACACCCCAAAGTCGGACACAACTAAACTTAATGTCAAGGGGAAACCTTTACCTTTACTGTTTCCCAAAAAGGATAGGGAGCAGAAGAAATTAAATTTTGTGTTAGTCCTTCCAATTGCAGGACTTCCCAGTTCATAAAATGTGTTATGGAATGAAACCATTTCTCATTTGACCCATTCTTTTTGTCTTACTAGGCTAAAGGACACACACCGCTATGGACTGGAAATCTCTCAAAGACGTCTTGGGAGGGGTAAATAGACACTCCACCAGCATTGGAAAAATCTGGCTAACCGTCCTCTTCATTTTCCGAATTATGATTCTTGTGGTTGCTGCAGAAACAGTCTGGGGAGATGAACAGCAAGATTTTACTTGCAACACTCTACAACCAGGATGCAAAAATGTCTGCTACGATACGTTTTTCCCTGTCTCACACATTCGACTTTGGGCTCTCCAGCTGATCTTTGTCTCCACTCCTGCACTTTTGGTTGTGATGCATGTTGCTTACAGAAAGCGTGAGAAGAAACGGGAATACAAGCCTGGAGATAAAGTGGATTTTGAAGATCTGAAAAAGCAGAGATTTCACATTGAGGGTGCCTTCTGGTGGACACACATCAGCAGCATCATCTTCCGAATCATCTTTGAAACTATCTTCACATATATTTTCTATGTCTTATATGGAAGCTATAAATTTCCTCACTTAGTCAAATGTAGTGATTATCCTTGTCCAAACACAGTGGACTGTTTTGTTTCCCGACCCACTGAGAAAACTGTATTTACCATATTCATGCTGGCGGTTTCAGGCATCTGCTTGCTGCTGAATATACTTGAACTGGCTTATCTGATACTCAAGTCTTGTGTGAGGAAATCTAAGACGGTGAAAGCACTGCCCAGTAATTAAACGTCCATGTGTCTAATTGTGAATTCGCTATAGAAAATGGTCAGCAGGATTTTCATTTTCTAGAATAAATTTATATGATGTGTTTTCAAATGGTCATAGTATTTTGTTTGACATTTGTTCTAGAATACAGCTAGGAATCATCTGCCCCTTCAGCTGGAACTGTACTTGCCAGCATTATTTACCATTCGCTGATGAAGGCTGCAGTCCTTTGTATTCACAGGTTCCACCATCCATGTGGCGTAGTGGGTTAAACCCCTGTGCCGGCAGGACTGAAGACCGACAGGTTGCAGATTCAAATCCGGGGAGAGGCGGATGAGCTCACTCTATCAACTCCAGCTTCTCATGTGGGAACGTGAGAGAAGCCTCCCACAAGGACGATAAAAAACATCAAATCATCCAGGCGTCCCCTGGGCAACATCCTTGCAGACGGCCAATTCTCTCACACCAGAAGCAACTTGCAGTTTCTCAAGTCACTCCTGACAAAACAACAGCAAAAAACCATCCATGGCTAGAATTTTTTTAAGTTCAAAGGAAAAGTAGAGTTGGACATAATCTGCTATGGGAAATATTGTGCTAGAAACTATTTATTTATTTAAAACTTTTATATCCTGATCTTCTCTATCTCGGTGGAGGGACTCAGACCGGCTAACAGCAGAAATTCAACGCACAAATACATCTAAAACATCATAAAATCATAATAAGTTAAAATAGAGACAGAATAAATACATATAAGCCAAATTGCCAAGATAGAATCAAGTTCAACTCAATCCGCAAATGTGGTCAATAACTATTAGGTTACTGCTGGACTCAACCAATTATTCTGGGAATGCTTCATTCCAGAGCCAGGATTTCACTAGTTTTCTGAAGGTCAGGAGGGAAGGGGCAGATCTGATCTCCATCAGGAGAGAGTTCCACAGCTGAGGGGCCACCGCCGAGAAGGCCCTGGCTCTCGTCCCCACCAGACACGATTGCAAATGCAGTGGGACCGAGAGCAGGGCCCCTCCAGAAGATCTTAACAACCTTGATGGTTCATAGGGGAGAATACGTTCGGACAGGTAAACTGGGCCGGAACCGTTTAGGGTTTTGTAGGTTAAAACCAGCACTTTGAATTGTGCTCAGAAGCTAATTGGCAGCCAGTGGAGCTGACGCAACAAGGGAGTTGTGCGCTCCCTGTACCCCGCTTCTGTCAGTAACCTGACTGCCACACATTGGACTAGTTGCAGCTTCCGGGCAGTCTTCAGAGGCAACCCCACGTAGAGAGCGTTGCAGTAGTCTATACAGGATGTAACCAGAGTGTGGACCACTGTGTCCAAGTCAGACTTCCCAAGGTACAGGCGCAGCTGGCGCACAAGTTTTAATTGTGCAAAAGCTCTCCCAGCCACTCCGAGACCTCAGGTTCTAGGCTCAGCGATGAGATATCATTTGGGAGCAAGTAATCCTAGTGCTTTTATGAGCAGGCTGAAGAAAACATGCAAGTGTAAATCAGGATTAACTAAAACAAGTAACTCTGTCTCTGTGAGAACACTCTTAATCCAACTGTGACGAACAGGAACTTTGATGTTCTCGTGTTTCTACTTGTAATGTGTATGATTGTATCTTTGACTGCCAAGAAAACATTCTGCCATTCAATGACAGAAACTCCAGGATTGCAAAATGTTTGAATAGTATTAGTGTCACTTAAAAAATATCCATAACCTAATCAAATTTGCTACACCTGAAGTTGTGGTTGTTTGACTGGAAAGGCTGATGGTGAAAACTAATTTGTAATGCTCTGTTTAAACCAATGTTTAATCTAGGCATGGGCAAACTTCAACCCTCTGGGTGTTTTGGACTTCAACTCCCACAATTCCTAACAGCCGGTAGGTGATACTGGGAAATTCCTGGCTCTGGAATAAAAGACACTCACTAGTACAGCTGTGGGTGCATCTGCACTGTAGACTCAATGTAGTTTGACACTCCTTTAACTGTCACGGCTGAAGCTATGGAATCATTGGAGACGTAGTTTTACAAGGTCTTTCACCTTCTCAAATTGTGCTGGTGCATCAACCAACTAGCTATAGTAGTCACACATCAGTCTACACATTATCCCCTTCCCACACAAACACGTATCTCAAGGAAGTGATTCAGAAAATAATAAACTTTTAGAAGAAATTGAAGAGTTAACTTCACTAACCCGCAAAGCCTAAGGAAGCTTGCTTATCACTAGGTATGTTGTGTTGCACTGACAAAGATGCTCTGGATAATACATTGCAAAATAAATATTAGTATTAAAATAATTATCCTGTGCAAGTGAATACCAAACATTTTGCAGCTGTTAACTGTTGTGAATTGCTGTTGATGTAATCCTACCTGGAAATGCTGTTGGTCTGAGGGTAACAGGCATTTAACGTGTTCAAACTAAAATTGTTTTAATTATTCCCTCAAGTGAAAGCCTTACATCATAATTACCATATACTCTTTTTATAACGGATTAACCCTGAAGCTTATTTTACAGATCTTCAGGATCCAGTTGACCTTGATAATCTTTCAGCAAAAAGTTATCCTAGTTAATAATTGTGTTGGTTGGACCCGGAAAAATATTGAGCTATTAAATATTGAATTCATAAAATCATAGAGTTGGAAGAGATCATAAAGGCCATTCAGTTCAAACTCCTGCCCTGCAGGAAAACACAATCAAGGCATTCCCAAGTGGCCATCTAGAACAGTGGTTCCCAGCCTTTTTTTTGACCAGGGACCACTTTGACCAGGGATTGCTCTC